>NC_057810.1:236910837-237210837 GCF_018294505.1 Triticum aestivum
AACCGGCCGCAGCGGGGACGGGGGCTCGCCGGAGAGGTACCCCACTATCTATCTTAGGGTTCAGGGTGGGGGGCGGGGGGCCTAGAGGGCTGGCCGGGGCGGCGGTGGCGAGTTGTTTCGGGACGGCGAGGCGGCGCTGGGGCCGGCGGTTCGGCCGGTGGTGGCTGGCGGCTTAGGGGGGTGCAGGTTGAAGATGAACTGCAGGCCCTCCCTAAACTACATGTCAAGTGCCTCTCTGCTACCATTGCGTTCAGTTTCGACAGTAGCATTTAGATTCCACAGTAAATTTCAGTTTCGTCAGTTAAGTTCAGAGTCAACAGTTTTTACCTCATTTGTTGTAGTCAGGTGGTTTTTGGTGATGTTAATTTTACATCCATTTTACATCATCTATTGGAGATGCTATTAGAATCCCACTTGAGATTGACGATGTTTGTCTTGTGCTACTTCAGCCTTGACGTCTTATGGCTCACCAGAGCTGCTCCAACGACAGAATGATCCATCACAACAGAGCAGTGCCCTACACGCCATCTACAGATTCCTCAGATCTTCCTCCACACCTCCGAAAACCACCTCTGCCTCAACTGCTTCAGCGACCAACCCAATGATGCTGAGGTCGACACGGCTACGACAAAGAGGTTGTACACTTGTTGCATCACTTATTACTATACATTCACGTCGATCCATTCACTACAAAAAAATACACTTCCGTGATGATACGTGTTTGTCATAGTAGGTCGCGTTTTTTGTCATGCATGTACATCCATGACAAATTTATGACAGAATCAAGATAGTCATACCTGTGCTGTCGTAGAAGTGTTCCATGACATTACCAAAATTATCATCATGGAAGTGTCAACTTCCATGACGATAAATCGCGCGTCACAGAAGTGCTTTCGTCAAGGGTGACCGACACGTGGCATCCACCGTAACAGAACGCCGTTAAGCTATCGGGTCGGGTTTGATTCCGATAACCCGTTAACAGCCCCGACCAATGGGGATTTTCCACATGTAAAATCATCATTGGCTGGAGGAAACATGTGTCGGCTCATTGTTGGGATAGATGTCATCCACTCATTGGACAAAAGGCGCCTATGATACGTCAACACGTGGCACGGCCCAACAGAGGCCCATTCCTGTGAAAAGGCCGGCCCGTTTGACTTGGTCAAAAGGTGACGGGCCGGCACATGGAAAGCCTGTTAACAGCCTGTTCGCATATAGCCCATTTACAGCCCGCTAACCCAAGGCCCGTTACGCCCTATCGGATTAGGCCCAGTAGCGTCATCTGGGCCATCCAATATGATTCCAACCCGTTTTCACTTCTGGCCCATGTATGGCCCATGACGTCTTTCGGCCCATATGAGGCCCTATGTAACTCTTGGCCTATTAACGACCCATGGTGAAACTGGCCCGCAATGAACAGTGTATTACTTTAGACCCATTAACGGCCTATGGTGAAACTAGCCCGTAATGAACAGTGTATCACTTTATACCCATTAAGGGCCCGTTATTTAGTTGGGCCATTTCCAGCCCATGTTATCTTTCGGCCTTCTCAGAGCCCATTTATTCTTGGGCTCATTTGCAGCATTCGGTTACTTACGACCCGTTACTGTCATTTTTTGCTTGTGGGCCAAATTCAGCCCGTCATCACAGTCAGCCCGTTTGTGGTCCGTTAGTCTGTTGGGCCATTTTCATAGCATCACCAAATACGGCCTATTAACGGCCCATTATGGTCAGCCAATAAAATGTACGATTTCCATTATAGGCCCGTATATGGCCCATTCAAGGCCTGTACAAGACCCATAAATGAGTCGGCAGCCCATGGATCCTACGTGACATAGAAGGCCCATGGATCCTGCGAGACGTAGAAGGCCCATGGACACTGCGAGACATAGAAGGCCCATGGACACTGCGAGACATAGAAGGCCCATGGATCCTGTGAGACGTAGAAGGCCCATGGTCGGGCGAGTTGGCCCCCGTTTGAACGATATAGCATATTCAAAGAATTATCCTACTCAATACTATCACCTCTAAAAAGCGTACACTATACAACAAAGAGATCAAGGCATAGAAAGGTAGAATAATCCTACACTATACAATAAAGAAATTACAGCCAATTATACCCACTGGGCATTATGGTACGGCATAGGTGATAATAAAGCATACACAAACAGCAAATTACATACACTGGGCAAATACGGCTCATACATCATGGACGCGCATCAACTTAACTCCATTTGACCTATAATCTCTTTAGAAAATAGGATTGGCCGAATTTAGATAGCACAAATTTCAGTCTGCAAAATCTCCAATTCCTTCATGGTTACCTCGGTGTCTTGTTTCATTTTTTTGACTCCTGCATCTAATACCTGCATGTCCAGTCTCAACTTGTTGATTATACGTTGACAATCATGTACACGTTGTCTTGCCACCTCTAGTTGATGCTCGAGAACATCAGCACATTCCAATTCCAATCCATAATCATTTGGTAACGGCCATGCCGCACTACTCGCAGATTTTTGTGTTGATGTCACTTCATCCTGAAATGTTTCTGTAAGTACACATGACTAGGGAAAAAATATAGTTACAACAGTGAAGCGAACAAGACACTATTTTGTACTACATGGCAAAATAGGACTAACAATAATGTTACACCTCACTTTCACAAAAAAATGTTACACGTCATGAAGCGTAAGCAGGTGATATTTTAAAAATTATAAAAAAGATAGTCTGTGCAGCCTGCATACAGAAATCCCTCTTAGCTCACCAGAGGAGCATGATGTTGGGGCCCAATCGAAAACACAGACAAGTTACAAATTTAGACAGCACGTTGCGTATAAGTAAGCAAGCAGTTGGCCATTCTGTACCTCAATTAAAGTCTTAGGGAGCATAATGAACAACAGAGGGTTTCATACAAACATACTACAACAGGCAAAATTATGCAATCATTAGCGTAGTATAAAATAGATTGTGAGCCTCATGCAATAATAGTTGGTTAATAGGCTTCAAAGCTTCAGGCACACTTCGGCAGAGTAATTAAATGGTAACGCCTTTAATTATGTCAACTAATAGTGATACAAGTACCGAACATCAGGCACAATTATTTGGGCATCTCATTAAGTGAGGACAAATAAAGCAATTGAAAAGAGAAAATTAACTATGCCTGAAACAAACAAGGAATTGAACTGTTGAGTTGCATACAGTGACTTACCTTAGCAGGTTGAAGAGGCTCAGCTCAGCTCCTACTTCTCTTGCAAGGCTCCTTCCTAACATCTTGTACTTGGAAATCCTCAATCTTATCTTCATTGCACCCCTTGTGCAAGGTGACACAAACTAGTTACTCGTCTCCTTGGAAGATAAATATGCATACTTTCTAGTCTGTGAACACAAAAGGATGAGATTATAACAAAACAACACCACATAATGAAACATGCCGCATCTCTTGCACTTGCACACAATGAAATGAGCATTTACTATGTCTGCACTATGTAAAAACTAGGCATACCTTCGAACTGGATCTCCAGGTACTCTTGGAGAGCCTACTGTAGTGTACAGCCAAACCTTTATTCACCTATGAGTTAGACAAGGCCCCACTACAGCAGCCCTTAGTGTTTAAATCGTTGACAAGCTCTGTTAGAGTGTTAGGTCAAGAACAACAAGTAATTAAAGCAAACAGTCCTAGTATGGCTGGCTGATGCAAACAAGCAATTAAACAGATGTGTGAGCAAATCTTACATATCAAGAAAAGAAGCAAAGAAGGAGGCTTAAAGACCATCACTTGACTGACCAGATTTAAGGGGCATTTAAACATCATGTGCAACGTATGAACTAGCATAAACATTGCATATTCCAGATTCTACAATGGAATGCACATGTATTAGGTTATGCCATGTATGATGATGCCTAAATGTACAGATAGCAGGCAGGAGTGATTCATCATTGCACGCACAATTGAATTGCAGGTTAAGGGCCAGTTCGATTCCGCCTTTTCAGGGTATATTGTCAAAATAAGCCATAAAAGATGTAAAGAAGTCATTTTTGAGTTATGGGCTTGGGCTTAACTAATTTCGCTTTGGAGGGGGGTGTTTCGGGAAGAACCTCACTAAAAATTGAAGGGAAGGGGAATAGTGAAATGACTCTGTTGTCTGCCTATATTACACTCAAAATGCAACTGCTGACGCCTATGTCACACCTGACCCTCAAGTAAAAACAAACACGCAAGCATTCATTGCCCTGCCCGCTTGCATCTCCTCTCCCCTTTCCCTCTACCTCGATCCCCTGCCTGCAGCACTAGGGTTCCTCCAGCGAGCCGTCGCCACTGGTCCCATTTGGCCTGGTCCTCGATGATGCTATGTCCAGCTAGGCTACATGGCCTGCGGGTAGGGGCAAATCTCCCTGGCTGCTCCTCCCTCTGGCGCCGCCCCTCATTCTCATGGTCTCCAGCAGCTGCTCCACTGTGGTTCGTCCAATGCACTACTCTGGCGGGCGCTGCACAACTACGGCTGATGCCACACTATTGCAGAAGGCACCTTGTTCCCCCTCCCCTCCTCCCAGGCCATGGCCTTGAGGTGCTGTTGAAGGATGAGCTCATCCAACAAGGTGAGGATCTCCTCTGATTTTTTGCCAAATTTTCATTCTGATCCACTATACGATGAATTGCTATGAGCTGCTTTTGCTGCTGCTATATGATGCATTGCTATGAGCTGCTCCTGCTGCTGCTATATGATGAATTGCTATGAGCTGCTGCTGCTGTATGATGAGTTGCTATGAGCTGCTGTTGCTGCTATATGATGAATTGCTATGAGCTGCTGTTGCTGCTGCTATATGATGAGTTGCTACAAGCTGCTCCTGCTGCTGCTATATGATGAATTGCTATGAGCTGCTCCTGCTGCTGCTATATGATGAATTGCTATGAGCTGCTCTTGCTGCTGCTATATGATGAATTGCTATGAGCTGCTGCTGGTATATGATGAATTGCAGACTGCTGCTGCTGTATGATGAGTTGCTATGAGCTGCTGCTGCTATATGATGCTTTCAGGTGGTGCTGCGATATGATAGTAACCAGCCACTTGGACCATCGAATTTCAACAAATAATTGTTCTTCATTTAAATGTGGGTCATGCGTTCTTCGTTTAAATTAGCCAATGGGATCTCTATGGAAAACATTGACCAAAGTAGATTGTGCCAAGTAGATGGTATCTTTGTATTTGCATTTTGAGCAAATAGTGATGGTCTGTTTTCCTATCATATTAATTACTGCACTGGGTTCAATTTGTGATGTTTGCAAGTCAAATTAATTTCCATATGTGTAGCAAAATGAAAAAAATATATAATTCAATCTAGACTTTCCACTGATCATACCAAAGATAAGCTGAAAACGCAATGAAAAGAACTGGTTGGCGTATTACATGGAGCTTATATTCACAGGTGCTTATTTTCTTAGGATAACTCGTAATAACTGTCCCTAAGAAACTTGGCTAATAGAACTGGCATACAAATAACATGTCACAATGATTGCAATGGAGGAGTGACGTACCATAGCACACTGTATAGGCTCACCGGTGCCTCTCCTTTTTTTGCGATGTTCCATGAAATTGCCACATACATCTTGTACTTTTTCATTGTGTAACCCTATCTGCAAGTTGACACGGCTAATTTCAGACATCTCTACATGATACTACATTGCATATCCCTTGCGCATATTTAAACCACCAATTAACGATTGTGTGCGTACCATAAACTAGCCATGACTCTGTATGCTGGACTGGCAGGCACTCTAAGGGAGCCTAATGTAGTGCACTGGAATTCCTACATGCCACCTACCATTTTGTGTAATGTACTGCCCCTGTTCCTAAATATATGTCTTTGTAGAGATTCTAGTATGGACCACATACAGATGTATATAGATGCATTTTTGAGTGTAGATTCACTCATTTTGCTCCGTATGTAGCCTATAGTGGAATCTCTAGAATGACTTATATTTAGGAACGGAGGTACGAGGTAGTATCATGTATGACATCTACATATCTAATTTAGCAGCCAGTAGTAGAAATCATTGTCTGCACAAAGGGATTACTGGTCGAAAATCCTAGCAAAGCACGCTGGCAGGCACAGAACAATACAAGAGAGAGAGACACGCTTACAAGATCATAGCAATGCCTCAGTCCAGGATCTTGGTTGGCCAAGCTGTTTGATCCAGAAGAAACATCATCCTTGTAGTTTTTGCCAGCTGCATAACAAGTAACAGCGACTGGTTAGTATATTTGAAGTACATCGGGTAGGTGATGCTGGATGGGTTTAAAGGTGACAAGTACCTAGGCCGTGGTGGGTGCTTGGCATCTCTCCAGACGGTGGGAATCAGGTTAGAAACGTTGAGGGTGATGACGCTGCGCTGGCTGTTGGGGTCCGGTAAGGATATCTAGAACCGTCGAGTAGGGTGTTTGTGGAGCGGCTCCGGTAGGGTGGACTACAGTGTGGGCGAAGCGGATCTGTGGCTGTGGATGAGGGCGTAGGTGAAGCTGCTCCGGTGGTTGGGTTAAGGATGGTGTCGATGACGCGGATCTACGGCCATGGACGGGGCGTCAGAAGCTGCTCCGGTGGTTGGGTTAAGGATGGTGTCGACGATGCGGATCTGTGGTCGTGGACAGGGCGTCAGAAGCTGCTCCGGTGGTTGGGTTAAGGGTGGAGTCGACGATGCAGATTTGCGGCCATGGACGGGGTGTCAGAAGCTGCTCCGGTAGATTGGATGAGGGTGCGAGGAAGCGGATCTGAGGCCGTGGACTTGTGAGTTGGCAAAGCGGCCCTGGTAGGGTTGAGAATGGTATAGGCGAAGCTACTCCGGTAGGGTTGACACTTGTGTCGGCGAAGCAACTCCGGTAGGGTTGAGGAAGGTGTCGGTGAAGAGGCTCCGGTAGGGTTGAGGACGGTGTCGGCGAAGAGGATCAGAGGCCGTCGACGGGGGCGTCGGTGGGGTGGCCCCGGGGGGGTGTGGACGAAGCGTCTCCGGTGGGGAGTACGAATGAGCCGCTGCAAATGCACGGCGGTTGACGAGAGTACCGGCGAAGCAGATCCGGTGCCGTGGACAAGGCCGACACTGAATGGGTTGTGGTACAATGGTGGATGAGTAGTCTACTTGTTTCTAGGGGAGGTGGGAGGGGTAGATGCGGCCGCAGAAGCAGATCCGGCGAGGTGGACGCCGCTGGCAGTGAATGGGCTATGGTACGCCGGTGGATGGGCAGTCTAGGGTTTCGAGAGGGGAGGGGAGAAAGGGCGATGAAGTATGGACGGCGTGATGTAAGATGCTTTGGTGCTGTGGAGTTAGTCGTTTTTGCGGGAGGGGGAGAGGAAATGGGGGTGCCGTGTAGTGGGGGGAATCGGAAGTTACCAAAGCAGCCCCGACCTATCATGTAGATGAGGGCGGTATTGTAACTGTTGGTCTCCGTGCACCAAGGACAAAAGGGGGATCTCGCATGCTAAAGACTAAGGTGTCGGAAATTTTAGAAGGAGATGGGAGATTTTGCTGCCCGCGGGATCGTTCGTATCCAGTTTCAACAAATTTTGGACCGTGCTAGTGGGACGGTCATGCTAGACTGTGTACACGGGGCACGCGTCAGCAGTTAATAACTGGTTTGAAGTCCACCCCAGAAAAAAAGACAATAACTCGGGATGATGCGCCGATAACTTGGACGTTCAGACGGGCGCGGCCAATCGTACGGGTGTAGTGGCGCGTTCACAAAAAAAGGGATCAAATGCTCAGCCTATGTATTTCTCGTGTAAATAGATAATTTAGTGCCATTGGTTATTTACTTTAAACATAATGCATTGACGTGTTAGTGTAGAGGCGCACAAAAAGAAATGGATATTGTAGTTAGCTACTTAAAAGTGTTACCTCATATGATTACATAGCCTCCATTTCATAAATTGCGTACCCGTTGAATTCATATATGAATATTACATATATTACTTCAAAATAGAAACTTAAATCATCCAAGACTAATGAATTTGAATGCAAGAGTAACAATGGTGCATGTGCATGATAGCTACATTGGTTGTTTGAAGAAACATCACTGTAACTTTGGCATGCACAACTGAAAAAGGTTTATTTAAATAGAAAAAAATGTGATATGTGAGTGTCCAATCTTGATAGCGTTGAATCGATATTGTACCTTTGGCCACGATACGAAGTAGATATTAACTTATATTCAAGCGATGCACGTCCACGATCGCTAATAGTGATACATGAATGAATTGTGCAATCTCTCTCACACGCATACATATCTCATTTCCCTGTGGGCATCGGAATCACACACGCGCACTTAGTGTATTTCTCTCCCTCCGTCAGGGTTAAATCTGTCTTTCTACCCCGTCCTACAAGTCTCTCACACAGAAATACACATGCTCTCTATGTCTAACACGCCCACCCCTTTAATTCCGCCCACCCACAGCCAGTAATGTCTCAAAGTATAATAATGTCTCTCACACATATGCTATCTACCTATCCCTTAATATAGCTAGATATGTGTCACACAAACTCCTTCTCCCTACTAGAAAGATGCCCATGTGCGTTGCACGGAACATCAAGATGCATTTGTATGAGAAGTTTATCTTGTGGGAGAAAAGGATGAACGAGGGAATGCCTTATTTGCAAATGCAGAGAGGGGTGTGGGTATCTTTTTGCAAAATTGCCATATTTTCCTTCATGTCCGTCGGATATAAATCGGATGGCCTATATTGCAGGATGGCAGGAACACCATCATCACCAACTCTATTTTTTTATAAGAGTACAGATATGTGAGTGTCACTGCCCCCTCCCCCCCCACACCCACACTTCCCAACACCGAAGGAGTAGGGTGACACCTCGATCTTGATACTAATCTATTGACTGGCTTCTCTCTCAAACATACACACACACACACACACACTACCCGGCACCGAAGGAGTAGGGTGACACCTCGATGTTGATACTAATCTATCGACTGGATTCTCTCTCAAACATACACACACACACACACTACCCGGCACCGAAGGAGTAGGGTGGCACATCGATCTTGATAATAATCTATCAACTCCTCTTTCAAACACACACACACACACACTCGCTAGTTGTGCCTCTGTGCCTACCGTGCACACTCTCGATACGTCTTTCTCTCCCCCCAACAATGACAGCAGAAGGGTGACAACTCAATCTGATCATAATCTGTCAATTGGTTTCTCTCTCAAACATTGTGTCTCGGTGCCTCGCTCGGTAGCCCCCTCGATATGTAGACTTCTCTCGCGCGCACAACTATAGTGATGATGACGCTGAACCCAGTGCGCCTTGTTTTTACCGGCCTCATGTGATAGTTTTCACCCTATTTTCTGTTAATTAACAAGGCAACCTTTTCTTTGTTACTACTAGTGAATCTGAAATCATTCGGGGTAGACATAAAATATATCACTTCAACCCAATTATCGCAGCAACTATTTTAAAAGAAATTAGCTAGCTGCCCGTGCGTTGCATGGAACATCAAGATGCATTTGTATGAGTAGTTTATCTTGTGAGAGAAAAGGCTGAACGAGGGAAGGCCTTATTTGCGAACGTGGAGAGATGTGTGGGTATATTTTTGCAAAATTGCCATAGTTTCTTTCCTATCCGTTAGATATAAATCCAATGGCCTATATTGCAGGATGGCACGCACACCATCATCACCAACTCTGTTTTCTACGCCCTCCGTCCGAAAATACTTGTCATCAAAATGGATAAAAGTAGATGTATCTAAAACTAAAATACGTCTAGATACATTTCCTTTTATCCATTTTGATGACAAGTATTTCCGGACGGAGGGAGTATTTGTCTTTTTAGAGATTTCAACAAGTGACTATGACCGGACCTTACCAACATACTCAAAAAAGTAGTCCATAATTTTGATGTTACCCTCTTTTCTTGGCGGTGCAGTGCCATCTGGATACCTCATAAAAAATCAAGGACAAATCTGACCCCTTCCTGAAAAGACATACGTAGCAAAATGAGTGAATCTACACTCTAAAATATGTCTACATACACATCCGTATGTGGTAGTCCATTTGAAATCTGAAAAGGACAAATATTTAGGAACGAATGGAGTATATATAAGAGTAGACATGGAGATATATCTCCAGCATGGTCTACAACAAAAATGTGCTGGGCTGGTTAGCGCCGGATGCTCGCAACGCGAGGACATGAGTTCAAATTCTGTCTTTTAACTTTAGATTTGTATATTATATATTACTCTACTTATTTAATATATACTTCTTTTGCTACTGTACTGACAGTGGAACCCACAGAGTACTTAGAATATTAAGGATGGACTTGTTTCTTTTTAACTTTCTGTACGAAGCTGTAGCCACCCTGCAAGTCACGTGTACACTGTACATGCAATTAACTTTTTATAGAGGGACAATCATACAGGCAATTAACTCAAATGGATTGGATGTCACTCTATTATTTCTAGCATAAAGAGCATCTCCAACGGCAGCCGGCAAATTTCCTCCCGCTTCCTTCCGCGGAGGACGACATCAAACGCCAGCGGCATACATTTTTACAACTCTAAGCAACCAGATGAAATTCGTGCAAACACGGACTGATTTCATATAAGCATGAAGGATGTCGTATAAAAAAGTCGGATCTTCATATAAACATGATGGATTTCATTACATTTACAAGAACTAAGAGGTGCCAATCCGGCTCTCTTGTATAATTAATATTCCCTCCGTCCGGAAATACTTGTCCAAGAAATGGATATATCTAGATGTATTTTAGTTCTAAATGGCAGCCTGCGGATCCCTTTGTCTTCCTCATGTCCGTCAGACACTTGCGGGGTTGACGAAGGTCCTCGGAAGAGACGAAGCAGCAAAGAAACCACCTGAATCCGCGGTCGTCGCCTCAGTGGTGGCCTTCATGGGTCCCAAGTGGCGGCTGCCTCCCATGTTCTACTTATCCTCGATGATGGCGGCGGACAGGGAGAAGCTGGCCACCAACTCGTCGCTCTCCATGCACCCAGCTTCTGTCTCTGCCTACATGGTGCTGCCGCAGGCACGGGAGGCGCGCCCACAGACACGGGAGGCGTGGCCATCACAAACACTGGTGGCGCAGTACGACGCGGCAGCGACGACGCCCGTACCGGCGTGCTCGCCGCCGTGCCGGCATGGAGCAACTCGCCACTCCTCATCGAGCTGAACTGGAGCGGCGAGTTGCTGAACCACGCACTTGCTTGGGGTGGCAACTGGCTCCGTCGGGCCAAGCAAGGTTGGTGAAGCACCGAGCGGCCTCGCCCGTATCCGGAGGGCTCGGTGGGCCACCCAGCCGGGTAATATGCCGGAGAACGGCTCATCGGAAGCCATCGGAAGGGTGGATAAAATGGTGAAGGAGGAGATGGGGGAGTGGTAGAGGGGTGCGATTCTTGCCCGCTGTCTGTCTGGCCTCGTGTAAATAGAGGGCGGACGGTAGGAGCTTGGCCGGCGTCTGGCCTCGTTTAAACTGAGGGCGGACGGGAGGAGCTCGGCCGGTGTTGCGTTTAATTCCGGCCCGCTCATGAACGGACGTGTGGCCGGAGTAGGATTCTCGGTTTGCATGTGGGTTTAACAGAGGGGTTTAATGGAGGCGCCGGGCGTGCAGCGGGCGGCGCAGTACTATTCGATTTGACAGCATTAATGAGCCGTCAAATCACAAAGGCCCTCGCCTCTCATGAAATCGACTGAGCTAGACTGCCCCGCCCTCTGGCCTTTTAAAAAATATATATACTCCCACTTTTGTACAGTAGTAGTATCGATGGATTGCGCCATGGAGCAAAACTTGAAATTAAAAAAAGGTGGTACATATAGAGAGCGCTCGTGAACTATGTGTCATACATGGCAATAAATAAAGTACTACATGATACTTATATGATACATGGCACATGAGTAGTAAGTAATATTAATACAGTCTTGCTAGAACTCATCTAGATGAGATATAATTTGGTCTCATTCATCTTTTATAGCCATTGGATGTGATGCTATAAGATGCGTGTGTGCTGACGTGGGTTGTATTTGTTCTTGTGCAACGATCTGACCACTGCATGTCATGTTTGATAGTCTCAAGTCATTAAAAGCATACAAGCCCCACATCTCTTCTTGGTTGATTCCTCTATTTATGTCAAAAAATAACAAAACAGCGTGAGAGTTAATGCACCACGCCTATGTGTTTAGACTAGCCACAATGGTGAGTAACATACACTAGTAACATACACATATTCCTAGACTATGTTACTACCTTCATAGTGGGTACTACCTCCGTCCTAGTTTATAGGTCCCTTTTATAGTTTGTGCCAAATTTTGACTAAAGATTTAACTAACAAAATGTTAATGCATGTCAAGAAAAATTATCTCATTGGATTCGTATTTGAACATAGTTTTGAAAAATATAATGTTTGGTGACATGCGTGAACATTTTCTTAGTTTAATCTATGGTCAAAATTTGGCACGAAATACAATGGGGACCAATAAACCCGGACAGAGGTAGTAGTAACATAAGTGTGGTAACATGCAAAGCTTCATTTATTAGGTTATAGACTCATATTGCATTGGGACATGTGATGTTACAGTAACTAGCCAAGTTATTATACCTACCTCTCTCCTCATTAACTCACTGCCACATAAGCAAATTTGCTGAGTTGGACTCGATGTTACTGCTGAAGTTACTCCCACTATGGCTAGTCTTACTAGTATTTGGTTTTCGTAAGATGACTTATAGTACTCACCTAGACGGAGGGAGTATTCGATTTGACAGCGGGTGGTGCAGTTCCCGATACGCCTTTAATGCAGATGAGGGAGGGAGTAGCGGTTCCCGATATGTTGAACGGCCAATGCATCCTCCTTCAATTAATGCATGAGGGAAGTAATGGGAGGAGGTCCGGGAAAAGAGGCTGCACGATGTGAATGCAACGCAGTTTGCCCTCATTGCCCTCATATAAAGGCGCCCCTCCTCCATTCCAATGCATCTACCACATCGTACGCACATAAGCACTTGCCTAAGCACCTACACTAAGTGCAAAATAGCTCGCTCCAGACCCATGGCAGCGATGCGCATGAGCGGCCAGCGGCTGTGCCAGATGGTCCACGATGCCGGCCTGCAGCATGGCGCCGAAGATCGTCTCCAGACGGTGTTGGAGACCGGTTGGTGGATGGCCGCCTTTGATGCCAACTATGACTCTCAGTTGGACCAGATGATCGTTGCCACCAGCAACAAGTTTACCGTCCTCAAGAAGCTCGCGGACGACATCGCCGTACTCCTCCAGCCCGCGTGCCCAGGCTCCTCATTGCCTGCCACCCTAATCGGCCTCCATGGCCGGAACCTCTTTCAAGCACTGGTGGCCCTGCGACTGCCCGCCGACGCCACGAAGAATGTCCACCTGGAGGTCGCGCTTGCCGCGAGGCGCCTCGCCCTGCAAGAATTCGTCGACCTACACATCCACGCGTACGAGCAAATCGTGTACATAGGTATCTACAAGGCCAGTGAGGACGCTACAACGCTAGCCTTCCTGAACCGGATAGAAGCCTTGGATGCCTTTATTGAGAAGCACCTCGACCTCTCCACAAAAGCCGCCGCTCCTTAGCCGCCGGTCGGTGGCCCGGCGCACTAAGTTGAGGAGGAGGAGGTCGTACGTTCGTGGATCCATCTTTCTTCTTGCCTTCTATAACCACCACTGCGATCGCATCATCGTGGCCTTAATTCTTATATTGCTGTTGCATTCTCGTTCCAGTCAATACCGACATGTGCGATCCCTTTGCTTAATTATATGCATCACTGTAACTAGTACTCCATCCGTCAATTTATAAGTTGTGCTTACCTTTTCCATCAACTTCGTGCAACGCGCGGGCATCTTGCTAGAAACACTAGAATATGTCTACATAATCCGTATGTGATAGTCCATTTGAAATCTCAAAAAAGACAAATATTTAGGTACGGAGGGAGTAATATATTAGGAGTATATCAAAACAATAGTGATTTCTTTCAAGTTTGTGAACAAATACTACTATTCTACTACTTTGGATCCGTCGCAACGCACGGGCACATTGCTAGCAAAAGGAAAAGGCCTGCCACGTTCGCGTCGCACCCCCACACGCCCGGGAATCGGGAGTACAACACGGCCCGCCCGGCACGACACATAGCTTAGGGAAGGCGTGTTGCCTACAGCCTAGCATTTTCAATTTCATGTGGGACCGCCCATTGAGCAAACCGACACCCCGCCCGCCGCCGGGTTGGAAAACAGAAACAAGGGGAAGATCTAGCTGTAGCACGAAAGCCAAGAAATTTTGTGTCAGACGTGGCTCGCTGATAGAGTAGGAGCATTCCATACTAGTACTACTATTACTAGTACTTACTACCTCCGTCCTAGTTTATAGGTCCCTTTTATAGTTTGTGCCAAACTTTGACTAAAGATTTAACTAACAAAATGTTAATGCATGTCAAGAAAAATTATCTCATTGGATTCGTATTTGAACATAGTTTTGAAAATATAATGTTTGGTGACATGCGTGAACATTTTCTTAGTTTAATCTATGGTCAAAATTTGGCACAAATACAATGGTGACCAATAAACCCGGATAGTGGTAATACCAAGTTTGTACTCCTAATACTATTATATTACTAGTACTACCACTACACAACTAGTAGATACGTGCACGGCACAACATCGTAGAAACAAAAAATGGAAATATGTTGCTTTGGGTGATTTTTTTTTCAATCAACGTAGTATGAATAATATTATGTGGGGGGCACCCATGAAGCTTATGTGGCTTGGTTGCATGGCTACGGAAGGTTAGAGAAAAATAAATAGATAATGTGTTTAGAGTGCACTCCACTAAATAGATATACTTTGGATCCATTGCAACGGACTGACACATCTATATCTATACCCCCTATATAGTGTGTGAAAAACTTTGAAAGTTGGTCGTTGGATGAAGCCAATCCGACGGTACAAAGATGGCCAATCCGAGCACTACTGGCCATTGGATATCATCCCCCAGATTTTGCCACATGTATAATCTAGAAGACTCCATGGTTGAACTTAATTCATGACTAACTTTGCCATAACTAAGCTCAGGCAAAGTTATTAATAAGTTTTTCAAAATGAGATCCACAAGTTGGCAATGCTAAGGGAATCTTGCCACATTTTTGTGTGTATGTCATGTGGGGCCAGTGTGGCTTGCCTAAGGTGTGGCTTGAACCAAACACTCACCTAAGTTAATCAAACTTGCCTAACCTTACATTCCACCAAATTTTGCCACAAGTTGGCAAGCCTAAGGGAATCTTGCCACATTTTTTGTGTGTATGTCATGTGGGGCTAGTGTGGCTTGCCTAAGGTGTGGCTTGAACCAAACACTCACCTAAGTTAATCAAACTTGCCTAACCTTACATTCCACCAAATTTTGCCACATGTTAGAATCCAGAAAACTCCACATGTAGAAGCATAATGCACAAACCACCAGAATCTCATGCGTGCAATGCACGTGTACCTTACTACTAGTACTACTAGTAGTAAGAAACAAATTCTAGCTTTGGCACGAGATCGTACTGCGGGAGAACCACAAGGCCTGCCGCAGGAGTTCATTTTCCTCTCGGGGCCCATGGGACCGAACTTCAGTGGCTTAGTGCCCGACCTATGAGTCAATGACATGTGGGCCTCAAATGCGGCTGGCCCACATGTCATTCTCATGGTGGTGGCGTGGTTCGCGACTCACTCGTTCGAGATGAACCGGCCGGTGGTGGCGTGGCCGTGGCAAGGGTACCACAGCTGGGCGTCGGGGCATTACGAGGCGTAGATGGCCAAACCGGCGGGTACTACCTATAGTACATAAGTACTCCAGCTGAGGATTGAGGCCCGGGATGAAATGTGTCACAGCCGCTGGATGAAAATTTGATGGTGCGGGAGTACGGATCGGAGCACAACAGTGGAGCAGACAAACCGCGTCCAATCGGGTGTGTCTGTGATAGAAAGTTGATGGTCGCCGCATTTCAGCTGGCCCGCATGTCATGCACACAAAGGCAGAGGAGCGCTGGGGCCGAGAGGGATGAGGGGCACGAACAATCCTACCATTCTGTCACTGACATGTGGGACCCATAAGCATGGGTCCCACCTGTTAGCGAAGGAAAGGCAGGGCAAGGCAGTGATAGCCATGTCAGAGGATCCATGTCCACGTTGGGGGACGTCGTGCCGTGGGTTGGAGCGGCGTCGTGGGAATCGCGTGTGGGTGTGGCAGTGGTAGAAACAAGAAACATGATGGTCGCCGTGGTTCAACTTCCATGGACAAGCTGTCTTGTCTACTGACACATGTATATCAAAACTAGAGTGTTTATATTTCAAGCACGTGAACAAGTATTATTCTACTAGTTTGGATCCATTGCAACGCACGGGCCAGCACATTGGTAGTAGTAGTGTCCATCTCTATCTCTAGAGGCCTTCCCTCGTTCATCCTTTTCTCTCACAAGATAAACTACTCATACAAATGCATCTTGATGTTCCATGGAACGCACGAGGATGTTTCCTTGGGGGTCTCTCCAGTGTGGCGTGGCCGTAGTTGCAAGTTGACGCCCCTTGAGATGCCGATGTTGAGGGGCACTCGGATTTCCTCCGATGAGCAGGTAAGATGAGTTTGATCACGTAGTAAATGCATTCTAAAGACTACTTCCGTATCCATTTCCTAATTCTGCCCCTGCCCACTGTTTCACAGGCTAGGCTCGGTGCGAGTGGAGATTGGCTTGCATATGTACGGGAGGGTACCAACATCAATTTGCACAACATTTACAACGGTGACACCGTTCCCGTATAACCTTTGTCCAACATTGGGATCAGCCATGCAACGGGCCACCGCATGAATTGGTATGATGGAACCATGGTGAGATTGAATAAAAGATAGCACGAACCTTGCACATGGCGGTCAAAGGCGGACCATGCTGTCTGCGGCCGATTTGTTGCCTTACGAGTAGGAAGACGTTGTGCTCCTTTCTAACCGCATCTTCGCGGTGACAATCCAGGGGACTTATTTTGTATGGGACACATCCTACGATATACTCCCTCTCTCCCAGTTTATTTGTTTTGAATCTTTTCGTTTTGTAAGTTTCAAATTCAAATTTAGAGCTCCCCATCACATGTTGAGATTACAATGTCCATTAAATCGCTGCGTGCATGTATAGTAAAGAAACAAATGTCGAGTTTGGCACGAGTCGTGCTGCGGGAGCACCACAAGCCCTGGCGCAGGAGTTACATTTCCCTCTCAGGGCCGTCGGGACTGAGCTTCAGCGCCTTACTACACCTACCTTTGAGTCAATAACATGTGGACCCGATAGGTGACAGGTCCACATGTAATGCTCCCGAAGGCAGAGGGGCAGTGGGGCCAAGAGGGGTGAGCCGCAGGTCGAGGGATGTGTGGTTTCATGGGTTCGAGCGGCGTCGTGGGAATCACGGGTGGCTGTGGTAGAAACTTGATGCTTGCTGCATTTTAGGTGGCCCACATGTCATGCACACAAAGGCAGAGGGGCGGTGCGGCCGAGAGGGGT
This sequence comes from Triticum aestivum, assembly GCF_018294505.1. Lineage (NCBI taxonomy): Eukaryota > Viridiplantae > Streptophyta > Magnoliopsida > Poales > Poaceae > Triticum > Triticum aestivum. Next base: position 236,928,386 of record NC_057810.1, read on the forward strand.
GAGGCGCACGTCGGGGGGCATGGTGCCGTGGGTTGGAGAGGCGTCGTGGGAATCGCGAGATGAAACGTGATGGTCGCTATAGTTGAACTTCCATGGACAAGCTGTCATGTCTACGGACACATGCACTGTATACCGATCACTGGAAGGAGTAGCAGAGAAAGCTATATATGTGGATAAATAGTTCCTTATAGTAAAGCGGACCCATGCTACTACTCTGTTCCAAAGACATGCACACCATCGAAATAGTCCATCTATATCAATATACACCGAGAGGGAATAATTTATTTTACAAGAGAGGAAATAGTTCATCCATCCATAATGCCCTCCTGCTGGTGCAGCGTTTTCTTCTTCTTCTTCTTCTTGTTCTCATTCTCTGTGGGAGACGGCTTCACAACAAGCTCTTTGGACCTTGCAGCTATCTTGGAACACACACGGGCATCGAGGGCAGCATATTTTATCTGCTCGTACGTCAAGGGATAATTCTCCCATCTAGACAACCTTAATGCCATCGTCTCGTCACCCTTCTGAAGATTTGTACCAAGCACAAAATTTGCTACGTCGAATAGGGATGGTGTCTGTTTAGCACAATCTTCTACAGGAATTTTGATTCTGGTTTGTAGGTCAGCGATGCTTTTCAAATCAAGGTTGTACGGCTCTAGCTTCTGTTTGTCCCCTTCGATGGCTGCCCCACAGAAGTATACATCCTCCTGAGACAAGAAATCGTGAAGCTCACCTGGTATGGAGGGTGAGTGTATGATGTGGTACACCAAAACATCATCTTCGAGGCACAACTGTAGGACGGCAGCGTGCTGGATCTTCCCAGGGGCACGCTCTGTGTACTCTGCATCGAGACCGATGACCCTCGTCTTTACCTTTTTGAGGGAGTTGGATACATTGTTGATCCACTGCCGAACAACCCTTGGGTGGACGGTGACGGGGGCAACTATGCGCATCGAGCCTTCGATGAGGACATGTTGGACGCTAAAACCTGCATCTCAATCTCTTTCGCCATTTGGAACCGCTGGAACGGAGGGCTATGGTTTGGAGAATTAGGATTAGATGGCTAGTCTAACTGAAGTAGTAGATGATTATTTAAAGAGGTTAAAACAATGTGAATGCAGTGGGGTTTGGGTGCAAATGAAGACGAAGGGGAGGTGAAGAAGCCGAGGCAAATCGGTTCCCGATGAAGAAGTAAATGGGAGAAGTGGCGTGTAGGCAGTTGATTAGACGGCTAGGTAGACTAAACGAAAAGGCTATGCAGGTAGACTGAGGAGTCGTACCTGTTCGTGTACGTGCCCATCCTTCCTGATAGGTGGGACCTATGCAAACAGATAAAAAAATGTGTCCTAGCTTTTTTTGAGCCCGTGAGTGGGAGACACAACATTCTCTGGTTAAGGAATACTCCCTCCGTTTAGGTGAGTATAAGTCACCTTATGAAAATCAGTTTTTCCCAAAACCTTTAGGCGTGGAGCATTAACTTCCTGCTCGATCCCCTCCCAACCTCGTTAGCCAGCGTTCTCTTCCTCTACTGCCGCGTTCTACCTTTCCATTTTTCCTCTTCTCAAGTGTGGAATGATCTGCATACCGTCCTTGATGCACCAAAACGACCACTGCATGCATCGCGGCAGGGTGTTGATTGGGCATGCATGAGAATTTGGTTCTGCTTGCAATATGGATGATACTTGAACGATGAAGTGAACAGGCATGCTAGCACGGGAGACCTATTTCCGCTATACAATACTGGAGTACTCATGTTCCTACTACTAGTAGTAGTAGTACAATTGTGGTACACTTGATGGTCAAAATACTATTCATCCGGTCCTCACATTGAAGTGACAACACCCTGCGCCTGACACTAGTCCAGGCGAGGCGGCGTGTTCGGGTTACCAAAGTCAGCCTCACCCTGTGCACTGTGCAGTCTGTCACCGCCGTTGTACAGCACATTGGCGCCTCGCTTCGTCTCCCTCTCCGCTCCCATAGCACCACTCCATCTCCATCTCCTTCTCCGTCTCCGTCTCCGTCTCCATCTCACTGTGCCCCCGTGTACCGCCGCCTCACTCGCCTCCCCCCAGTACCACTATTCCCTCGCTAGCCGCTCTAGCACTGACATCCTTCTCCCCCGTAAATCAAGCCCCCTTCCAAACTCCACCATGGCCGAACGCGAACCGCGCAGCATCCATATGAGCCGCGATTGGAGCAATCTCCCCAGTGACATCCTCGACCTCTGTTGTTCGTGTATGGATATGTTGACCGCACTGCGGCTGGCTGCATGCTCGAGGGACATGCACACGGCCATCGTCGAAGCGAGGCCTAAGCTTTTCAAGACACCCTGCTTGCTGCTATCTGGTCTTGCGAGATTGGCTCACCATGATACGGAGGCGTGCATGATGCCCCTCGACTTCAATCTGATCTCCATTAGCCGAAACTTCTTTGCAAGTATGTAGTGTGTCGCCGTACATCATTTCCCTCGACATCGATCCAATCACCATCACCCGAAACTTCTTGGCAGGTATGTACTAGGTCGGCATGAACTCCCACTGGATGGCTGACTTCAGAGAAGACGGTAAAAAGTTGGTGCTCGTGAACTTCCAGACCTCCCATGAGATTATCCTTCCTCCGTTGGATTATATAGAGTATTACCATCGCGGTCCAAGTCATCTAGATTACTACGTCAGTTGGATGGACCTTGTTTTGCAGAAGATTGTAATCTGCCAAGTACCCACATGACATGCGAATTACGTAGACTTCAAGCTAATTGCCTTGTTCGACCGCGGACTCGCCTATCTTTACGCCGGTGCCTTTTTTAGCTGGAGACAATTCGGCTCGCAGTGGATCATCGTCAAAGCTGATACACAGTTCTGTGATGCTATTGAACACAATGGCATCATCTACGCGATCGACAAAGCAGATGGCACCACTTATTGCTGGGACGGTGCGTGTAAGTTGTTTTCGTCTCATGTTAATGATGACGCCATGACACTGTTTGAACTTTTTTTGATGATTGGCATATCCCTGTTTGAGCAGAATTTGAGTAGAACTATGGCAATATATTAGAGACGCCCTAAATCAGCTATATTTGGAATGAGTTAATTCATGCGATTGTGACCATGTCATTACAGCCAATTTGTACCCTGAATAATCAAACAGTTAGGAATATATGGATATTATCCTTATTTTACAGTAATCTATATACTACTACTAAATATGAGTGTTTATCAATGGGCATGTTAGTTTCCTCATTTTCATGATGTAGAAACATGCACCACACTGTTGGTTTCATCTAACCATACATTAGGGAAGTAAATGTGCATATGGAGAACTCTATATTTGGAAATAGTGAAATCCTGCAATGCTTACCATGTGTACATACCTATATTCGCCCTTCAGCAATCAATGGCTAGAATAATATCCTCACAAAATTTTTGCCCACAGAACATGAGTATATAACAATGCATGGTCTGTTAGTTACCTTGAAGAATTTGTTTGTGAGGACAAAACATGATTACATAACATGCATGACATGGTAGTTTCCTGTGAAGAATCGATTGCGAGATAACATGAGTATAACCATGCATGGCACTTCTATATTTTCGAACCCAGTATACATTTCCCTGTATTTTCCTCCCAGTTCCAACAGGGACATATCAATGCTGTTTCTTGCATTATCCTACTCATACTCTGAACAATGCTGATCTTACATTAGCAATGCCTGTCCTTTTTGATATTATGCAGTGTCCCTACAGTTACTGCCCTTTGTAATTACACCACCTTTGCCAAAAACAGGGAAGCACAACTGGTTCCTTGCTCAATCAGACGACGGCAAAAGACTGATGATCATTCGGACACATGAGCCGGAAAAGTTATATTGCAAAAACCCCACTATATACAAGCACCGTGTAATACGTGAGTATCCAGACAGTGGCTGTTACGTCTATGAGTAGGATACCAGCTTCTTGGGGCCTTTAGGATTTTTTAGTTGGAGGCGGGTAAACAGCCTTGGTTCACACTCTCTGTTTCTCGGACTCAATTATCCGATTAACCAGGAGATCACCGTTGGCAAGGACCTTGATGGCAGAGAGGCTCTGTTTGCTATGGAAAACTATGTCTACACGGTGAGCCCTAGGAGTTCGGGGGCATACTCCCCTGATTGTCAACGATACAACATGCAGCCAAAAGAAGGTGAGAATGACAAAGGCATCCAGATTAACTTTGATCCTTGAATGTCTCAATTACGACAAGCAGTGATGTGGTTCAAGCCTTCAGGTTGATAGGTAATTGGGCTGTTGCATCAAAAGGGTGGAGTACTGGTGTCTCCGGATCACTGGTCGCTGAAGCGGGGCTGCAAATTATGATGGTGTTGGATCATCTCTTCGAATGACTTTGTTGTGTTTGCTGCTGGTTCTGGATGGGTAGTTCTTTCTTTTGTTATGCGTATTCCTTGTCATTTGGTCATCCTCGTCTATGTCACTCTTTCTATGTAATAGTTGCTTCTGTTTAGAATGTCATTCCCGTCTGGATCACGAGAGTCTGAGCGCTGCAGATGGGTACGTTTTGGTGGTGTAGCAAGACTTCTTATGAACTATCATGTCTTGCTATTTATTGTCACTAGTCAGTGTTTGAATGTTGTATATATTGTTGTTTTGAACTGTTTATTGTCTAGAACTACTGGTGGGCTAAATGAGGGCATCACCATTCTCCAGTGTTCAGAGTATATCTCCTTTTTTCAAGTTATATAATTTGAGCTCACTGTCTTTTCGATGATGTACACTTGTTTGGGCCAGTGAGGTGTCGTTGAATATGGGACGGGTAGTAACGCAATGCCAAACCGGTCAATTATGACTCTCGGGCCGGGCTCTCAAAAGATCCTGAAAAAAAGGCCGGGCTCTCCAAAAAAGAAAGAATAAGGACTCTGAGGCCGACATGTGGGCGCCGCCGGTGTTTTCGTGCGCTAGCGCGCCGAGAGAATATTGGCGCGTGCTCAAAATTCATGCTACCTTTTCATCCCCAGTCTCCCGCCCCTCCCCCACCTCTGGAATCTCGATTCCTACTCCAGTTCCCCCAAATCCCCCTCCTGTACTCCCTGTACTCAAGCGCACTATCATGTCGCCGGTCAACGCGGATCTCCGAGCCGGAGATCCTGAGGTCCGTCCTGCCTTCGGTCGCTGCGTGCTGTCGCTCAACACTGGCATGGCGGCGCTTGACGACCAGTTTGCCGGCAAAGTGTTGATGGTAACCATCAATGGCGACCGGCCTCCTGTCTCGCCGGATGACCTTGTCAAAGCTCTTGGCATTGTGCACGGCATCCAAATAAGTGACTTGCTCGTCAAAGTCTGTCCGCCATTGGCTGATTTCTTCGTCAGGTTCTGAACAACTTTCGACTGCAGTCGTGTGTTCGAATCTTCCCGGCGTTTGTTCCGCGATGGCGCGCTAGTGAGCTTTGATCAGTGGCACCCAGGATGGGGCTCGGTGCCCTCTGAGCTTGAGTTTTTAACAAAGCTTACCTTCCACGGCATGCCTTGACGTGCTTGGAACAACGAGTCCATGAATGAGCTTATCAACGACCTTGGAGGTGAGCTCATAAGTATGTTTGTTCCTCCAGATAGCTAGGCTCTGACGGTTATGGCATGGATGAAGAAGCCGTCCACCATACCGAAGGTGATTGGTGTTGAGATATCGATGCAGGAACCGGGGTTGTACTATTCATCGCCACCAAGGCCGCCCCAGACCACGTTAGGGATGTAACTGTATCGAGTGTTCGTGCATGTCGAAGAAGTGGTCAATCCATCAATCGAAGTCCTGCCGCCCCCGCTGGTGCCAGGGTCCGTCGACGATGTCCATTACAGGAGTCAACGTCAGACTTTCCCCGTGTTGCTCGAAACGATGGATGGCATAGGGCCTACTCCATCGCGCGGTGGAGGCCACTGCTTCTTTGGGAGAAGAGGCAGGGCTGGCTGCCTGGATGTGCTCTAATTTGAGGTAACAACTAAATCTTGTCAGATAGTACTAGTTAAATCCGAGCTATGGGTCTGAAGCAGTGATATGCCAGTACATTTGATTGTGACCTATTCTAATTTTGTACCTGAACTTTTTTTAGAAAGGGTTGTACGTCAACTTAATGTGCTAGCAAAAGTTATTGTGTTGTCTATCTGTTTTCTTTCCACAACATTCAAGATATTTCCCCGTCATTTATAAAGACGATGAACCGTTATGTACGACTTCATTGGTTTCAACATAGCCCTTCCCGTAGCGATCCACTGCTTCCATCCTGATTGTGCCGCCTGTCTGAAATTTTTGTATGCAAGTTCAGTGTGCTATGATGTTCTATATGATTGTGTCAACTATATAAGTTTTTACTGAGCATCAACAATGCATATGGCTGAAAGATGTATTTACGAGCATTGACCGATGGGTCTCTCTCTCTATCTCTCTCTCTCACACACACACATGCGCACACGCACAAGTGGGACCCGTTGAATTATTTATTTGCTCATGACAGCTTTTAATTAGGTTCCACTATAATCTAACTTTTTTCTTAAGTTATTAATTGAGCTCGGTGACTTTGTACAGAAGCCTTGTTTGGGCCTTTCCGGCGTCCCTGAATGTGGGCTGAGTAACCATGTTAGGTTGTACTGTACTACACAAGCCTTTTTTTCAACATCAGCAATGCAACTGGGCCGACAGTTGTACACAATATCCGGGTCAACTTGTTATCCACCCCGCTGGGCTGCAAAGTTTCCTAGGAGGTATGCATTAGGCTTAACAAGAAAATGGACTTTAAGAAATAATAAATGGGATGTAATTATAATAACTGGGCAATTACTATGCACCAAACACGTAATTAGTTTGAAAAATATTTTTTTTGGAATTTGGAAATTTTAATTTCATTACTTGTTGCGCGCACAATATTTCATTGGATTTTAACGTGATACAACTTTATTTTGAAATTATATTTAACCTGACTAGAAATTTCGGATAAAAAAATTTCGGATCCCATCAAAATGTGGGATTTTTTTTGAATTCTGTTTTGAGCGGTTGTTTGAAATAATTAATCGTTGTCCTAGCTATAAGTTGGGCTGTACTTTTAACAAACCCGTAAATGGGTTGTAGTAAATTCCATTAGAATTGAAAAATGGGCTAACATTCTTACAAATCACAAATGGGCTATATGTTCTCTGCCAAATCCGAGCAGTGGCCCTACTAAGTTGACGAGTACCAAGGGCTTTGTCAACTTAGTCAATATAAACGATTCTAGCTGCAGTGATCGTACGATGTCCATCCAACGGCCATAGTGCTTCTTTAACCTCTGGTCTTCTTGCTCTAGCCGCCCAAAGTAGCGCCGGTCGTGTCACGTGCTCCCGCCTCCCGTGGCCGGTTGTGATGCCGCAGAGGCCTCACCACCCCGTACTACTCCCACCGCTGGCCAGGCCATCCCTCCACTCACCCACACCCCCTGTTATTCTGCGGCGACGGCAGCCTCACACCGCAGCCGAACCAGTGAACCCTCGTACTCCTCTCCGCGCGGGCTACCACTGCTACGTCTTCCCCGGCTCGGCGTCGTCCCCTTCCTAGGCCTCGCCGTCGTCTAGACCACCACCCTGGTGCTCTCGGCGCGGCGTGGTCAACGTGGTCAACGACCGTTCCATCGGAAGAGTACTGTACGTGGAGAGGCTGACAGCTGGGTCCAGGCGGCCACAAGGAAGTGCCTCCTTATTACGCGCAAAATAATGATTCCTCCACCTGACAGCAGGGACCCATCGGAGGGGCCACCTTATTTCGCGAAAAAAGGTTTCCCCCCTGACTACTGGGACCCACCGGATGGGCCAGCGTATTTTGCGAAAAAACGTTCCCCGCGCTGTCAGCTCGGACCCACCGGAAGTGCCTCCTTATTACGCACAAAAAAGGAATACTCCCCCTGCTAGCTGGGACCCACCATGGTGGGAGGCTGACTTGTGGGCCTACTAAGTTGACTGGGACGGGGGCCTTTGTCAACTTTAGTCAATATGAACGATTCTAGCTCCAGTGACCGTACGATGGCCATCCAACGGCCGTAGTGCTTCTTCAACCTCTGGTGTTCTTGCTCCAGCCTCCCAAAGCAGCGCCAGTCGTGCCGCATGATCCGACCTCTCGTGGCCGGCTGTGCTGCCGCCGACGCCTCACCGCCCCCTACTATTCCCACCGCTGGCCAGGCCCTGCGGCGATGGCAGCCTCACACCACAGCCGAACCAGTGAACCCTCGTACTCCTATCTGCGCGGGCTTCACTACCGCGTCTTCCCCGGCTCCCCGTCGTCCCCTTCCTAGGCCTCGCCGTCATCCACCGCCGTGGTGCTCTCGGCGCGGCGTGGTCAATGTGGTCAACGACCGACTTCCATCGGAAGAGTACTGTATGTGGAGAGGCTGACAGCTGGGTCCACAGCAGCCACAAGGAAGTGCCTCCTTATTACGCGGAAAATGATTATTCCTCCACCTGACAGCGGGGACCCACCGGACGGGTCACCAATATTTCACAAAAAAACATTTCCCCCTGACTGCTGGGACCCACAGGATGGGCCACCATATTTCACGAAAAAAATGTCCCCCCCGCTGTCAGCTCGGACCCACCAGAAGTGCCTCCTTATTACGCACAAAAAAATGAATACCCCCTGCTAGCTGGGACCAACCTTGGTGGGAGGCTGACTTGTGGGCCTACTAAGTTGACTGAGATGGAGGCCTTTGTCAACTTTAGTCAATATATGAATGATTCTAGCTCCAGTGACCGCACGATGTCCATCCAACGACCGTAGTGCTTCTTCAACCTCTGGTCTTCTTGCTCCAGCCGCCCAAAGCAGCGCTGGTCGTGACGCTCGTGGCCGGCTGTGATGCCGCGGAGGCCTCAACGCCCCCTACTACTCCCACCGCTGGCCAGGCCATCCCTCTACGCACCCACACCCCCTGTTATTCTACGGCGACGACAGCCTCACACCGGAGCCGAACGAGTGAACCCTCATACTCCTCCGCGTGGGCATCCACTGCCGCGTCTTCCCCGGCTCCGCATCGTCCCCTTCCTAGGCCTCACCGTCGTCCACCGCCCCGGTGCTCTCGGCGCGGCGTGGTCAACATGGTCAAGGAATGGCTTCCATCGGACGTGGACTGTACGTGGAGAGGCTGACAGCTGGGTCCACGACCGCAGAAAGGAAGTGCCTCCTTATTACGTGCAAAATAATTATTCCTCTACCTGACAGCGGGGACCCACCGGACGGGCCACCGTATTTAGCGAAAAAATGTTTCCCCCTGTCTGCTGGGACCCACCAATTACATCTTCGGACGCAAGGAAGTGCGTCCGAAAAAAAACGATTCGCCCCCTGACTGCTGGGACCCACCAGCTACATCTTCGCACGCAAGGAAGTGCGTGACAGTCGGGACCCACCTGGTCGAAGCGTACGTAGCATTGTCATTCTGGTCGCGAACGTATACGTACATATATACTGGTGGATGTAGAGGCGCGCACGTGTCGTAGTAGAGGCGCGCACATGTCGTAGTAGAGGCGCGCATGTAGCATGTACACATACGTACAACGGCGAGGGTGCAAGAAAGAAAATACGACCATGTACGTACATACGGGCAGGGTCTCTAACGCCTATCACGCATACGTACATGGCTGGGTCGGAACGGAGAAACAACGTCGTCGTCGTGTTCATGGGGAGCCAACCGGCTGGGTCGGAACGGAATGCGTGGTCGTGTTCATCGGGAGGGCTTGGACGGAACATGCGATGGAAACGAGGCCTGGTGTACCGCACAATGGAGGAAACGGCCTTGTGTTCGACCGGCCACGTTCGAAACGGGGTCCTGTTGATCGGGAGGGGCCTGGCGTACCGGAAAACGGAGGCAACAGACCTCCTACGGTCGAAACGGGGGTCCTGTTGATCGGGAGGGGTGTGGCGTACCGCAAAACGGAGGAAACGGACCTCCTACGGTCGAAACGGGGGTCCTGTTCATCAGGAGGGGTGTGGCGTACCACAAAACGGACGAAACAGACTTGGGTTGGAGCGCTACAGTCGAAACAGGCAGGGGGGAGGGGTGTGGTGTACCGCAAAACGGGACTCCACGGGATACTGTTCATCTCCACCGTCGACCTCCTCCAGCCTCCACGGGCTACCGTCGACCTCCTCCAGCCTCCACGGGCTCCTGTTCATCCAGCCTCCACCGCGCGCTACTCCACCGGCTACTGTTCAACCACCCCTCCACCGTCTACTGTTCATCCAACCCTCCACCTTCTACTATTCATCCAGCCCTCCACACCACGGGGTCCTGTTCAACCACCCCTCCACGGCCACCCCTCCATCGTCTACTGTTCATCCAGCCCTCCACACCACGAGGTCCTGTTCATCCAGAGGCAACGCCACTGCTCACTGTTCATCCACCCCCCCACAACGCTCACTGTTCATCCCAGAGGCAGCATCGATCGACTTCAGTTAGCAGCAGTAGCGAAGGAATCGCTCCATCGGGTTCAGTTAACAGCCATCGATCGATCGCTCGGGTTCAGTAACGCATAGCATGCAGTGCAATCGCTCGAGTTCAGTTAGAGCCCAACGCCTCGCTCTGGTACAGTTAGAGCCAACACCTCGCACACGCGCGCGTACCTATACGAGAGAAACGCGCATCGCTCCGCTCCCGACCTCCCACCGTAACCGGCAACTCCCCGAAATTTTCCTCCCCCTCGCTTCTACCACGGTTTTTTCCATCATGCACGACCCAAAGAATGTCACGCAGCCGCGTCTCCGGCCCACCCAGGATGAAAAGCCCATTTTCTATCATGATTTTTTGTCATAGAAGTAGGAGCCCACCACATCTATAATGATACCGGGTTTTGTCACAATTATCGTCATAGAAGTGTCGTATGTATGACATATTTTTTTTTCATTCGGCCCAAAATGTCACGGATGTGTCTTTTTTTGTAGTGATTAGGGCTATTTGTCAGATATTGTACACAGTCATGCTGAACATGTAGAGAAAAAGAGAAGAGTTTTGCGCGGCAATACAATGTCATGTAGACATCGCTCCATGGTGGGTTCAATGGCAAAACTTCCCCACCCCTCTCCAGATTGTAATCCATAGGAAGATATCTGTTCTGAGGCGGATTCAGATGCCGCTGACCGCTCCTATTTACCCCCCAAGGTGTTTGCTATACATTGGCATGATGATGTTAGTCCTATCATGCATATGTTGCCTTGCAGTGCCTACTTTTGACATCATATATGTCATCTGCTTAGTTTAGACATGTCATGTAATGCCACCTGTTTAGTTTCTATATCATATATGGGAATTATGCAGTCTCATGTCTTTTAGCCAGCCATAATATATGTGAAATGTGCAATGCCATCCTGTTTAACCAAGCATCATATATTTGAATGATATCTTGCCCATCCTTTTCTTCATTACATTTCCATTTGTCAACAATGTTTGTACATTAAACTACTCTTCCTGTGAATCAGCCATTTGGGTTGGAGATGGAAAAATCTGGAGTGAAAACAAGGCCTTCAGAGCAGACAGTGCTACCTGTCGAAGCAGATCTCTTGTTGGGTCCCGATAGCTCCTCAGAGATGGATTCAGAGACAGATGACCAGTCCTATTCCCCCACTGAGGTGTATGCTCTAACTTGGCACGGTTATACTGCTCATATCATGCATACGGTGTCTTGCATTGCATAGTTTAGACATCATATACACAATATTCAACACCATGTTCTTAGTTCAGACATCATATCGAATGCCCTCTGTTTAGCATATAAATCACATATGTGAATCAAATGATGCGATCCTGATTACTTAGATAACATGTAGGTGAATTATGTCATGCAATCCTGTTTAGTTATTCATCATATATTTGAATTATGTTATGCTATGCTATCCAGTTTAGATAGACATCATATATGTGAAATTATGTCATGCTATCCATTTTAGTTAAACAATATACATGTCAACTATTTCATGCCCTCTTTTTTCCACACTATCTATTGCATCTGTCTCTCATACAATGTCTGTACATTCAACTATGTTTCCTGTTTATCAGCCATTTGAATTGGAGCGGGTGATGCCAGTATCTAGCAGACTAAAAATAAAACAGTGCTACCTCTTGGTGAAGATAGCACCCCGGTTGTACATGCACAAGAACCAGCCCTACCACACATAACCCAAACTCTCGCAGATTGTACCCCTACTGCGATGGACAGAGAACCAACTTCACCCAATCTAACCCCAACCCCAGCCGCTAGTAACCCAGTTCCTGTTGACACAGTACCATCTCCACCACAGAGCTCCCAAACAAGAGCAGTTAGTAAGGCAGCTCCAGTGCCCAAAGGGCCAGTACTATCATGGCATACCCCAACTCCACCAGTTAGTACGCCTATTCTTGTGGAGGAAGCACAACCAGCTAGTCGTAGTTTAGCATCTATCACATTTGATGTTGTTAAATCGTATGTGCGTATCTTCCCATCTTGGAAATATTATACTGAAGATGAAGGAAAATGCCAGATGCAGGTGTTTGTCCAGGAGTTATGTGTAAGTAATGTTATTCATGGCAATCACTTTGCTTCGTCCCATACATCCTACCTCCATGATGGTTATAATACACCAAAATTTCCCATTTTTCTCTATAGAGAAGGACCGATTTGGAAACTCAGGATGAGGTAACTTGTACTAATACCTGTGCTATCTTCAAGAATGCTTGGTGGCAGTATCGGAATTACCTGAAGAAAACGTACTTCACCGGCAAAGAAACTCATCAAATTCCCTTACGTTCTCCTGAGACACATTTACTGGACGATGACTGGGAACGCCTTGTTTTGTACTGGTCCGGAACCAAGAATGTGGTAAGGTCTATGAGCTCATTTTCTATTTTTAAGTATTATATTCTTGCGTCTTACTGTACTCGGTTCATGTAGAACAAGTGCCTAAACCTGAAGAACAACTGTTCTAATTTAAGATTCCATTGCTATCATAGTTCAAAAAAGTGCTAGGCGTTAATTGTGCGTTTTGCCACCGCCTTGTGCTTTACTGACCAAAGCGCATGCTTATGCGCAGTTATGCATAGATTAAGCGTAGTTATGCGCAATGCGTTTTGCCAATGCCTAGAGCCTAGGCACGCTTAAGCGCTCGCTTAGGCGTGCCTTTTTTAACTATGATTGCTTTGCTCTTGTATCACTGTATTTACTCATACAAACTTATTTTTAAATTGAAGGATCCAATCGAAACTCCAATGACATAGCTGTTGGAAATATGCCCAAGAGGCAATAATAAAAGTATTATTATATTTCAATGTTCATGATAAATGTCTTTTATTCATGCTATAACTGTATTATCCGGAAATCGTAATACACGTGTGAATACTTAGACCACAATATGTCCCTGGTGAGCCTCTAGTTGACCAACTCGTTGTGATCAACAGATAGTCATGGTTTCCTGACTATGGACATTGGATGTCGTTGATAAAGGGATCACATCATTAGGAGAATGATGTGATGGACAAGACCCAATCCTAAGCATAGCATAAAAGATCGTGTAGTTCGTTTTGCTAGAGCTTTGCCAGTGTCAAGTATCTCTTCCTTCGACCATGAGATCGTGTAACTCCCGGATACCGTAAGAGTGCCTTGGGTGTATCAAACATCACAACATAACTGGGTGACTATAAAGGTGCATTACAGGTATATCCGAAAGTAGCTGTTGGGTTGACACGGATCGAGACTGGGATTTGTCACTCCGTATGACGGAGAGGTATCTCTGGGCCCACTCGGTAATGCATCATCATAATGAGCTCAATGTGACCAAGGTGTTGGACACGGGATCATGCATTACGGTACGAGTAAAGTGACTTGCCGGTAACGAGACTGAACAAGGTATTGGGATACCGACGATCGAGTCTTGGGCAAGTAACGTACCGATTGACAAAGGGAATTGCATACAGGGTTTGATCGAATCCTCGACATCATGGTTCATCCGATGACAACATCGAGGAGCATGTGGGAGCCATCATGGGTATCCAGATCCCGCTGTTGGTTATTGACTGAGAGCGTCTCGGTCATGTCTGCATGTCTCCCGAACCCGTAGGGTCTACACACTTAAGGTTCGGTGACGCTAGGGTTATTAGGAAGACTAGTATGTGACTACCGAATGTTGTTCGGAGTCCCGGATGGGATCCTGGACGTCATGAGGAGATCCGGAAGGGTCCTGAGGTAAAGATTTATATATGGGAAGTTGTCAAACAGACACCGGGAAGTTTCGGGGTCATACCGGTATTGTACCGGGGCCACCGGAAGGGTTCCGGGGGTCCACCGGGAGGGGCCACCCCTCCCGGGGGGCCACATGGGCTGCGTGGGGCAGGGAGCCAGCCCCTGGTGGGCTGGCCGCACCCCCTCCCTTGGGCCCATGCGCCTAGGGTTGAGGGGGCAACCCTAGAGGGGGCGCCCCCCTTGGCTTGGGGGGCAAGCCACCCTCTCCCCTCTCCCCTAGGCCGCCGCACCCCCCCTAGATGGGTTCTAGGGGGCCGGCCCCCTTCTCCCTTCCCTCTATAAATAGAGGGGTGAGGGGAGGGCAGCCGCACCACCCTCCAAGGCGCAGCCCTCCCCTCCCCAACACCTCTCCTCCTCCATTGTGTGCTTGGCGAAGCCCTGTCGGAGTACTGCCTCTCCACCATCACCACGCCGTCGTGCTGCCGGTGGAGCTGTCTTCCTCAACCTCTCCTTCCCCCTTGCTGGATCAAGAAGGAGGAGACGTCTCCCGTCCCGTACGTGTGTTGAACGCGGAGGTGCTGTCCGTTCAGCACTTGGTCATCGGTGATTCGAATCACGTCGAGTACGACTACATCATCACCTTGCAAGCTTCTGCACGCGATCTACAAGTGGTATGTAGATGCAAACTCTCTCCCTTGACTCGTCGCTTAGATGAACTCATAGATGGATCTTGGTGAAACCGTAGGAAAATTTTTAATTTTCTGCAACGTTCCCCAACAGTGGTATCAGAGCTAGGTCTATGCGTAGTTCTCTTTGCACGAGTAGAACACAATTTTGTTGTGGGCGTGGATTTTGTCATCTTACTTGCCTCTACTAGTCTTTTCTTGCTCAAACGGTATTGTGGGATGAAGCAGCCCGGACCAACCTTACACGTACGCTTACGTGAGACCGGTTCCACCGACTGACATGCACTAGTTGCATAAGGTGGCTGGCGGGTGTCTGTCTCTCCCACTTTAGTTGGAGCGGAATCGATGAACAGGGCCCTTATGAAGGGTAAATAGAAGTTGACAAAATCACGTTGTGGTGATTCGTAGGTAAGAAAACGTTCTTGCTAGAACCCAATTGCAGCCACGTAAAAGATGCAACAACAATTAGAGGACGTCTAACTTGTTTTTGCAGCGATTGATCATGTGATGTGATATGGCCAGAAGTTGTGATGAATGATGAATTGTGATGTATGAGATCATGTTCTTTGTAATAGGATTCACGACTTGCATGTCGATGAGTATGACAACCGGCAGGAGCCATAAGAGTTGTCATTATTTTTTGTATGACCTGCGTGTCATTGAATAACGCCATGTAAACTACTTTACTTTATTGCTAAACGTTAGTCATAGAAGTAGAAGTAGTCGTTGGCGTGACAACTTCATGAAGACACGATGATGGAGATCATGATGATGGAGATCATGGTGTCAAGCCGGTGACAAGATGATCATGGAGCCCCGAAGATGAAGATCAATGGAGCTATATGATTTGGCCATATCATGTCACAACTATATAATTGCATGTGATGTTTATTATGTATTATGCATCTTGTTTACTTAGGACGACGGTAGTAAATAAGATGATCCCTTATAAAATTTCAAGAAGTGTTCTCCCCTAACTGTGCACCGTTGCTACAGTTCGTCGCTTCTAAGCACCATGTGATGATCGGGTGTGATGGATTCTTACGTTCACATACAACGGGTGTAAGACAGTTTTACACAGCGAAAACACTTAGGGTTAACTTGACGAGCCTAGCATGTGCAGACATGGCCTCGGAACACGGAGACCGAAAGGTCGAACACGAATCGTATGGAAGATACGATCAACATGAGAATGTTCACCGACGATGACTAGTCCGTCTCACGTGATGATCGGACACGGGCTAGTCGACTCGGATCGTGTAACACTTAGATGACTAGAGAGATGTCTAATCTAAGTGGGAGTTCATAATTTGATTAGAACTTTATTATCATGAACTTAGTCTAAAACCTTTGCAAATATGTCTTGTAGATCAATGGCCAACGCTAATGTCAACATGAACTTCAACGCGTTCCTAGAGAAAACCAAGCTGAAAGATGATGGCAGCAACTATACGGACTGGGTCCGGAACCTGAGGATCATCCTCATAGCTGCCAGGAAACAATATGTCCTAGAAGGACCGCTAGGTGACGCTCCCGTCCCAGAGAACCAAGACATTATGAATGCTTGGCAGTCTCGTGCTGATGATTACTCCCTCGTTCAGTGCGGCATGCTTTACAGCTTAGAACCGGGGCTCCAAAAGCGTTTTGAGCACCACGGAGCATATGAGATGTTCGAAGAGCTGAAACTAGTTTTTCAAGCTCATGCCCGGGTCGAGAGATATGATGTCTCCGACAAGTTCTACAGTTCTAAGATGGAGGAAAACAGTTCTATCAGTGAGCACATCCTGAAGATGTCTGGGTTGCACAACCGTATGACCCAGCTGAACATTAACCTCCCAGATGAGGCGGTCATTGACAGAATCCTCCAGTCGCTCCCACCAAGCTACAAGAGCTTTGTGATGAACTACAACATGAAGGGGATGGAAAAGACCATTCCTGAAGTGTTCTCGATGCTGAAGTCAGCAGAGGCTGAAATCAAGAAAGAACATCAAGTGTTGATGGTCAATAAGACCACTAAGTTCAAGAAGGGCAAGGGTAAGAAGAACTTCAAGAAGGACGACAAAGATGTTGCCGCACCTGGTAAGCCAGTTACCGGGAAGAAGTCAAAGAATGGACCCAAGCCTGAGACTGAGTGCTTTTATTGCAAGGGGAAGGGTCACTGGAAGCGGAACTGCCCCAAATACTTAGCGGATAAGAAGGCCGGCAACACCAAAGGTATATTTGATATACATGTGATTGATGTGTACCTTACCACTACTCGTAGTAACTCCTGGGTATTTGATACCGGTGCCGTTGCTCATATTTGTAACTCACAGCAGGAGTTGCGGAATAAACGGAGACTGGCGAAGGACGAGGTGCCGATGCGCGTCGGGAATGGTTCCAGAGTCGATGTGATCGCCGTCGGCACGCTGCCTCTACATTTACCTACGGGATTAGTTTTGAACCTTAATAATTGTTATTTAGTGCCAAGTTTGAGCATGAACATTGTATCTGGATCTCGTTTAATACGAGATGGCTACTCATTTAAGTCTGAGAATAATGGTTGTTCAATTTATATGAGAGATATGTTTTATGGTCATGCTCCGATGGTCAATGGTTTATTCTTAATGAATCTCAAGCGTAATATTACACATGTTAATAGTGTAGATGCCAAAAGATTTAAAGTTGATAACGATAGTCCCACATACTTGTGGCACTGCCGCCTTGGTCACATTGGTGTCAAGCGCATGAAGAAGCTCCATGCCGATGGACTTTTAGAGTCTCTTGATTATGAATCATTTGACACGTGCGAACCATGCCTTTTGGGCAAAATGACCAAGACTCCGTTCTCCGGAACAATGGAGCGAGCAACCAACTTGTTGGAAATCATACATACCGATGTGTGCGGTCCAATGAGCATTGAGGCTCGCGGAGGATATCGTTATGTTCTCACTCTCACAGATGACTTGAGTAGATATGGGTATGTCTACTTAATGAAACACAAGTCTGAGACCTTTGAAAAGTTCAAAGAATTTCAGAATGAGGTAGAGAATCAACGTGACCGAAAGATAAAATTCTTATGATCAGATCGTGGAGGAGAATACTTAAGTCACGAATTTGGTACACACTTAAGGAAATGTGGAATCGTTTCACAGCTCACGCCGCCTGGAACACCACAGCAAAACGGTGTGTCCGAACATCGTAATCGCACCCTATTGGATATGGTGCGGTCTATGATGTCTCTTATCGATTTACCGCTATCATTTTGGGGATACGCTCTAGAGACAGCTACATTCACTTTAAATAGGGCACCGTCTAAATCCGTTGAGACGACACCGTATGAATTATGGTTTGGAAAGAAACCTAAGCTGTCGTTTCTAAAAGTTTGGGGATGCGATGCTTATGTCAAGAAACTTCAACCTGAAAAGCTCGAACCCAAGTCGGAAAAATGCGTATTCATAGGATACCCTAAGGAAACTGTCGGGTATACCTTCTACTTAAGATCCGAAGGCAAGATATTTGTTGCCAAGAACGGATGCTTTCTGGAAAAAGAGTTTCTCTCGAAAGAAGTAAGTGGGAGGAAAGTAGAACTCGATGAAGTACTACCTCTTGAGCGGGAAAGTGGCGCAGCGCAGGAAACCGTTCCTGTGATGCCCACACCAACTGAAGAGGAAAACAATGATGATGATCAAGGTACTTCGGATCAAGTTACTGCTGAACTTCGTAGGTCTACAAGGACACGTTCCGCACCAGAGTGGTACGGCAACCCTGTCCTGGAAATCATGTTGTTAGACAACAATGAACCTTCGAACTATGAAGAAGCGATGGCGGGCCCGAATTCCAACAAATGGCTTGAAGCCATGAAATCCGAGATAGAATCCATGTATGAAAACAAAGTATGGACTTTGACAGACTTGCCCGATGATCGGCGAGCGATAGAAAACAAATGGATCTTTAAGAAGAAGACGGACGCGGATGGTAATGTTACAATCTATAAGGCTCGACTTGTCGCTAAGGGTTATCGACAAGTTCAAGGGATTGACTACGACGAGACTTTCTCTCCCGTAGCGAAGCTGAAGTCTGTCCGAATCATGTTAGCAATTGCCGCATACTATGATTATGAGATATGGCAAATGGACGTCAAAACGGCATTCCTTAACGGGCATCTTAAGGAAGAACTGTATATGATGCAGCCGGAAGGTTTTGTCGATCCTTGGAACGCTAACAAAGTATGCAAGCTCTAGCGATCCATTTATGGACTGGTGCAAGCATCTCGGAGTTGGAACATTCGCTTTGATGAGATGATCAAAGCGTTTGGGTTTATGCAGACTTATGGAGAAGCCTGCGTTTACAAGAAAGTGAGTGGGAGCTCTGTAGCATTTCTCATATTATATGTAGATGACATACTCTTGATGGGAAATAATATAGAATTTCTGGACAGCATTAAGGCCTACTTGAATAAGTGTTTTTCAATGAAGGACCTTGGAGAAGCTGCTTATATATTAGGCATCAAGATCTATAGAGATAGATCGAGACGCCTCATAGGTCTTTCACAAAGCACATACCTTGATAAGATTTTGAAGAGGTTCAAAATGGATCAGTCCAAGAAGGGTTTCTTGCCTATGTTACAAGGTGTGAGATTGAGCTCGGCTCAGTCACCGACCACGGCAAAAGATAAAGAAGAGATGAGTGTCATCCCCTATGCTTCAGCCATAGGATCTATTATGTATGCCATGCTGTGTACCAGACCCGATGTAAACCTTGCCGTAAGTTTGGTAGCAAGATACCAAAGTAATCCCGGCAAGGAACACTAGACAGCGGTCAAGAATATCCTGAAGTACCTGAAAAGGACGAAGGACATGTTTCTCGTTTATGGAAGAGATGAAGAGCTCGTCGTAAAGGGTTACGTCGACGCTAGCTTCGACTCAGATCTGGATGACTCTAAGTCACAAACCGGATACGTGTATATGTTGAATGGTGGAGCAGTAAGCTGGTGCAGCTGCAAGCAGAGCGTCTTGGCGGGATCTACGTGTGAAGCGGAGTACATGGAAGCCTCGGAGGCAGCGCATGAAGCGATTTGGGTGAAGGAGTTCATCACCGACCTAGGAGTCATACCCAATGCGTCAGGGCCGATCAAACTCTTCTGTGACAACACTGGAGCTATTGCCCTCGCCAAGGAGCCCAGGTTTCACAAGAAGACCAGGCACATCAAGCATCGTTTCAACTCCATCCGTGAAAATTTTCAAGATGGAGACATAGAGATTTGCAAAGTGCACACGGATCTGAATGTCGCAGATCCGCTGACTAAACCTCTCTCGCGTGCAAAACATGATCAACACCAGAACTCTATGGGTGTTCGATTCATCACAATGTAACTAGATTGGTGACTCTAGTGCAAGTGGGAGACTGTTGGAAATATGCCCTAGAGGCAATAATAAAAGTATTATTATATTTCAATGTTCATGATAAATGTCTTTTATTCATGCTATAACTGTATTATCCGGAAATCGTAATACACGTGTGAATACTTAGACCACAATATGTCCCTGGTGAGCCTCTAGTTGACCAGCTCGTTGTGATCAACAGATAGTCATGGTTTCCTGACTATGGACATTGGATGTTGTTGATAACGGGATCACATCATTAGGAGAATGATGTGATGGACAAGACCCAATCCTAAGCATAGCATAAAAGATCGTGTAGTTCGTTTTGCTAGAGCTTTGCCAGTGTCAAGTATCTCTTCCTTCGACCATGAGATCGTGTAACTCCCGGATACCGTAAGAGTGCCTTGGGTGTATCAAACGTCACAACGTAACTGGGTGACTATAAAGGTGCATTACAGGTATCTCCGAAAGTATCTGTTGGGTTGACACGGATTGAGACTGGGATTTGTCACTCCGTATGACGGAGAGGTATCTCTGGGCCCACTCGGTAATGCATCATCATAATGAGCTCAATGTGACCAAGGTGTTGGACACGGGATCATGCATTACGGTACGAGTAAAGTGACTTGCCGGTAACGAGACTGAACAAGGTATTGGGATACCGACGATCGAGTCTCGGGCAAGTAACGTACCGATTGACAAAGGGAATTGCATACAGGGTTTGATCGAATCCTCGACATCGTGGTTCATCCGATGACAACATCGAGGAGCATGTGGGAGCCATCATGGGTATCCAGATCCCGCTGTTGGTTATTGACTGAGAGCGTCTCGGTCATGTCTGCATGTCTCCCGAACCCGTAGGGTCTACACACTTAAGGTTCGGTGACGCTAGGGTTATTAGGAAGACTAGTATGTGACTACCGAATGTTGTTCGGAGTCCCGGATGGGATCCTGGACATCACGAGGAGATCCGGAAGGGTCCGGAGGTAAAGATTTATATATGGGAAGTTGTCAAACAGACACCGGGAAGTTTCGGGTTCATACCGGTATTGTACCGGGGCCACCGGAAGGGTTCCGGGGGTGCACCGGGAGGGGCCACCCCTCCCGGGGGGCCACATGGGCTGCGTGGGGCAGGGAGCCAGCCCCTGGTGGGCTGGCCGCACCCCCTCCCTTGGGCCCATGCGCCTAGGGTTGAGGGGGCAACCCTAGAGGGGGCGCCCCCCTTGGCTTGGGGGGCAAGCCACCCTCTCCCCTAGGCCGCCGCACCCCCCTAGATGGGTTCTAGGGGGCCGGCCCCCTTCTCCCTTCCCCCTATAAATAGAGGGGTGAGGGGAGGGTAGCCGCACCACCCTCCAAGGCGCAGCCCTCCCCTCCCCAACACCTCTCCTCCTCCATTGTGTGCTTGGCGAAGCCCTGTCGGAGTACTGCCTCTCCACCATCACCACGCCGTCGTGCTGCCGGTGGAGCTGTCTTCCTCAACCTCTCCTTCCCCCTTGCTGGATCAAGAAGGAGGAGACGTCTCCCGTCCCGTACGTGTGTTGAACGCGGAGGTGCTGTCCGTTCAGCACTTGGTCATCGGTGATTCGAATCACGTCGAGTACGACTACATCATCACCTTGCAAGCTTCCGCACGCGATCTACAAGTGGTATGTAGATGCAAACTCTCTCCCTTGACTCGTCGCTTAGATGAACTCATAGATGGATCTTGGTGAAACCGTAGGAAAAATTTTAATTTTCTGCAACGTTCCCCAACAATAGCAGGTACGTTCATGCATGTTTCTTTAACAGGTTTGCTCTTATCAATAGCTGTGTTGATTTCAATTTCAATTATGTATACAGTTGACTTTCATATCATGCACATTACTAGCATCACAATGGAGCCAATAGTGTTTTTGTACATGTAGACCCGTGGTACCCATCTGAAATCTTGTTGTGACGTGTAGTTTCACACGCTTTGTATTCTTTCAGTGCTGCTTTGTCTTGAACTGATATGATTTGAACCGTGTATCTATTTTGATTTGGCAAGACAATGAAGTGACCATAGGACATAGATATATGTTTCTTTGATGCTTTTATTATGTACTAGTACTTGGCAATAGAAGACTTGGTAGTTTAATCCTGTCCACCTTACTAATGAACTGGTTCACCGAAATGAGTTCCATATACTAGTACATGCTAATCTTGTTATGTGTCTGCTTGTTTCTTCTTTTAGAATGCTGAAAGAATATTGGGGAAGAGTGCCTTATTAAGAAATGGTAAAGGAAGTAATGCAGATAAGGTTTAGGATAGTGACACATCCTTGTTGGTCTCCAACAAAGCTGATAAAATGGCTAAGGAAGACTATCTTGAAGACAGCGAGACAACCCCAAAGTCCTGTCTTGGTTTAGTGTTCGAGTTACTGGCCACTACCGCTTGCAAAAGCTATTCAAACTCACTGTCTGAATCAGTTCAGTTTCTTGAGTCTCAACTATAAGCTGAAAGAAATCGATCAGCTGTGCTGCGACAAGAAGCGGAAGGACTGCAGAAGTCCCTGGAGCATTCAGATGCATACTTTCTGGTGCAACAGCAAGCATTGGAGGATTTTAGCGCCAAACAGGACAAAGCTAATAAGCTTTATAAGCTTATTGCTAGCATGGTGGATACCCAGGATAATGTTTCTTGAGCTCTTCTGAAGTTGTTTCAGTTATGCTCTTGTTTTGCTGCCGCGTTTATTTGCACTAGTGGCCAATTTTGACGGCTAGTGTATGTAATATGCTGCTTTGTTCCCTATATTTGCACTGGTGGTGAACTTTGATGCCCAGTGGATGTAATATGTGTAATAGCGGTAATAGGCTAGCGTTAATTGCTTGCTTATTTATTTCCTTATTGTCTTGTTTAGTTGTTTGCTTGTAGTCACTGCAGTTCTTTTTCTGTGTTTTTCTAGTGGCCACAATAGCCTATTTTTGGTAACTTGGCCAAAATAATCATGGCAACACACGGACTGTTGTAACCATGGGCCTCCTACAGGTCGTATGATCCATGGGCCGTCTTCCGGTTGTAGGATCCATTGGCCTTCTATACGGCCCGTAGGATCCATTGGCCTTCTATACGGGCCTTAGGATTCATGGGCCTTCTACGGGCCGTAGGATCCATGGGCCTTCTACGGGCCGTACGATCCATGGGCCTTCTACGGGCCGTACTATCCATGGGCCTCATACGGGCCGTAGATCCATGGGCCTTCTACGAGGCGTAGCATCATTTTGCCAATCATGGGCCATACTATTCGTGGACCATAACGGGCCGTTAATAGACCGTATTTGATAACTCCATGAAAACAGCCCAACGGTTTTTTTGTCACGAAAACGGCCCAACGTATTAACGGTCCGCAAACGGGCCGACTGTAACGACGGACTTAATTTGGCCCACAAGCAGAAAATGACAGTAACGGGCTGTATGTAACCGAATGCTGCAAATGAGCCCAAGAATCAATGGGCCCTGAGAAGGTAGAAAGATAACTTGGGCTGGAAACGGCCCAAAAGAATAACGGGTCGTTAATGGGTGTAAAGTGATACACTGTTCATTACGGGCCAGTTTCACCATGGGCCATTAATGGGCCAAGAGTTACAAAGGGCCTCATATGGGCTGAAAGAAGTCATGGGCCACACATGGTCCGGAAGTTAAAACGGGCTGGAATCATATTGGACGGCCCAGATGACGCTACTGGGCCTAATTCGGATAGGGCGTAATGGGCCCAGGGTTGGCAGGCTGTAAATGGGCTATATGCAAACAGGCCGTTAACAGGCTTTCTGTGGGCTGGCCCGCCACCTTTTGGCCAAGTCAAACGGGCTGGCCTTTTCACAGGAATGGGTCTCTGTTGGGCCGTGCCACGTGTCGCCGTATCATAGGCGCCTTCGGTCCAATGAGCGGATGACATCTGTCCCAATGGTGAGCCGACATGTGTTTCCTCCAGCCAATGATGATTTTACACGTGGAAAATTCCCATTGGTCGGGGCTGTTAACGGGTTATCGAATCCAAAACCCGACCCGATAGCTTAACGGCGTTCAGTTGCAGTGGATGGCACGTGTCAGTCACCCTTGACGAAAGCACTTCTGTGACGCGCGATTTATCGTCATGGAAGTAGACACTTCTATGATGATAATTTTGGTAATGTCATGGAACACTTCTACGACAGCACATGTATGACTACCTTGATTCTGTCATAAAATCGTCATTGATGTACATGCATGACAGAAAACGCGACCTACTGTGACAAACACGTATCATCACGGATGTGTATTTTTTTTGTAGTGCTTGCCCGAGATTCGATTTTCGATATCTTCATACCTAGTTCAATCTCGTTACCGTTAAGTCTCTTTACTTATTCTGTAATGCATCTTCCCGCAACTAACTCATTAGTCACATTTATTGCAAGGCTTCTTATGATGTGCATTACCGACAGGGCCCAAAGATACCTCTCCGATACTCGGAGCGACAAATCCTAATCTTGATCTATGCCAACCCAACAAACACCTTTGGAGATACCTGTAGAGCATCTTTATAATCACCCAGTTATGTTGTGATGTTTGATAGTTGATAACCCACAAGTATAGGGGATCAGTTGTAGCCTTTATTGAAAAGTAAGAGTGTCGAACCCAACGAGGATGTCGTGGGAAGCGAACACCTATGGGGCAGGGCCCCTTTCGGTCCGGCAGGGAGCGGAGGCCGCACGAAGAGCGGATCGAGGCGAAGCACGTGAGGGATTTTACCCAGCTTCGGAGTTCTCCGGAGAGATAAAACTCCTACTACTGCTTTGTGTTTTTATTGTGTTTTTGCTCGAGAGCGCGAGCGTTCTGTAGTTTCGAATGAGTCGAACCCCCTCTACGTTGCGCATGGGCCTCCTTTTATAGGCTCAAGGGGTCACTGACAGGTGGCAACGCATGCAGGGGTAAAAGTGTAAAAGGTGTGGTCGGTACAACTGCTTCTACAGTGCCCCCTACCTAACTCTGACGGCAGGGGACAAGAGCATTTAATGCCCGCCCGGTCGCCCAAACAGTGCAGAAAAGCGACCGTTAGGGGCGCCACCGTTCGCCATGATGGCCATCTCGTCATCTTCGCTCGCCACCTCGCACCGCTTGGCTGCACAGCCGCCCGCCACGTGCGCCTGGAACGATCCTGTGGCGACACGTCGACGGATGTGCTGGAGCGTGGGCACAGAGTGGTGGCCTTGCCGCGGCAAGCGCCTTGCCACGGTTGTTGTCTTGTCGCGCCCGGAAGCTTGTCGCTCGCCGGGCCTTGCCGGGACGCGCGGTGCGTCGCGGCAAGCTCCTTGAGAAAGCCTTGGTTGGCCTTCCCGGCAAGCTCCTCTTGCCGGGGCCTTGTCTTCTCGGTTAAGACAATTTGTTCTTGTATGGCACCAATAGGAACTATGGAGGATCTTGGCGGTCACCCGACAAGCCTTGCCGCGGGACGCTGCGACTGCCCATGCACAAGTTCGGGATACTAAGGTACCCCTACTTTAGTACACCGACAGGAGCCCCCGGGCCTGGGCCATACACGGTGTCGAGCGCTGTTGGGCCAGGCCCAAAACAGGGCACGGGCACACGCGGGCCTGGGTTTATGTCGAATCTAACTCCGCATCCACTGCGCCCTCCCGTAACGGCACGCGTCAAATGCGGCATCGTGGGAGAGATCATGGGTGATTCTTTATTCGGAGAAAGCGTAACGTTCGCCCCCTCCTCTTTATAAGCAGGGGAAACAGGGGCCGTTCCCCCACCTACGCCACTTGCAGTTCCAACCTCAGAAATCTCCGCCGCTCCCCTCTGCTTCCAAAGCCGAAAGAGAGCAGCGCTCTGCCTCCCGTCGCTGCCGTCGCCACCAGCGCCGTCAATCTCCCCCACCACCTCCGCCATGGCCCCGAAAGCCGGAAAGGGGAAAGCCGTGAAGTCGATCGAGGCGCAGCGGCTCGAGGCGCTGCGGAAGGAGCGGGCCACTTTCCCCCCTGAGCTCTCCGCGAAGGAGCTAAGGGAGTGGTTCTATCTCTTCTGGTCGACGGAGACGCGGGCGCATCCGCGCACGCAGGTACTTTCCGCCGCCGCTTCCACTTCGAAACAGGCCCCAAGAGGATACCCCTTCTTCGCACTGTTCTTCCATTGCGGGCTCTTCCCACCCTTCTCTGAATTCTTTTGTGACATAATGAACACCTACGGGTTCCATCTCCTCGATTTCACCCCCAATGCTGTCCTGACCATGGCGATTTTCGCACATCTCTGTGAAAACTTTGTCGGAGTCCACCCCAACGTAGCCCTCTTCCGTCACTACTTCATGCCTCGGGTCGAGAGAGGAGAGCCCTTGGCTGGCGGGATCGCATGGATCTCGAGAGCCGGCAAGAAGGAGGTCTATTTGGAGGGGAGCTTCGCAGCAAATGGGATGAGTGGAGAGCTGAATGGTGTTGGATCGTTGATGAGAACCCATAGCCGTTCACTGCCCTGCACCAAACCCCAGTGGTGCGCGGCAACGATTGGAGCGCCCTGGCGCCGGACGATGCTAGGCTGAAGATCGCCACCACCCGAATCTTGCGACCCAGGCTTGCCGGGCTAACTGTAGGCGCTGTTGGCGCAGACTTTCTTCGCCGCCGCATCGCCCCTCTGCAGGAGAAGGGGAGGCCCACCTGGCTGTTTGGGGGCCCGGCAGACATCATGAGGATGCGCCCGGGCCTCAACTTCAATTTCACTATCTTGGAGTTAGATGGGATACTCAGGGAGCTATTCAAGCACGACCCCAATCATCCCGAGTGGTTCCGGTTGCCGGCAGGCATCGTTCCCTTGTGCAATAACTCCTCGCGCGACCGCATCTGCGCAATGATGCCGTTGTGCGACTCCACGGGATCATTCCAACTTGGCAAGAACTTGCCGACGACGTCGTGCAACAGTTCTTCGATAGCCTGGTGGAGGTGGAGGTCCATGCCGATGAGAAGAGAAGCCTCACCCACGACACCACCGAACAGGAGATGCAGCGCATCACCACTAGGGCGGAGGAGGCGGCAGCAGCCGCCGCTGCGGGCGAGTTCGGGTTCACAGTGGAGGAGGCAGACGCGGCAGAGGCAGCAAGCCTTGGCGAGCGCCAGCGAATGGATGCTGAGGAAGAACTTGCCGCGGCCGATGCCGAGTCGAGCGAGCCTGCTGAGGGTGCGAGTGGCCCGCCATCTCCGAGCAGCTTGCCGCAAGCAGGGCCCGCAGCACAGCCCCCAGCATAGCCAAGAAGGCGCCTCCGCAGGACCAGAGACATAGCAGGGCGGCAGACGGGTCAACAGCCGCCGCGCCGCAGGACACGCTCCACCGCGACAAGCACCGTTGCCGCGGGAGCATCTCACGCCGCGTCGGCGACCGGAGCGGGGTCCTCTCGGGCCACCGCTTCTGATCCTGCCGCAGCTCCTGCCAAGCGGCCAAGGGAGCCTACTCCTCCGCCTAGTCATGCTGAAAGAGTACCAGACTTCGACCTCTCCACGCTCAGCTCCGACGAGGAGGAAGAAGAGGAGTAAGTTTCTCTGCCGTGTCTGTATTTCTTCAATTCTTGTTGTTTCCTGTCTTGTATCTAATCTGCTTTTTTCCGAACCTTGTTCCTTTTCAGGACTCTGGCCCAGAGAGCGGCGAAGAGGGCCAAGGTCCCCGTGGTTGTCGTCGAGGAGGATCCCGTCATGTCGACAGAGGGCGCGTCCGAGACCACCTTGTTGGACCCGGCAATCACCTCTCGAAGCAGCCCCTAGCGCAGCCCCCAGCGTAAGTACATAGTCTTACGTCCCGCTGTTGGGCGCGCATAGGTGTTTTCTTCTTTGCTGATATCTTGTCTGTTGGTTTGCTTGTGCAGGAGCAGAACAGGCTCACCAGGAGCAACCGGAAGCCGCTCCTGAGGTGCTATCTGGTTCAACTACGCCGCCAAGGGAGGACTCCCCGGCAAGGGAGCGCTCTCCGGCAAGGGAGAGGTCCCCGGCGAGGGGTAGTTCTCCGGCAAGGTACGGGACCAGTGATCCCCCGGTGGTGGAGCCCATGACTACCGAGCCCAGCACAGGTAACCCTTCTTGTCGGAAAACTTCCCTTGGGTTCTTTTTCTTCTGACTTCTCTTTTTGGATATTTGCTTGACTTTTTCTTCCTCTCCCTGTCTTCAGATCCTCCTTCCGCGGAGCCGATGGAGACCGAGGCCACCGGCGGGGAGGGCGCGCGCGGCGACACTGGCAACGCCGCCGCCACCGAAGAAGAGGCCGGCGCTGATGATCCCGCCGACGAAGAGGCCGCCAAGGCTGCTGGCGCAGGAGCTGGCGAGGGGTCCGGCGATTGCACTGACGACCCCGAGGGCGCAGGAGCGCAAGGCGCTACACCAACCGCCGTGCTATCTGGTTCAACTACGCCGCCAAGGGAGGACTCCCCGGCAAGGGAGCGCTCTCCGGCAAGGGAGAGGTCCCCGGCGAGGGGTAGTTCTCCGGCAAGGTACGGGACCAGTGATCCCCCGGTGGTGGAGCCCATGACTACCGAGCCCAGCACAGGTAACCCTTCTTGTCGGAAAACTTCCCTTGGGTTCTTTTTCTTCTGACTTCTCTTTTTGGATATTTGCTTGACTTTTTCTTCCTATCCCTGTCTTCAGATCCTCCTTCCGCGGAGCCGATGGAGACCGAGGCCACCGGCGGGGAGGGCGCGCGCGGCGACACTGGCAACGCCGCCGCCACCGAAGAAGAGGCCGGCGCTGATGATCCCGCCGACGAAGAGGCCGCCAAGGCTGCTGGCGCAGGAGCTGGCGAGGGGTCCGGCGATTGCACTGACGACCCCGAGGGCGCAGGAGCGCAAGGCGCTACACCAACCGCCGACCCCTCCGCCGCTGATGCAGCGCCAGGCTCCAAAGAGCCCTAGCCCGACGCCTACTTGAAGGCCGGCGAGGGCGTCTTCATCAAGCTTCCCTGGGAATCGAGCTCCAGGGCGCCGGTCGAAGGAGAGGCTTTTGACGGGGAAGTGCTCGCCTCCGCCGGGCTGACGCTAGTTGACGCGCCAAGCAGCAGCAGCGGCGAGTCTGAGAAGGAGCAACTGCTCCGGAAGCTGGTGTCGCTCTACCACGCCCGACAAGCCAAGGTGGAGTCCCGGGAAGCGCTTGTCGCGCAGGCGGGAGCAGATATTGAGAAGCGCGCGGAGGAGCTCCGGGAACGCAACCAAGAAGCTCTCCGGGCCATTGCAGAGGAGCGGGCGCAGCTCGTCGAAGTGCGGAAGGCATTCATCCTTGAGAAGGCCGAAGCCGAGGAGCAACAGAGGCTCGCCACCGAGGAGCTGTCCACACGGGAAGGTGAGCTAACGCAGCGGAAAGTCAATCTGGACAGCTACGAGGAGGAACTTGCTGCGCGTGAGCAGTCGCTTGGCGGGGCACTCGAGGAAGCGAAGGACGCTGCCGCAGCTGCCGAAGCCGCCAAGAAGGAGCTGGAGGTGAAGATGACGCAGCTGGAGGCTGATCTGAAGAGGAAGGATGAAGATCTTGCCGAGCTCCAGCACGAGCGCGAGAAGGATGCCCTCGCTCATGGTGAACTGCAGGGCCAACTTGCCGAGAAGGGTAAAGAACTAAGCGCCGCCAAAGACTCAAATGCTGATCTGGAGCTGAAGCTGGCCACGCTGACTGAGACGCTGGACGGCGCCAAGAAGCGAGAGGAGGACTTGAAGTGGGAGATCAAGGCCAACGAAGAGCTGTTAACGAGGGCCGCCGAGACTCAAAACACCTTCAGGGCTACGGTGGAGCTCTGGACAGAGGGCCTCGTAAACATTGCTGCAGTCATCGACGAGGAGCTAGCGCAACTGGATATGGCGGGCTTCGGGTACTCCTCAGACGAGAACCTCCAGCCCAGCGCCAAGCTCACTCTATTCTTCAAGGGCGTGGCGACGGCGCTCCAGCAGCTCCGGGAAAGGATCCCAAAGCAGCTGGCCGACGAGTCGCGCACGATCTGCGCCAGAGTTCTGGAGAAAGTGTTGGTGAAGGTGGCCTTCCGCAATCCAGGCCTCAACCTCACCAACGTCCTCAAGAAGCTGCCGGCAGGTGCTGATCTTGAAGAGCTCAAGGCCCTTGTCGCACCCATTGTGGACAAGGTGAATGAAGTTAGGAGGGTTGATGGCGGCCGCGTAGATTAGACCGCCTGTTTCTTCTTTTCCTTGCCGCTGCTAGACACGTTACGGGAACAATCTATTAGAGCACGTCAAGTTATCTTTGTAATATAACTTTATCTTGGGCAGTATTTGCTATGTTATTTCCTTTACTTGATTCCTTCCCTTCTATGCTTTTACCCTAGACTTTTGGGGAACTTTCCGGCATAGGCACCCTTGCCGCGAGCGCTGAGTGCGGAACATCAGCAACCTGCTGGCGGTGCTACTTCCGGCAAGAAACCTTGTCGCAACTAGTCGCAGCACACTTAAATTGTTGAGCGGACTCGAAACAAAGTAAGGGCGCAACTAGCTACGAGTTGGTTCCTCCGCGCACAGGTTTTCCATACAAGGTACGGTCGTTCAAGGAAGATAACTCCAAATTTTCAAAACTGGTTATGCTCAGACTTTGACAACTTAGCTTTTCTGTTGTTTGCGTCCCGGTAAGGCGAAACTTGCTTGAACGACGCCTGGTCCACACCATTATCTTCTCCCCCCCGGCAAACTCGTGCGCGAGGGAACCTTTCCGTTTCTTGGAGAAAAAGAAAGAAGAGAAAATAAAGATATGGAGCCTTAAGGCTCGTTATTGCTTACTGGGGGAAAATGCTGCACAAAGTGTCAGATAATACATGCAAAAAAAATTGAAAAAAAGCATAAAATTTGACAAGATGTGGGGAGCACATGATCTTTATTTATGCACAGGATCTGCGCCCGGCTTTGTACAAAGGGTTACATGCAACAGTGGCAAGGCTTGTACAAAAGGTGGTTGCCGGAACGGGTTCCGGCAACCGCGCCTTATGGGTAAAATTTACGAAGATGCTCAATGTTCCAAGAGTTGCTCACCGGAAAGCCATCTTCGGTCTCTAGGCAGACAGCTCCAAGCCTAGTGACGCGCTTCACCCGATAAGGGCCTTCCCACTTCGGTGTCAACTTGTTGGAATTCTTGGCGGATTGAACACGCCGAAGAACAAGGTCGCCTTCCTCGAGACTTCTGGCATTAACTTTGCGGCTATGGTAGCGGCGCAAAGCTTGCTGGTAGCGAGCAGCTCGTACAGCAGCCTGAAGACGATCTTCCTCAAGGAGCAGCGCGTCATCTGGTCGCAGCTGCTCTTGCTCAAGCTCATCATAAGCGAGCACTCGAGGCGATCCGTATACGAGTTCCGTGGGGAGAACTGCCTCTGCTCCATAGACTAGAGCGAAAGGCGTCTGGCCAGTGGCTCGATTTGGCATCGTCCTGATCGACCAAAGAACCACCGGCAGCTCCTCAATCCAGTTCTTTCCGCACCTGTGCAGCCTGTCGAAAGTCCTGGTCTTGAGCCCGCGCAGCACTTCAGCATTTGCCCTCTCCGCTTGACTGTTGCTTCTCGGGTGAGCAACAGAAGCGAAGCAGACCTTGGTGCCAAGATCTTGGACGTACTGCATGAAGGTGCGGCTTGTGAATTGCATGCCGTTGTCGGTGATGATCCTGTTAGGGACTCCGAAACGGAAAACAATCGACCTGAAGAAATTGACCGCTGACTATGCCGTTACCTTCCTCACTGCCTCCACTTCCGGCCACTTTGTGAACTCATCGATTGCAACGTACAAGTACTCAAAGCCCCCGACAGCTCCGGGGAAGGGGCCGAGGATGTCGAGCCCCCAGACCGAAAATGGCCAGGATAAAGGGATCGTCTGGAGAGCTTGAGCTGGCTGGTGTATCTGCTTGGAATGGAACTGGCACGCTTCACACTTGGTTACTTGTGAGTTGCATCCTGGAGGGAGGTTAGCCAAAAGAAACCTTGTCGGAATGCTTTGCCGGCAAGTGCTCTTGCGCCAATGTGGTGGCCACATATGCCTCCATGTATCTCCGCCAACAGCTCCTGTCCATCTTCCCGGGGAATGCACTTCAATTTCACTCCGTTGAATCTTCTTCTGTACAGTATGTCGTCGACAAACTGGTACATACTTGATTGCCGGGCTACTCTCTCCGCTTCTTCTTGCTCTTCGGGAAGTTCTCCTGTTTGAAGGAAGTGGACAATCTGCTGTGCCCATGCTGGAGCTTGCGGCTCGACAACAAGGACTAAAGGCACATATGCTGCTGTGGAAGCATCCGCTTCTACGGCAAGAACCTGTGGCTCAGCCGGAGCGTGATGTTCCCCAGCAAGCTTGCCGGAGCAAAACTTGTCGGGAGCGTCTGCTTCAACGGAACAAACTTTGGGGCTTGTCGGAGCAGACTGCTCCTCAGCACTCTTGGTGTTGATCTTGGAGACTTTCTTGGAGGCGGCTTCGGGGAGCTCTGCCGAAAAGTAGTCACCGGAAATCAACTTCCTTTTCTTGATCTGTCCAGTTGATGGTGTTATAGATGGTTGAGTTAGCTTGAGCACAAAGATCCCTGGTTCCACAGGTAACTTAAGTGTGGCGCACTTTGACAGGCCATCTGCAATGTCGTTCTGAGCTCTTGGAACATGTTCCATCTGTAGGCCATCAAAGTGTTCTTCCAACTTTCTCACTTCATCAATGTAAGCTTCCATCAACGGACTCTGATAATCTTTGTTCACTTGGCGGACGACAAGCTGTGAGTCACCCCTGACAATGAGCTTCTTGATCCCAAGGTCTGCAGCGATCCTGAGTCCGGCAAGCAAACCTTCATACTCTGCAGTATTGTTTGTTGCTTGCTCCTTGGGAAAGTGCATCTGGACCACGTACTTGAGGTGCTCTCCGGTGGGTGCGACAAGTAACACGCCCGCACCGGCGCCTTGCAGCGAGAAGGCACCATCAAAGTACATGATCCATTCTTTGCTTGCTTCCTTGACGGGGA
The DNA here is from genome assembly GCF_018294505.1 of Triticum aestivum. Classification (NCBI taxonomy): domain Eukaryota; kingdom Viridiplantae; phylum Streptophyta; class Magnoliopsida; order Poales; family Poaceae; genus Triticum; species Triticum aestivum. The sequence goes on from NC_057810.1 coordinate 236,961,574, forward strand.
CACTCGTCTCTGGAGTTTCTTCATCAGGTGTTGGCGTCCATTCTGCTATGAATTCTGCCAACGCTCGGCTTTGGATAGTTGATGTACTCTCGAACTTGAGGCCAAAGCTTGACAGTTCCAGTGCCCACTCGACAATCCTGCCTGTTGCTTCTGGGTTCTGCAATATCCTCTTCAACGGAAAGCGAGTGACAACTGTGATCTCATGTGCTTGGAAGTAATGGCGCAGCTTCCTCGAGGCCATGTGAAGGCCAAAAAGAAACTTATGCACACCAGAGTACCTTGACCTAGCCCCCTGCAGAAGGGAACTGACAAAGTAAACTGGGCGCTGCACCATCTTCTTCTGTTTCTCTTCTTGTGGCTATACAGATCCATCCTTGTCGGGACCAGAGCTTGTCGGGGAAGCCCCCTGCTTGTTGCTGGATGCGCTTGCCATGGTTGCTGGCTCATCATCCGCCTCCCTTTCCGCTACTAACGCAGCACTAACCACTTGATTGGTTGCCGCTAGATACAGCAGCAACTTCTCTTGCGGCTTAGGTGCGACAAGTATTGGAGTGGAGGACAGGTATCTCTTCAAGTCCTGCAGCGCAGCCTCCACTTCCGGAGTCCATTTCATTGGGCCTGCCTTTTTCAATATTTTGAAAAATGGCAGGGCGCCCTCATCAGACTTAGAGATGAACCTGCTGAGAGCAGCTACGCAGCCGGCAAGCCTTCGTACATCCTTGACGCGCTTCGGTGCTTCGATCTGCTCAATGGCCTTGATTTTGTCGGGATTGGCTTCTATCCCCCGCTGAGATACGAAGAACCCGAGAAGCTTGCCAGAGGGAACTCCAAACACACACTTCTCGGGGTTCAACTTGAGATTGATCTTGTGCAGATTTGCAAAGGTCTCGTCCAAATCTTGGATCAGAGTTGCTTTGTCCTTGCTTTTGACCACTATGTCATCCATGTAGGCTTCCACATTTCTGTGTAACTGTGGCTCAAAAGCTTTGTGGACTACCCTTGCAAATGTTGAACCAGCATTCTTTAATCCGAAAGGCATCTGTACAAAACAGTAGGTGCCACATGGAGTAATGAATGCGGTTTTCTCCTCATCCCCTTCTGCCATGAAGATCTGATGATATCCTGAATATGCATCAAGAAATGAAACAAATCACATCCGGCTGTGGAGTCAACAATCTGGTCATGCGCGGCAAGGGAAATGGGTCTTTGGGACAAGCTCTATTAACATCAGTAAAGTCAATACAAAGCCTCCATTTCCCGTTTGCTTTGCGCACGACTACAGGATTGGCCAACCACGTGGGATGGAGTACTCCTCTGACAAGGCCTGCTGCTTCCAGCTTCTTGATCTCTTCTGCAATGAATTCTTGTCGCTCCACTGCTTGTTTCCTGACTCTCTGCTTGACGGGCCGCGCGTGAGGACAAACGGCAAGGTGGTGCTCAATTACTTTCCTGGGAACATCGGGGATGTCAGACGGTTGCCATGCAAACACGTCGACATTCGCCCGCAGGAAAGCAACGAGCGCGCTTTCCTATTTAGGGTCAAGCGTGGCACTGATGGTGAAGGTACCACCAGCGCCGTCCTCCTTGGCGGCCACTTTCTTGGTCTCTGGTGAAGCTATCTTTGCCTTCTTACACTTGCCGGTGGAGCTCGATGGTGCGTCCTCGACGGTAGCGCAGCACTCCGAAGAGGTGCGCTTGCCGGAGTGGGCATCAGAGCTCTTGCCGGACTTGGTCTTCTTCTTCCCCCCGGGAGCTTCAGCGGCAAGTGGCTTGCGTTCTGCTGCGGCTCCTGCTTCCCGGTAGATCTTGTCGGTGCAGATAAGGGCGTCCTTCTTGTCACCAGGGACAGAAATGACACTTATCGGACTAGGCATCTTGAGCACATTGTATGCATAGTGAGAGGCTGCCATGAACTTGGCGAGTGCTGGACGGCCAGGTATTCCATTATAGGGTAATGGAAAATTGGCAACGTCAAAAGTGACCCTCTCAGTCCTGAAGTTTAGCTCGCTGCCAAATGTCACTGGCAACGTGATCTTCCCCTTCGGCTTGCTCCTTCCTGGATTGATTCCTTGGAATGTGCCTGTCTCTTCGAGCTTGCTGTCGGGGATCTGGAGCTTCTTGAGTACCACGGAGGAGATCAGATTCAAGCCGGCCCCGCCGTCGACCAGCAACTTTGTGACCTTGAGGTTGCGGATAGTTGGTGAAACCAACATCGGCAAGAACCCGACCGCAGTTACGCGATCAGGGTGATCCTCAACATCAAAGATGATAGGCGTGCTGGACCACTTCAGAGGCTTGCGTGACTCAACTGATGGTTCTGCTGCATTAACTTCCCGCACCCACTGTTTGAGCTGGCGGTGCGAAGTATGCAGAGAAGCACCGCCATCAACGCACAAAACCTCTGTTGCTTTCTGAAACTCTTGCTCGTCGGCCTCATCCTCATCCATCTCTTCATCTTCGTCTTCGTCTTCATCCTTGTCGCGGCCGCGGGGAGGCCTGTCTCCTTGCCGCTGCTTGGCCTTGCCGCAGTGCCCTCCCCGGCCGGGACGCTTCTTGCCAGATCCTCCACCACCTTCTTGGGCCTTCTCCTTGTCGCGTCGCTCGTACTCAGCTTTCTGTAGTTCAACAAGCTGCTCAACCTTCTTGTAGGTCTGGAGATCATGGCCCTTGGTGTGGTGGATCTTGCAGTACTGCTTGCCGGAGCTGTCTTGCTTGTCGGCGGCCGCAATGACCTCGCCGGAGTCACCATCTTTGGCCTTCTCGGCGCCACCTCCGTTGCTGGACTGCTCGACGACTAGCACACCTTTTGCTTTCCTCTTCCTGTTGTTCCGGCGCCGGTTTTTCCTTGCCGGGGCAGCATCTTCACTTTCAGATCCTTCTGCTCCTGTGTTCTCTCCGAGGAGTTTCCTCCCTTCCTCAGCACGTGCACACTTGTCGGCCAGGGCGTATAGCTCGCTGACATCCCTGATCTTGCTCATCGCCATCTCCTCCCTCATCCTGCGGTTTCGCACGTTCTGATGGAACACGCTGATGACCGCGGCAGGGTGGACGTCTGGGATGTTGCGCTGCACTTGGCTGAATCTCTGAATGTACTTGCGCAGGGGTTCTCCTTCCTTCTGGGCGAGCAGATGAAGATCGCTCTCCTGGCCATGGGGCTTGTGGCCGCCTGTGAAGGCGCCGACAAACTGATGGCACAGATCTGGCCATGAGATGGAGTTGTCCGGCAAGTGCATGAGCCAGGATCTGACGTTGGGCTTGAGTACCAGTGGGAAGTAGTTGGCAAGGATCTTGTCGTCGCGTCCTCCGGCAGCTTGCACCGCAATGATGTAGATGCTGAGGAACTCCGACGGATGTATCCTGCCGTCGTACTTCTCGGGTAGATCTGGCTTGAAGTTCTTGGTACTGGGCCACTGGACTTGCCGCAGCTCACGAGTAAACACAGGGCAACCTACCGCGTACGGCAAGTCGCCTGGTTCCCCTGGCGCATGCATGTCGACAGTGGGCCTAGCGCGCTGGTCTGATTGACGCCGCGCTTCTCTCCGACGCTCGATTCGAGTACGAGCGCCCTCTTGTTGTCGTTCTTGAAGAACTTGGCGCTGATCACGACGAGCTCGCGGATCTGATGACGCCGTGGAGTCAGTGTCGAGGTTGACCCGGCGAGTCGGTGATCTTGGCCTTCGTGGCGGGGAGTGCACGGTGGTTGCACCCCCACCGGTCTTGTCGCCACCGGCTTGTGCCTGGGCGTCTTGCCGCGGCTTCGATGCGCTCGGTTGCCGGGGTGTGTCACCGTTGGCGAAGCCGATGAGGCTCTGAATGGTGGCCCTCCAATCGTCGATCTTGTCCGACGCTGCAGGGTAGTCTAGGAGCAGTTGGGCTCGGGCCAACGCTTCTTCTGGAGTTTTCGGTGGCGGTGGTGAATGACGCGAGGAGCGGGATATGCTCAAACTTCTAACAGTGTTAGAAGGAGCAACATTCCGTCCAGGCGACCGTGCCGCGCTCGTGCCAACATGTTGGCGTGCATGCTGGCCTTGAGCGTCCCGGGATCCACCAGCTTGGCCTTGTTCCAACGCGAGTATGGTGCTGCGGGCACCGTGACGCTGTCAGTCCCACGCCTCCTGGGAAGGGCGCGGTGCATGTACGGACGCCGAGGTTTGCGCAGCCTTGTCCTTGGACCTGGCAGCATCATGAGCTCCCTCGTTGGCGCCCGTTCCTCCGCCAGCGTCTACCCCGCCACCTATTTGCTCTGGTGGCGGCGGGATCGATGCGGACGGACCGGCCACCTCCGAAGCCTTCCTCTTCGGTGGCATGTCGATGAAGATGATGATGATCTGGCTCGCGTGAACGCTGGATCAGGTTCACGCAACCTCAACGCCCCCTACCTGGCGCGCCAAAGATGTCGTGGGAAACGAACACCTATGGGGCAGGGCCCCTTTCGGTCCGGCAGGGAGCGAAGGCCGCACGAAGAGCGGATCGAGGCTAAGCACGCGAGGGATTTTACCCAGCTTCGGAGCTCTCCGGAGAGATAAAACTCCTACTGCTACTTTGTGTTTTTATTGTGTTTTTGCTCGAGAGCGCGAGCGTTCTGTAGTTTTGAATGAGTCGAACCCCCTCTACGTTGCGCATGGGCCTCCTTTTATAGGCTCAAGGGGTCACCGACAGGTGGCAACGCATGCAGGGGTAAAAGTGTAAAAGGTGTGGTTGGTACTACTGCTTCTACAGTGCCCCCTACCTAACTCTGATGGCAGGGGACAAGAGCATTTAATGCCCGTCCGATTGCCCAAACAGTGCAGAAAAGCGACCATTAGGGGCGCCACCGTTCGCCACGATGGCCATCTCGTCATCTTCGCTCGCCACCTCGCACCGCTTGGCTGCACAGCCACCCGCCACGTGCGCCTGGAATGATCCTGTGGCGACACGTCGACGGATGTGCTGGAGCGTGGGCACAGAGTGGTGGCCTTCCCGCGGCAAGCGCCTTGCCGCGGTCGTTGTCTTGTCGCGCCCGGAAGCTTGTCGCTCACCGGGCCTTGCCGGGACGCGCGGTGCGTCGCGGCAAGCTCCTTGAAAAAGCCTTGGTTGGCCTTCCCGGCAAGTTCCTCTTGCCGGGGCCTTGTCCTTCCCGGCAAGCTCCTCTTGCCGGGGCCTTGTCTTCTCGGTTAAGACACTTTGTTCTTGAATGGCACCAATAGGAACTATGGAGGATCTTGGCGGTCACCCGGCAAGCCTTGCCGCGGGACGCTGCGACTGCCCGTGCACAAGTTCGGGATACTAAGGTACCCCTACTTTAGTACACCGACAGAGGAGCTAAAGGTAGAACAAATATTCCCTCAAGTTCTATCGACCACTGATACAACTCTACGCACGCTTAACGTTCGCTTTACCTAGAACAAGTATAAAACTAGAAGTACTTTGTAGGTGTGATAGGATTGGTTTGCAAGATAATAAAGAGCATGTAAATAAAAACTAGGGGCTGTTTAGATAAAGACACAACTAAGTTAGTTTTAGTATAGAGCTTTTTGTCACGAGAAAGTCATTTGTCCCTAGGCAATCGACAACTAGACCGGTACTCACTACTGCAATTTTATACGAGGGAGAGGAATAAGCTAACATACTTTCTCTTCTTGGATCATATGCACTTATGATTGGAACTCTAGCAAGCATCCAAAACTACTAAAGATCATTAAGGTAAAACCCAACCATAGCATTAAAGTATCAAGTCCTCATTATTCCCATACGCCATGACCCACTTATCCGTGTTTGTGTTTCAGTCACTTTCGCAACGCAGACAATAAGCAAACCATGAACATATTGTAAACCCTATAGCGGGGATCCCTCATGCTTGCTCCACATGGAGAGCACCATAGGGCAGCACCAATAATAAAACATGCAACTCAAACCAGTCATGATCATCAATCAACCCATAGGACAAAAGGATCTACTCAAACATCATAGAATAGCCATACATCATTGGGAAATAATATATAGCATTGATCACCATGTTTAAGTAGAGATTACAGCGGGGAGAAGAGGTGTTACACCGCTGCATAGAGGGGAGAGAGAGTTGCTGATGACGGCGACGAAGTTGTTGGTGTAGATCTCCATCACGATGATGGCCCCGGCGGCATTCCGGCGCCATCGGGAGAGAGGGGGATAGATCCCCCTCCTTCTTCTTCTTCCTTGACCTTCCACCTAGAGGGGAGGAGGGTTTACCCTCTCATCCATGGCCTCCATGGCGGCGGAGGGGTGAGAGACCCTCCAAAATTGGATCTATCTCTTTGTTTCCTTCTATTTCTGTGCTCCCAGATTCTGCCCATTCACCGTTTCTTAAATTCCTGGAGATCTGTAACTCCGATTGGGCTGAAATTTTAACACGATTTCTATCCAGATATTAGCTTTATGAAAGCACAAGTGCTCCCTGGGTGATTTTGGTAATTTATGTCAACATATCTCTTGTTGTACTAATACTTTTACGTAGTATGTTTCAGATAAGTTCAAAAATGGAGTGGCATGGACTAGAGGATGTGGGACCCCTTCAAGATGCTAAGGACAAAGGATTGGCTCAAGCTCCAAGCACAAGACTCTACATTTTACTTTTAGTGATCCAAGATCACATTGAGTCTATAGGAAAAACCAATACTATCAAGAGGGGATGAGGTGTTGTCTAATGGCTTGCTTGCTCAAAGTGCTTAGTGATATGCTCCAAGGCCCTCAACTACTTTCTCACATCCACATATGACCCAAACCAAAAGTCCAACTCGGCCCCACCGATTCTTTCTATCCGGCGCCACCGAGTTCAGATGTCAGAGCCACTACCACAAACCCTAGTCAAATTGGTCTCACCGATAGGGATCTCGGTCTCACCGAGATAGGATTGTAATCTCTCTGTATGTATCTTACCAAAATCGGTCACACCGAGTTTGTGTAATCGGTCCTACCGAGATTACAATGCAAACTCTCTGTTCCTCTTCGTAAAATTTCGGTCTAACCGAGATGAGCGAATTGGTCTCACCGAGTTTGCCTGACCAACTCTCTGGTTAGCTTATTACCAAAATCGGTCCCACCGAGTTTGTGTAATCAGTCTCACTGAGATTACGTTATTCCCTAACCCTAACCACATCGGTACCACCGAGTTGACATATCGGTCCCACCGAAAATCCTAATGGTCACATTATTTGCTAAATTGGTCCGACCGAGTTTGACAATTCGGTCCCACCGAGATTGGTAAATTGTGTGTAACAGTCAGATTTTGTGTGGAGGCTATATATACCCCTCCACCCACTCTTCATTCGTGGAGAGAGCCATCAGAGCGTGCCTACACTTCCAGCATTCATTTTTTGAGAGAGAACCACCTACACTTGTGTTGAGGTCAAGATATTCCATTCCTACCATATGAATCTTGATCTCTAGCCTTCCCCAAGTTGCTTTCCACTCAAATCTTCTTTCCACCAAATCCAAATTCTGTGAGAGAGAGTTGAGTGTTGGGGAGACTATCATTTGAAGCACAAGAGCAAGGAGTTCATCATCAACACACCATTTGTTACTTCTTGGAGAGTGGTGTCTCCGAGATTGGCTAGGTGTCACTTGGGATCCTCCGACAAGATTGTGGAGTTGAACCAAGGAGTTTGTAAGGGCAAGGACATCGCCTACTTCGTGAAGATCTACCCCTAGTGAGGCAAGTCCTTCGTGGGTGACGACCATGGTGGGATAGACAAGGTTGCTTCTTCGTGGACCCTTCGTGGGTGGATCCCTTCGTGGACTCGCACAGCCGTTACCCTTCGTGGGTTGAAGTCTCCATCAACGTGGATGTACGATAACACCACCTACCGGAACCACGACAAAAACATCCGTGTCTCCAATTGCGTTTGCACACTCCAATCCCATGCCTTTACATTCTTGCAAGTTGCATGCTTTACTTTCCGCTGCTCATATACTCTATGCATGCTTGCTTGTTATGTATTGTGATTATTAAACTTGTGCTAAAACTCCACTTAAACTTAAAGAGAATAAAAACTGCAACTTTTTCACTTAGTATCTAATCACTCCCCCTCTAGACACCTCTTCTCGATCCTTTCAATTGGTATCAGAGCTTTGGTCTCAATTGCTTTGGTTTAAACACCATTGGAGGAAGATGAATGAGTCTACTTTGGGGAGTCTTAGACATAGAGTGTCTATACTTGATGGGGAGTACTTTCATGAGTGAAAAAATGAGATGCTTGTGATTTTCAATGAATATCATTTGAACAAGTACATTGCTAGCCCTTGTGCACCTCATGTTGATCCTATGCATCCTACCCTTGATGAGTCAATTGACATGATTCGCAATCTTAGAACTATTAATCTTATCACTAGAGGCTTGCCTAGAAACTTGATTGGATGTTTGCCTACTCTTGAGTGTGCCTACACTATATGGAAATTTCTTGAGGAACGTTTTCCAAATTATTCCTTGAAAAATCTAGATGAAATTCTCCATAAGTCTATTGCCTTGAGTAAGATGAATTCCAATGATCATATGTTTGGTGATTATCTGTTTGAGCTCACAAACCTTATGCGTGCCAAAGGAGATGTTGGAATTATTAGTGATATTATTTCCGAAGCTATTAAAATTCATAAAGAATTTCATTGTCAAGCTTACTCTAACGAATCACCCTCTCTAGGAATTGATCCACCACATGATGATGTTGAACATTGATACTATGATGAGGATGATGATAGTGACCTTGATCTTGATGATGCAATGAGACACTTTGGTCTTATGTCAAATATTCGGGGATATATGGCAGGAGGAAAGGAAAGGGTTCTTGATAGTGGATGTACCGATCACATGACCGGAGATAAAGATATGTTTTGTGAGCTTGCTGAAAATGACAGCCCTCGAAAGTATGTCACTTTTGGTGACAACTCAAAGGGTAAGGTGGTTGGCCTTGGTAAGGTGGCCATCTCACATGATAGATCCATTAAAAATGTCATGCTCGTTGAATCTCTTGGCTACAATTTACTTTCAGTATCTAGACTTGCTGATTTTGGTTTCAATGTCCTATTCACTGAAGTAGATTGCCAAGTGTTTCATAGAGATAATCATAAAATGGTCTTTACCGACATTCGTAGAGGAGATCTTTACATTGTTGATTTCACTAAAAAGGCTCAACCTAGTACTTGCTTCATTGCTAAATCCTCTAAAGGTTGGTTATGGCATAGACGATTAGGTCATGTGGGCATGCGAAACCTTGACAAGCTTATTAAAGGAAATCATATCCTTGGCATTAATGATGTCATATTTGTTTCAGTTATTCTCTTCTGAAGTCGTTTTAGTTATGCTCTTGTTTTGCTGCCGCGTTTATTTGCACTAGTGGCCAATTTTGACGGCTAGTGTATGTAATATGCTGCTTTGTTCCCTATATTTGCACTGGTGGCGAACTTTGATGCCCAGTGGATGTAATATGTGTAATAGCGGTAATAGGCTAGCGTTAATTGCTTGCTTATTTATTTCCTTATTGTCTTGTTTAGTTGTTTGCTTGTAGTCACTTCAGTTCTTTTTCTGTGTTTTTCTAGTGGCCACAATAGCCTATTTTTGGTAACTTGGCCAAAATAATCATGGCAACACACGGACTGTTGTAACCATGGGCCTCCTACAGGCCGTATGATCCATGGGCCTTCTTCCGGCTGTAGGATCCATTGGCCTTCTATACGGCCCGTAGGATCCATTGGCCTTCTATACGGGCCTTAGCATTCATGGGCCTTCTACGGGCCGTAGGGTCCATGGGCCTTCTACGGGCCGTACGATCCATGGGCCTTCTACGGGCCATACTATCCATGGGCCTCATACGGGCCGTAGATCCATGGGCCTTCTACGGGGCGTATCATCATTTTGCCAATCATGGGCCATACTATTCGTGGACCATAACGGGCCGTTAATAGACCGTATTTGATAACTCTATGAAAACAGCCCAACGGTTTTTTTTTGTCATGAAAACGGCCCAACGTATTAACGGTCCGCAAACGGGCCGACTATAACGACGGACTTAATTTGGCCCACAAGCAGAAAATGACAGTAACGGGCTGTATGTAACCGAATGTTGCAAATGAGCCCAAGAATCAATGGGCCCTGAGAAGGTCGAAAGATAACTTGGGCTGGAAACGGCCCAAAAGAATAATGGGTCGTTAATGGGTGTAAAGTGATACACTGTTCATTATGGGCCAGTTTCACCACGGGCCATTAATGGGCCAAGAGTTACAAAGGGCCTCATATGGGCTGAAAGAAGTCATGGGCCACACATGGTCCGGAAGTTAAAACGGGCTGGAATCATATTGGACGGCCCAGATGACGCTACTGGGCCCAATTCGGATAGGGCGTAACGGGCCCTGGGTTAGCAGGCTGTAAATGGGCTATATGCGAACAGGCCGTTAACAGGCTTTCTGTGGGATGGCCCGCCACCTTTTGACCAAGTCAAACGGGCTGGCCTTTTCACAGGAATGGGTCTCTGTTCGGCCATGCCACGTGTCGCCGTATCATAGGCGCCTTCGGTCCAATGAGTGGATGACATCTGTCCCAACGGTGAGCCGACACGTGTTTCCTCCAGCTAATGATGATTTTACACATGGAAAATCCCCATTGGTCGGGGCTGTTAACGGGTTATCGGATCCAAAACCCGACCCGATAGCTTAAAGGCGTTCAGTTACGGTGGATGGCACGTGTCAGTCACCCTTGATGAAAGCACTTCTGTGACGCGCGATTTATCGTCATGGAAGTAGACACTTCCATGATGATAATTTTGGTAATGTCATGGAACACTTCTACGACAGCACATGTATGACTATCTTGATTCTGTCCTAAAATCGTCATGGATGTACATGCATGATAGAAAATGTGACCTACTGTGACAAACACGTATCATCACGGAAGTGTATTTTTTTTGTAGTGCTTCCCCGAGATTCGATTTTCGATATCTTCATACCTAGTTCAATCTCGTTACCGTTAAGTCTCTTTACTTATTCTGTAATGCATCTTCCCGCAACTAACTCATTAGTCACATTTATTGCAAGGCTTCTTATGATGTGCATTACCGACAGGGCCCAAAGATACCTCTCCGATACTCGGAGTGACAAATCCTAATCTTGATCTATGCCAACCCAACAAACACCTTTGGAGATACCTGTAGAGCATCTTTATAATCACCCAGTTATGTTGTGATGTTTGATAGCTGATAACCCACAAGTATAGGGGATCAGTTGTAGCCTATCTTGAAAAGTAAGAGTGTCGAACCCAACGAGGAGCTAAAGGTAGAACAAATATTCCCTCAAGTTCTATCGACCACTGATACAACTCTACGCACGCTTAATGTTCGCTTTACCTAGAACAAGTATAAAACTAGAAGTACTTTGTAGGTGTGATAGGATAGGTTTGCAAGATAATAAAGAGCATGTAAATAAAAACTAGGGGCTGTTTAGATAAAGACACAACTAAGTTAGTTTTAGTATAGAGCTTTTTGTCACGAGAAAGTCATTTGTCCCTAGGCAATCGACAACTAGACCGGTACTCACTACTGCAATTTTATACGAGGGAGAGGAATAAGCTAACATACTTTCTCTTCTTGGATCATATGCACTTATGATTGGAACTCTAGCAAGCATCCAAAACTACTAAAGATCATTAAGGTAAAACCCAACCATAGCATTAAAGTATCAAGTCCTCATTATTCCCATACGCCATGACCCACTTATCCGTGTTTGTGTTTCAGTCACTTTCGCAACACAGACAATAAGCAAACCATGAACATATTGTAAACCCTATAGCGGGGATCTCTCATGCTTGCTCCACATGGAGAGCACCATAGGGCAGCACCAATAATAAAACATGCAACTCAAACCAGTCATGATCATCAATCAACCCATAGGACAAAACGGATCTACTCAAACATCATAGAATAACCATACATCATTGGGAATAATATATAGCGTTGAGCACCATGTTTAAGTAGAGATTACAGCAGGGAGAAGAGGTGTTACACCGCTTCATAGAGGGGAGAGAGAGTTGCTGATGACGGCGACGAAGTTGTTGGTGTAGATCTCCATCACGATGATGGCCTCGGCGGCATTCCGGCGCCATCGGGAGAGAGGGGGACAGATCCCCCTCCTTCTTCTTCTTCCTTGGCCTTCCACCTAGAGGGGAGGAGGGTTTCCCCTCTCGTCCATGGCCTCCATGGCGGCGGAGGGGCGAGAGACCCTCCAAAATTGGATCTATCGCTCTGTTTCCTTCTATTTCTGTGCTCCCAGATTCTGCCCATTCACCGTTTCTTAAATTCCTGGAGATCCGTAACTCCGATTGGGCTGAAATTTTAACACGATTTCTATCCAGATATTAGCTTTATGAAAGCACAAGTGCTCCCTGGGTGATTTTGGTAATTTATGTCAACATATCTCTTGTTGTACTAATACTTTTACGTAGTATGTTTCAGATAAGTTCAACAATGGAGTGGCATGGACTAGAGGATGTGGAACCCCTTCAAGATGCTAAGGACAAAGCATTGGCTCAAGCTCCAAGCACAAGACTCTACATTTTACTTTTAATGATCCAAGATCACATTGAGTCTATAGGAAAAACCAATACTATCAAGAGGGGATGAGGTGTTGTCTAATGGCTTGCTTGCTCAAAGTGCTTAGTGATATGCTCCAAGGCCCTCAACTACTTTCTCACATCCACATATGACCCAAACCAAAAGTCCAACTCGGCCCCACCGATTCTTTCTATCCGGCGCCACCGAGTTCAGATGTCAGAGCCACTACCACAAACCCTAGTCAAATCGGTCACACCGATAGGGATCTCGGTCTCACCGAGATGGGATTGTAATCTCTCTGTATGTATCTTACCAAAATCGGTCACACCGAGTTTGTGTAATCGGTCCTACCGAGATTACAATGCAAACTCTCTGTTCCTCTTTGTAACATTTTGGTCTAACCGAGATGAGCGAATCGGTCTCACCGAGTTTGCCTGACCAACTCTCTGGTTAGCTTATTACCAAAATCGGTCCCACCGAGTTTGTGTAATCAGTCTCACTGAGATTATGTTATGCCCTAACCCTAACCACATCGGTCCCACCGAGTTGACATGTCGGTCCCACCGAAAATCCTAACGGTCACATTATTTGCTAAATTGGTTCGACCGAGTTTGACAATTCGGTCCCACCGAGATTGGTAAATTGTGTGTAACAGTCAGATTTTGTGTGGAGGCTATATATACCCCTCCACCCACTCTTCATTCGTGGAGAGAGCCATCAGAGCCTGCCTAATTTTCCAGCATTCATTTTTTGAGAAAGAACCACCTACACTTGTGTTGAGGTCAAGAGATTCCATTCCTACCATATGAATCTTGATCTCTAGCCTTCCCCAAGTTGCTTTCCACTCAAATCTTCTTTCCACCAAATCCAAATCCTGTGAGAGAGAGTTGAGTGTTGGGGAGACTATCATTTGAAGCACAAGAGCAAGGAGTTCATCATCAACACACCATTTGTTACTTCTTGGAGAGTGGTGTCTCCGAGATTGGCTAGGTGTCACTTGGGATCCTCCGACAAGATTGTGGAGTTGAACCAAGGAGTTTGTAAGGGCAAGGAGATCGCCTACTTCATGAAGATCTACCCCTAGTGAGGCAAGTCCTTCGTGGCTGACGACCATGGTGGGATAGACAAGGTTGCTTCTTCGTGGACCCTTTGTGGGTGGATCCCTTCGTGGACTCGCACAGCCGTTACCCTTCGTGGGTTGAAGTCTCCATCAACGTGGATGTACGATAGCACCACCTACCGGAACCACGACAAAAACATCCGTGTCTCCAATTGCGTTTGCACACTCCAATCCCATGCCTTTACATTCTTGCAAGTTGCATGCTTTACTTTCCACTGCTCATATACTCTATGCATGCTTGCTTGTTATGTATTGTGATTGTTAAACTTGTGCTAAAACTCCACTTAAACTTTAAGAGAATAAAAACTGCAACTTTTTCACTTAGTATCTAATCACTCCCCCTCTAGACACCTCTTCTCGATCTTTTCAATTGGTATCAGAGCTTTGGTCTCGATTGCTTTGGTTTAAACACCATTGGAGGAAGATGAATGAGTCTACTTTGGGGAGTCTTAGACATAGAGTGTCTATACTTGATGGGGAGTACTTTCATGAGTGAAAAAATGAGATGCTTGTGATTTTCAATGAATATCATTTGAACAAGTACATTGCTAGCCCTTGTGATCCTCATGTTGATCCTATGCATCCTACCCTTGATGAGTCAATTGACATGATTCGCAATCTTAGAACTATTAATCTTATCACTAGAGGCTTGCCTAGAAACTTGATTGGATGGTTGCCTACTCTTGAGTGTGCCTACACTATATGGAAATTTCTTGAGGAATGTTTTCCAAATTATTCCTTGAAAAATCTAGATGAAATTCTCCATAAGTCTATTGCCTTGAGTAAGATGAATTCCAATGATCATATGTTTGGTGATTATCTGTTTGAGCTCACAAACCTTATGCGTGCCAAAGGAGATGTTGGAATTATTAGTGATATTATTTCCGAAGCTATTAAAATTCATAAAGAATTTCATTGTCAAGCTCACTCTAACAAATCACCCTCTCTAGGAATTGATCCACCACATGATGATGTTGAACATTGATACTATGATGAGGATGATGATAGTGACCTTGATCTTGATGATGCAATGAGACACTTTGGTCTTATGGCAAATATTCGGGGATATATGGAAGGAGGAAAGGAAAGGGTTCTTGATACTGGATGTACCAATCACATGACCGGAGATAAAGATATGTTTTGTGAGCTTGCTGAAAATGACAGCTCTCGAAAGTATGTCACTTTTGGTGACAACTCAAAGGGTAAGGTGGTTGGCCTTGGTAAGGTGGCCATCTCACATGATAGCTCCATTAAAAATGTCATGCTCGTTGAATCTCTTGGCTACAATTTACTTTCAGTATCTAGACTTGCTGATTTTGGTTTCAATGTCCTATTCACTGAAGTAGATTGCCAAGTGTTTCATAGAGATAATCATAAAATGGTCTTTACCGACATTCGTATAGGAGATCTTTACATTGTTGATTTCACTAAAAAGGCTCAACCTAGAACTTGCTTCATTGCTAAATCCTCTAAAGGTTGGTTATGGCATAGACGATTAGGTGATGTGGGCATGCGAAACCTTGACAAGCTTATTAAAGGAAATCATATCCTTGGCATTAACAATGTCATATTTGATAAGGATAGACTTTGCAGCGCTTGTCAAGCAGGTAAACAGGTTGGAGGAAGGCATCCCATGAAGAACATCATGACCACAAGGAGGCCACTCGAGCTACTTCACATGGATCTCTTTGGTCCCAACGCCTACAAAAGTCTCGGTGGAATTTCTTTTGGTCTAGTTATAGTTGATGATTTTTCAAGATTTATGTGGGTGTTCTTTCTCGATGATAAATCGCAGGTCCAAAAGATCTTCAAAAATTTCGCTAGGAAGGCCCAAAATCAATTTGAAGTGAAGATCCAGAAGGTTCGCAGCGACAATGGAACGGAGTTCAACAACGCGAATGTGGAGACCTTTCTTGATGAAGAAGGGATTTCACATGAGTTCTCGGCTACGTACACACCTCAACAAAATGGAGTTCTTGAGAGGAAGAACCGGACGCTCATCGAAATGGCGAGAACCATGCTTGATGAGTACAAGACGCCTAAGCACTTTTGGGCAGAAGCGGTTGAGACAACTTGTCACGCAACAAATCGCTTGTATCTTCACAAGCTACTTGGCAAGACGGCATACGAGCTCCTCACCGGTAACAAACGCCAAGTTGGATACTTTTGAGTATTCGGCTCAAAGTGCTACATTCTTGATAAGCATCGTCGTTCTAAATTTGTTCCTAAGTCTCATGAAGGTTTCCTACTTGGTTATGGCTCAAACTCTCACACTTACCGTATCTACAATAGTTTCACCCGAAAGGTTGAAGAAACGGTAGATGTGAAGTTTGATGAATCTAACGGCTCACAAGTAGAGCAATTGCCAATTGATGTAGGAGACAAAGACCCCTCGGAAGCAATCCAAGACTTGTCTATTGGCAAGATACGTCCAACGGAGGTAAAGGAGAGTACCTCGTCCGTCCAAGTGGAAGCTTCTACCTCATGACAAGGTGAACCAAGAGTTGATACGGAAGCATCCACAAGTGGGACACACCAAGATGAAGAAAACGTGGAAGTGCACCAAGGTGAACATCAACAACCTCCTTCTCCACCATGACAAGAGAACGACAACGTCAACAATGAAGAAGGCCAAGAAGAAGAACAAGATGAAGACGATGTTCCACCTAGATCCAAGCAAAAGCTTTCATGAGTTCGAGCAAGAGTTGCTAAATACCATCCCATTGAGCAAATCTGCAATGATATCCAAACCGGGAGAATCACTCGCTCTAAAACTCGTTTAGCTAACTTTTGTGAACACTATTCATTCATCTCTAGCATTGAACCTATGAAGGTTGAAGAAGCATTGGCAGATCCGGATTGGATAAACGCCATGCATGAAGAGCTACACAACTTAGAGAGAAATCAAGTTTGGACATTGGTTGAGAAGCCCGACAACAACCACAACATCATTCGGTACCAAATGGGTGTTTCGCAAAAAGCAAGATGAAGATGGACAAGTAGTTCGCAACAAAGCACGTCTCGTCGCCCAAGGCTAGACTCAAGTCAAAGGTATGGACTATGGTGAGACATATGCCCCTGTTTCTAGACTTGAGTCCATTCGCATCTTACTTGCCTATGCTAATCACCATGATATCACCTTGTACCAAATGGACATTAGAAGAGCTTTTCTAAATGGTGAAATAGAGGAGGAAGTTTATGTTAAGCAACCTCCCGGCTTTGTCAATCCTAAGAAACCTAATCATGTTTACAAACTTCACAAAGCTCTATATGGTCTTAAACAAGCTCCTAGAGCATGGTATAAATGCTTGACCAAGTTCCTTATTGAAAAAGGCTTTGAAATTGGAAAAATCGATTCTACTCTTTTTACTAAAAGGGTTAATGAGGAACTATTTGTGTGCCAAATCTATGTTGATGATATTATATTTTGTTCTACTAACCCTCACTTTTGTGAAAAGTTTGGAAAGCTAATGTCGGAGAAGTTTGAGATGTCGATGATGAGTGAGCTCAAATTCTTTCTTGGTTTGCAAATCAAGCAAACTAAGGAAGGTACCTTTGTGTCTCAAACGATGTACACCAAGGACTTATTCAAGAAGTTTAATATGCAAGAAGGCAAAGGTATGACTACACCCATGCCTACTAGTGGACATCTTGATTTGACCAAAGATGGTGAACCGGTTGATCAAAAGGTTTATCGCTCTATGATTGGTTCATTGTTATATCTATGTGCTTCACGTCCCGATATTATGCTAAGTGTGTGCATGTGTGCACAATATCAAGCGGCTCCTAAAGAATGTCATCTTAAGGCCGTGAAAAGGATAGTGAGATACTTAATTCACACACCAAATTTTGGCATTTGGTATCCAAAGAGGGCCTCTTTTAATCTTGTTGGCTACTCCGACTCGGACTATGCCGGTGATAAGGTTGATAGAAAGTCCACTTCGGGTACTTGTCAATTTCTTGGTAGATCTCTTGTGTCTTGGTCTTCCAAGAAACAAAACTCGGTATCCTTATCCACTGCCGAAGCGGAATACATTGCCGCTGGTTCATGTTGTGATCAATTACTTTCGATGACCCAAACTCTTAAAGATTATGGGATGTATGTGAAACATGTTCTATTACTTTGTGACAATGAAAGTGCTATCAAGATTGCTCACAATCCCATGCAACACTCTTGAACTAAGCATATTGAAGTTCGTCATCATTTCATTCGAGATCATGTTGCCAAAGGGGACATTAATCTTAAACATGTTCGCATTGATAAGCAATTAGCGGATATTTTCACTAAACCACTTTATGAGAAAGTGTTTTGCAGGTTAAGAGGTGAATTGAACATCATTTATGCTTCAAACTTGGAGTCGGAACTCCATTTGATACATGCAAGACATGAGCCTATGACTAATCCTTGATATTTCTCTTATGATGATAATCTTTTGTCTTGGGAATATTTGCACCTTGGATGTTATCTAACCCGTGTAGGTACTTGGATGAATCTAAATCTATGAGATTGCGACACACTCACATCTTGAGCAATCTCTACATCACCAAGTCTCTACACAACGGTGGTTGAAGACAAGGAAGCACGGAACCATTCAAACTTATCCTTTGACAAATTTGTTATTGAGTATCATGATTGTCATTTTGGATACACAAGTGCTCTTCCTTGCAAAAACTAACCCATGTAGGTAGATGAACTCAAATTCCAAAGTGGTGCTCCCAACTCTTGATGAGCTACATCAACCTTGAGCAACCCCCATAAGTTCAACTACATGACCACAATCAACACCACCACCCAAGGTATGTTATTCCATCTTAGAGAAGCTTTACTCCAAGTCATGAGTCAAAGCAACTCGACAAGATGTGAATACATCAAGATGCTTAAATGAAAAATGGTAACCCCATTTTGAGCTTAAACAATGAGTATGACCTATGATCAAGTGATCTCACTTGACTCCTAAGTCAATATACTCTAACATAGGTGACTTTGTCACCGACCAATTCTAGATGAAGTTCTCTCGTGTATTTTCTTTGTGCTCTTGCATTTGATCTCTTGCATATTTGTTTCCCCTTTCAAAAAAATTCATCTAGATTTCTTTTCTTGTATTACTGTTCTGCATTCCCTGCATCCAATTCATTGCAAATCCTTCAGTTAATTCCTTGCAAATCCTTGTGAGATCTTACTCATCTAGTGAGCTGAGGTGACAAGTGTTTTCTCTGCGATGAACTCGATCCCATCGGTCTGATGCCTTCGGTTCAACCGAATCCTTTCGGTGCAACCGAAGCACACAACTCGGTGCCACCGATTTCACTATAGAAAAGACAGCTTGCCACTTGTTCCTGCATTCTTTTTGATCCAGCTCCACTCAATGATTCTTTTCCTCTACCAGCATCACATTCAACTTGCTGCTTTGTTCCGTGACTCAAGGACCAAACCCATTTGTAACAAATATCCAGAAGAACCCATCTTGTAAATTGATGTCAAAGGGGGAGAGAGAGATCACATCAAAGCTTAATCATATCTATAGGGGGAGAGAATACTCAAGGGGAGAGAGAGTAATCATCAAGGACCCCAGATGCTTGGTGTTCAAGAGTAGAGAAGTCACATGTCTTCAAGAGGGGAAAGACATGTTCATATTTGTTTGTTTGCATAAGCTTTGTTTATTTTCTTTGAGCTCTGATTTTCTGTTCCCTATCTTCTCCCAGTATCCTATGCTAGATTCAGGGGGAGCAAGACATCTAAGGGAAGGAAATCCTTGAACTCATTGCACATCTTTACCCTTGGGGACATGTCTATGTTCAATGTGGTACTTAGTACTCACTCTACATGTCATCCCAGTCTTGGTTCTCTTGTGGTTTCTTTTGTTTGTTCTAGCTAGTAGGTGCATCTGTGTTATCTAACCTTGTTTACGCAGGTTCATCTCTTCCTAAGCCAACTCAAGACAACAAGGTAAGTATATGCATCACAGTCATGTTTATGAGGATCTCTTGCTGATGTACATACTGTTTGCAAGGACTCATGAGCATGAAGGTACATTTACCATATTCACATCATTTGCTCTGATGCATATAGCCAAGATACATGTAACACATTTCTTACTCTGTCATGCTTATGCATTCACACGCTCCTATATTCCATATTTACATGATTGCATACATGTAGGGGGAGCCTATGCATGTTACATATCTTTCCAAAGCTTTACTTGTTATTCTCTATATCTTTGTCTAAAGCTTTGATGTATGTTGTTATCAATTACCAAAAAGGGGGAGATTGAAAGCACAAGTGCTCCCTGGGTGATTTTGGCAATTTATGTCAACATATCTCTTGTTGGACTAATACTTTTACCTAGTATGTTTCAGATAAGTTCAACAATGGAGTGGCATGGACTAGAGGATGTGGAACCCCTTCAAGATGCTAAGGACAAAGGATTGGCTCAAGCTCCAAGCACAAGACTCTACATTTTACTTTTAGTGATCCAAGATCACATTGAGTCTATAGGAAAAGCCAATACTATCAAGAGGGGATGAGGTGTTGTCTAATGGCTTGCTTGCTCAAATGCTTAGTGATATGCTCCAAAGCCCTCAACTACTTTCTCACATCCACATATGACCCAAACCAATAGTCCAACTCGGCCCCACCGATTCTTTCCATCCGGCGCCACCGAGTTCAGATGTCATAGCCACTGCCACAAACCCTAGTCAAATCGGTCTCACTGATAGGGATCTCGGTCTCACCAAGATGGGATTGTAATCTCTCTGTATGTATCTATTACCAAAATCGGCCACACCGAGTTTGTGTAATCGGTCCTACCGAGATTACAATGCGAACTCTTTGTTCCTCTTCGTAACATTTCGGTCTAACTGAGATGAGTGAATCTGTCTCACCAAGTTTGCCTGGCCAACTCTCTGGTTAGCTTATTACCAAAATCGGTCCCACCGAGTTTGTGTAATTGGTCTCACCAATATTATGTTATGCCCTAACCCTAACCATATCGGTCCCACCGAGTTGACATGTCCGTCCCACTTAAAATCCTAACGGTCACATTATTTGCTAAATTGGTCCAACCGAGTTTGATGATTCGGTCCCACTGAGATTGGTAAGTGTGTAACGGTCAGATTTTGTGTGGAGGCTATATATACCCCTCCACCCACTCTTCATTCGTGGAGAGAGCCATCAGAATGTGCCGACACTTCCAACATTCATTTTGTGAGAGAGAACCACCTACACTTGTGTTGAGGTCAAGATATTCCATTCCTACCGTATGAATCTTGATCTCTAGCCTTCCCCAAGTTGCTTTCCACTCAAATCTTCTTTCCACCAAATCCAAATCCTGTGAGAGAGAGTTAAGTGTTGGGGAGACTATCATTTGAAGCACAAGAGCAAGGAGTTCATCATCAACACACCATTTGTTACTTCTTGGAGAGTGGTGTCTCCTAGATTGGCCAGGTGTCACTTGGGATGCTCCGACAAGATTGTGGAGTTGAACCAAGTAGTTTGTAAGGGCAAGGAGATCGCCTACTTCATGAAGATCTACCCCTAGCGAGGCCAGTCCTTTGTGGGCGACGACCATGGTGGGATAGACAAGGTTGCTTCTTCGTGGACCCTTCGTGGGTGGAGCACTCTGTGGACTCGCACAGCCGTTACCCTTCATGGGTTGAAGTCTCCATCAACGTGGATGTACGATAACACAACCTATCGGAACCACGGCAAAAACATCTGTGTCTCCAATTGCGTTTGCACACTCCAATCCCATCCCTTTACGTTCTTGCAAGTTGCATGCTTTACTTTCCGCTGCTCATATACTCTATGCATGCTTGCTTGTTATGTATTGTGATTGTTAAACTTGTGCTAAAACTCCACTTAAACTTAAAGAGATTAAATACTGCAACTTTTTCACTTAGTGTCTAATCACCCCCCTCTAGACACCTCTTCTCGATCCTTTCACTTTATTGCGGCGAAAGAAGAGCCCCAACCGCCTTACGGAGTGGCCACGAGGGTCAGGGGCACGCCCTACCCCCTGGGGCGCGCCCCATGTCTCGTGGACTCCTCAGGGTCATCTCGCGTTGATTCTTTTTTCAAAAAATCACATATATTCCAAAAACAATCTGCGTAAGTTTTTATCGCATTTGGACTCCGTTTGATATGGATTTTCTGCGAAATAAAAAACATGCAACAAACAGGAACTGGGCACTGGATCAATATGTTAGTCCCAAAAATTGTATAAAAAGTTGCCAAAAGTATGTAAAAGTTGTAGAATATTGGCATGGAACAATAAAAAATTATAGATATGACGGAGACGTATCAGCATCCCCAAGCTTAATTCGTGCTCGTCCTCGAGTAAGTAAATGATAAAAATATAATTTTTAATATGGAATGCTACCTAGCATAATCTTGATCATGTAATCTAATCATGGCATGAATATTAAGACACGAGTGATTCAAAGCAATAGTTTATCATTTTAAGAAAATAATACTTCAAGCATACTAATAAAGCAATCATGTCTTTTCAAAATAACATGGCCAAAGAAAGTTATTCCTGCAAAATCATATGGTCTGGCTATGCTTCATCTTCACCACACAAAGTATTTAAATCATGCACAACCCCGGTTTTAGCCAAGCAATTGTTTCATACTTTAGTATTCTCAAACTTTTTCAACTTTCACACAATACATGAGCATGAGCCATGGGCATATCACTATAGGTGGAATAGAATATGGTGGTTGTGGAGGAGACAAAAAAGGGAGAAAGTGTCACACCAACTAGGCAAATTAATGGGCTATGGAGATGCCCATCAATCGATATCGATGCAAGTGAGTAGGGATTTCCATGCGAGGGACACACTAGAGCTATAAGTGTATGAAAGCTCAAACTGAAAACTGTAATAGCCTGGCTTATTAGGGATGATAGACTACTCATATCAATAAGGAATTCCTTCTTTTCCGGGATCCCATTCGGACAGAACTCCAAAGTTAAGCGTGCTCAGCTTGGAGTAGTTTCAGGATGGGTGACCGACCGGGAAGTTTCTCCCGGGTGCGCACGAGTGAGGACAAAGTGCGCAGAAAAGACTAGTATTGATCTGTGGGGCCAGTCTAGATCCCGCCAGGAGTAACGACCACCGGCGGGTGTGTTCGGGGCGTTACAGAAAACTAAGTGGGTGTGCATCCAACTTGCTTACTCATGAAGACCTCGGGCATTTGAGGAAGCCCATCATCGGAATATACAAGCCAAGTTCTATAATGAAAAATTCGCACTAGTATATGAAAGTGACAACATAGGAGACTCTCTCTATGAAGAACATGGTGCTACTTTGAAGCACAAGTGTGGTAAAAGGATAGTAGCATTGCCCCTTCTCTCTTTTTCTCTCATTATTTTGTTTTTTTGGTGGGCTTCTTGGCCTCTTTTTTTATTTGGGCTTCTTTGGCCTCTTTTATTTATTTGGGCTTCTTTGGCCTCTTTTATTTATTTTTAAAGTCCAAAGACTCATCTCGACTTGCGGGGGAATCTAGTCTCCATCATCCTTTCCTCACTGGGACAATACTCTAATAATGATGATCATCACACTTTTATTTATTTACAACTCAATATTACAACTTGATATGTAGAACAAATATATGACTCTATATGAATGACTCTGGCGGTGTACCAAGATGTGCAATGGTCTAGCGTAGCAAATGATATCAAAAAATGGACAAGCCATGAAAATATCATGCTTGTTGTCTTACGATCATGCAAAGCAATATGACAAGGAACGCTCAAGTCATGTATATGATGATGATGGAAGTTGCATGCCAATATATCTCGGAATGGCTATAGAAATGCCATAATGGGTAGGTATGGTGGCTGTTTTGAGGAAGGTATATGGTGGGTGTATGGTACCGACGAGAGTTGCACGGCACAAGAGAGGCTAGCAATGGTGGAAGGGTGAGAGTGTGTATAATCCATGGACTCAACATTAGTCATAAAGAACTCACGTACTTATTGCAAAAATCTATTAGCTATCGAAACAAAGTACTACGTGCATGCTCCTAGGGGAAGGGTTGGTAGGAGTTAACCATCGCACGATCCCGGCCTCCACACAAAGGATGCCAATAAAGAAATAGATCATGCTCTGACTTCATTACATAACGGTTCACCATACGTTCATGCTACGAGAATCACAAACCTTAACACAAGTATTTCTACCAATCCAAAATTACTCACTAGCATGACCCTAATATCACCATCTTTATATCGCAAAACTATTGCAAGGAATCAAATATATCATATTCAGTGATCTACAAGTTTTATGTAGGATTTTATGATTAACCATGTGAATGGCCAATTCCCGTTGACTCTCTAAATAGTTATAAGTGAAGCAAGAGATTTTAATTCTTTCTATAAAAGATATGCCCACGCTCTAACAAATATAAGTGAAGCAAAAGAGCATTCTACGAATGGTGGTTTTCTATGTGTAAAGAAACATGCAATCCAAACTTCAAATTATATAAGTGAAGCACATGAAGCATTCTATAAAACCATACTCAAAAGATATAAGTGAAGTGCAAAGAGCATTCTATAAATCAACCAAGGACTATCTCATACTAGCATGGTGCATTTACTAAAAGAAAAATAAAAGGTGCACGACACTCCAAGATTTACGCATATCATGTGACGAATAAAAATATAGCTCCAAGTAAAATTGCCGATGATTGTTAGAAGAAAGAGGGGATTCCTTCTGGGGCATCCCCAAGTTTAGTTGCTTGGGAGTCCTCGAATATTACCTTTGGGTGCCTCGGGCATCCCCAAGCTTAGGATCTTGCAACTCCTTATTCCTTCATCCATCGTGATTTCACCCAAAACTTGAAAACTTCAATCACACAAAACTTCAAAACCCTCGTGATATCCGTTAGTATTATAAAACAACACCACTTTAAGTACTGTTGCAAACTTATTCATATTTTATTTTTGCATTGTAGCTACTGTATTATAACTTCTCCATGGCTTATACCACCGATAAAATCGATAGTTTCATCAAAATGAGCAAAACAATGCATCAAAAACAGAATATGTCTTAAATAAGACAGTCTGTAGCAATCTGAATATCTACCATACTTCTGTAACTCCAAAAATTCTAAAAAATTAGGACAAAATAAAACAATTCTATAGAAGTATGATACGTCTCCAACGTATCTATAATTTTTGATTGTTCCATGTTGTTATATTATCATTCTTGGATGTTTTACATTCATTTTATATCATTTTTTGGTACTAACCTATTGACATAGTGCCCAGTGCCAGTTGATGTTTTCTGCATGTTTATTACATTGCAGGAAATCAATATGAAATGGAGTCCAAACGCAATGAAACTCCTGGAGGATTGTTTTTTGGCCAGAAGAAAGCCAGTGGGCCAAGGAAGCACCTGGGGGCCGCTCGAGGGGAGCAGCACCCACCAGGGCGCGCCCAGGTCGGTGCTGCCCACCTCGGGTGCCCCCTAAACCGCCTCTTCGCTCTATAAATACCACAATATTCCAGAAACCCTAGGGGAGTCGATGAAATATTGATCCAGCCCCCACAGAGTCCTGAACCACCAGATCCAATCTAGACACCGTCATGGAGGGGTTCACCACTTCCATTGGTGCCTCTCCTATGATGCGTGAGTAGTTCTTTGTAGACCTACGGGTCCGTAGTTAGTAGCTAGATGGATTCCTCTCTATCTCTCTCTTGATTATCAATACAATGGTCTCTTGGAGATCCATATGATGTAAGTCTTTTTGCAGTGTGTTTGTTGGGATCCGATGAACTTTGAGTTTATGATCAGATCTATGTTTTTATCCATGAAAGTTATTTGAGTCTTCTTTGATCTCTTATATGCATGATTGCTTATAGCCTCATATTTCTTCTCCGATATTTGGGTTTTGTTTGGCCAACTGGATCTATTTATCTTGCAATGGGAAGAGGTGCTTTGTAGTGGGTTCGATCTTACGGTGCTTGATCCCAGTGACAGAAGGGGAACCGACACGTATGTATCGTTGCTACTAAGGATAACAAGATGAGATCTATACCTCCGCAATAGATAAACGGATCTCATCTACATCATGTCATCGTTCTTATTGCATTACTCCATTTTCTCATGAACTTAATACACTAGATGCATGCTGGATAGCGGTCGATGTGTGGAGTAATAGTAGTAGATGCAGGCAGGAGTCGGTCTACTAATCTTGGACGTGATGCCTATATAATGATCATTGCCAGGATATCGTCATGATTATTTGAAGTTTTATCAATTGCCCAATAGTAATTGTTTTCCCGCCATTTGCTATTTTTCTGGAGAGAAGCCACTAGTGAAACCTCCGGCCCCCCGGGTCTCTTTTCATCATTTTTGCCCTTGTGGTCTATTTTCTCTTGCATTTATTTTCAGATCTATTAAACAAAAAATACAGAAATACCTTGCTACAGTTTATTTGTTTTGCGATCTATTTATCCTATCTACCACTTTTACCTCACGTTATTTGCCTATCTTGAGGCGTTGTACCCGGAAGGGATTGACAACCCCTTTAACACGTCGGGTTGCAAGTATTTGTTATTTATGTGCAGGTGCTGTTTATGTGGTGTGAGGAGGTTCTCCTACTGGTTCGATAACCTTGGTATCATCACTGAGGGAAATACCTACCGTCGCTATACTGCATCATCCCTTCCTCTTTGGGGAAATACCGACGTAGTTCTAGCAGACATCAAAGTACTGTGCAAAAAGTTTTAGAACCGTTCGACTTTCCAATAAAAAATGTAAATTCATGCGCTACAACCAAAGTTTCTGTTTTTCCACTGCACATACCAAACAAGCAATCTAATCATCCTGAAGGCAAATCTTGGCACATTATTTTTATAATACAATGGATTTATACAAGGGATAATTATTTTTGTTGAAAACTTTTTGTAATCAAGATTCACAAAGTTTCCATGGGCATGAACAAAGTTCAAGGCATGCTCCCATTTTAACAATGCTCATCTTTCTCACTTTCACTTTCCGTTTTGAAAAAGTTTTAGGTTCCCCTCGTTGTGTTTTTGTTTTTAAACTATATAAAATCACTCAACGGAAATAAATGACTCTCTAAAACTTCTGGGTTGTCTCCCTGGCAGCGCTTTCTTTAAAGCCATTAAGCTAGGCATATAGTGCTCAAGTAATGGATCCACTTGGATCCCAAGGTATATCAAAGCCAATTTTAATTAACAATGATTTGTAATTTAGTAGTGAGCTCAAAGTAACGTATATCATGTAATGACAAAGTCTAACTCTCTTCCTATGCATCGGCATGTCATAAAAGAACAATTCATGCACATAAAGTAAAGGCACATGCATAGTATAAATAGTTTCTTGCAATTTTATCATATTGGAAACATAGAGAGGTGGAGATGTAGTTCCTCTCTCATAATAATTGCAAGTAGGAGCAGCAAGCACATGCATATTATATTCATCAAAATCATCATGTCTAGTAGTAGAACGCAACCCATCAATATAGTCCTTAATAACCGCAAACTTCTCCGAAATAGTGTAGTTGAGAGAATTCAAAAAGATAATAGGACTATTGTCGGCGTCCTGGATTTGGGGGTATCCAGCCCTGCCTGCCTGCGGCCCATCGCGTTACTCCATCAACGGCCTAGTACGGCCCAGCTTCAACACCAACACCGCAGGACCCTTGCGAGGCGGACAACGCCAAGACCCCCGAAGGAAGTGGCCTCCTCAGGAGGGCTCCTGAGGGGCGGAGAGTTCTATGCAAGATATCTCATGAGGCTCGTTCTGACGTGAGCCATGACGACCAAGGCCAAGCGGGATCTAAGCGGGCGCCAGGCGGGCGCAGAGCGACAGGTTTCCTCTTCGGTGCAAGGGGGAAAGCCACAGGCGCGGAGTCTCGAGGAATTAGCCAAAGGTTTCCATTCTGGTGCAACAAGACCAAGACCGCCAGGACGGCAGGATGGAGGTCATCAACGAGCCCACCGCAGCGTCACGACCAGAGGCTTTTCACAGGCGAAGACTACTTTTGTCAGGATAGACTGTACTGCTTGTCCCATTTCAAATCTTGCCGTTGTGGAATCCCTTCCCGCTCATATTTGGGAAGAGGACCAAGGCCACTGTATATAGGACTTAGCCACCACCATAGGGGAGGGACCGAAATCAGAACAAGTAGATCACCACACCAGCTTAAGAACACCTCACCTCCTGAGGCTTGTTCATTCTTTGTACTAGTTCATCCATAGCCCCTCGAGGCAATCCACCACACCACACTGGATTAGGGTATTACACCACAATTATGGCCCAAACCAGTATAAATCTCTGTGTCTTTGTGTCTCTTTGAGCTCGACGCGCTAGGCTAGGGACGATAGCGAGTAGGCAGGCTGGGCAGGTTGAGATCTCCGCACGCACCCCAGAGTTCGAACCTCTCAAGGGTTGCCGGATCCCTAAATCCGACAACTATCATGCGTGGCTGTAATATAAACAATTTCATTCTTAACATAAGGAACTATAGGAAGTTCATCTCCATAAGCATAATTCATATTGGCATCATGGCCACAAGCATAACAAGCATCAATTTCATCAAAAAGGGATATTTCAAACGGATCAAAGGGATCATAGCAATCAACATAGCATTCATCCTTCGGTAAGCATGAAGGGAAATTAAACAATGTATGAGTAGAAGAGTTACTCTCATTAGAAGGTGGGCACGAGTAGCTAATCCGCTCTTCCTCCTTTTGTTCTTCGCTCTCCTCGTCATCTTTTTCATCTAATGAGCTCGCAGTGTCATCATTTTCTTCTTCCATAGTTTCCTGCAAAATATTAGTCTCCTCTTGGACAGCGGATGAGTCCTCCATATATGGCTTAACATAAGCATTAGAAGCATAGTTTTCATAGCAATATTTAAGTATGACAAAAATTTCAGATTTGTAAAGAGTAGCATCATACTTTTCAATCAAAGAAGCAATTTCATAAGCACCCTTAACAGCAACAAATTCTTCAGTTTGTTGAACATCATAGTAATTATAAACACCCTTAGCATACGAAGATGCAATTCCATTATCACTAAACTCACATTGGTAGGGAAGGTGTTTCTTAGGGTCTTTAGAACAACAAGTAAAATCATATATTTCACATAAATTCCAAGCATAGCATTGCAAATGATGAATTTGATCAAGTAAAAGTTTCCCTTTTTGAGATAAGCGGTGTCACACATAACAAGCATGCTCATCTAAAGATTTGCCCTCAACTAAGCTAGTTGGGGTTTCAACACGAGCACAAAGGGATCGAAGATGATCCAAATAAAAAGCTTCAGCAGTATGATAGATTTTGAGTGGTTCTTCAACCATTGGTGTAGTAGGTACAACTATTTTTTGGTATTTTGCATTTCCTACACATAACTAAAGATAGAAAACAACTGAGAATAGAAAACAAAAACTACTTAGTGATAAAACAAAGAAGCACACACGAGAATATTCACCCCACACAATTGCTCTTCGGCAACGGTGCCAGAAAAAGGTCTTGGTAACCCACAAGTATAGGGGATCAGTTGTAGCTTTTCTTGATAAGTAAGAGTGTCGAACCCAACGAGGAGCTAAAGGTAGAACAAATATTCCATCAAGTTCTATAGGTCACCGATACATATCTACTCACGCTTAACGTTCACTTTACCTAGAACAAGTATGAAACTAGAAGTACTTTGTAGGTGTGATAGGATAGGTTTTCAAGATAATAAAGAGCACATAAATAAAAACTAGGGGCTGTTTAGATAAAGACACAACTAAGTTAGTTTTGGTAGAGAGCTTTTTGTCATGAGAAAGTTATTTGTCCCTAGGCAATCGATAACAAGACCGGTAATCACTATTGCAATTTTATATGAGGGAGAGGCATAAGCTAACATACTTTCTCTTCATGGATCATATGCACTTATGATTGGAACTCTAGCAAGAATCCGAAACTACTAAAGATCATTAAGGTAAAAGCCAACCATAGCATTAAAGTATCAAGTCCTCTTTATTCCCATACACCATGACCCACTTATCCATGTTTGTGTTTCAGTCACTTTCGCAACGCAGACAATAAGCAAACCATGAACATATTGCAAACCCTACAACGGGGATCCCTCATGCTTGCGCGACACGGAGAGCACCACAGGACAGCGCCAATAATAAAACATGCAACTCAAACCTATCATGATCATCAATCAACCCATAGGACCAAATGGATCTACTCAAACATCATAGAATAGCCATACATCATTGG
Source organism: Triticum aestivum (assembly GCF_018294505.1). Taxonomy (NCBI): domain Eukaryota; kingdom Viridiplantae; phylum Streptophyta; class Magnoliopsida; order Poales; family Poaceae; genus Triticum; species Triticum aestivum. The sequence continues at coordinate 236,991,489 of NC_057810.1, forward strand.
GAAATAATATATAGGGTTGAACACCATGTTTAAGTAGAGTTTACAACAGGGAGAAGAGGTGTCACACTTCTGCATAGAGGGGGAGAGAGTTGGTGATGACGGCGGCGAAGTTGTTGGTGTAGATCTCCGTGAGGATGATGGCCCCATCGGCATTCCGGTACCACCGGGAGAGAGGGGGTGAGAGCCCCCTCCTTCTTCTTATTCCTTGACCTTCCCACTAGATGGGAGAAGGGTTTTCCCTCTAGTCCATGGCTTCCATGGTGGCGGAGGGGAGAGAGCCCCTCCGAGATTCTCTCTCTCTCTCTCTCTCTCTCTCTCTCTCTCTCTGTTTTCTTCTATTCCTATGCTCCCAGATTCTACCCTTTCACCGTTTCTTAAATTCCCGGAGATCCTACCTCCGATTGGGCTGAAATTTTAACACAATTTCTATCAGAATATTAGCTTTCTTGCGGCAAAAGAAGGGCTCCAACCGCCTTACAGAGTGGCCACGAGGGTCAGGGGTGCGCCGTACCCCCTGGGGCATGCCTCCTGTCTTGTGGACTCCTCGGGCATCGTCTCGCATTGATTCTTTTTCCCAAAAATCACATATATTCCAAAAAAAATCTCCATAAGTTTTTATCGCATTTGGACACCGTTTGATATGGATTTTCTGCAAAACAAAAAACATGCAACAAACAGGAACTGGCACTGGGCACTGGATCAATATGTTAGTCCCAAAAATAGTATAAATAGTTGCCAAAAGTATGTAAAAGTTGTAGAATATTGGCATGGAACAATAAAAAATTATAGATATGACGGAGACGTATTAATGGCACACAAGGCATTCCTCCGGTATCCGGGAGTTGCATAATCTCATAGTCGGAGGAATATGTATTTGACATGAAGAAAGCAGTAGCAATAAAACTGAAAGATCATTATGTTAAGCTAACGAATGGGTCTTGTCCATCACATCATTCTCCTAATGATGTGATCCCCTTCATCAAATGACAACACATGTCTATGGTTAGGAAACTTAACCATCTTTGATTAACGAGCTAGTCAAGTAGAGGCATATTAGGGACACGGTGTTTTGTCTATGTATCCACACATGTATCAAGTTTCCAGTTAATACAATTCTAGCATGAACAATACACATTTATCATGATATAAGGAAATATAAAATAACAAATTCATTATTGCCTCTAGGGCATATTTCCTTCAGTCTCCCACTTGCACTAGAGTCAATAATCTAGTTCACATCGCCATGTGATTTAACACCAATAGTTCACATCTGTATGTGATTAACACCCATAGTTCACATCGCCATGTGACCAACACCCAAAGGGTTTACTAGAGTCAATAATCTAGTTCACATTGCTATGTGATTAACACCCAAAGAGTACTAAGGTGTGATCATGGTTTGCTTGTGAGAGAAGTTTAGTCGACAGGTCTGCCACATTCAGAGCCGTATGTATTTTGCAAATTTTCTATGTCTACAATGCTCTGCATGGAGCTACTCTAGCTAATTGCTCCCACTTTCAATATGTATCCAGATTGAGACTCAGAGTCATCTGAATTGGTATAAAAGCTTGCATCAACGTAACTCTTTATGACGAACTCTTTATCACACTACAAAAAAATACACTTTCGTGATGATACGTGTTTGTCACAGTAGGTCACGTTTTCTGTCATGCATGTACATCCATGACGATTTTATGATAGAATCAAGATAGTCATACCTGTGCTGTCGTAGAAGTGTTCCATTGTCGGATGTTGGGTTCCGGCAGACCCTTAAGGTTCAAACTCTGGGGTGCGTGCGAAGATCTTCCCCCTACCAATCCACGTCCGATCGCCTCATAAGAATCTAAGCTAAAATGATGAACAACACAAGCGACACAAGATTTATACTGGTTCGGGCCACCATTGTGGTGTAATACCCTACTCCAGTGTGTGGTGTGGTGGATTGCCTCAGGGGCTGATGATGAACAGTACAAGGAACAAACAGCCTCGCGAGAGGTGTTCTTGAGCTGGTGCGATGAACTGCTTGGATGAGTTCGATCGCCTCTCTATCTGATGAGAACTCTATCCCCTCCCTGTGTGGTGGCTATCCCTATTTATAGAGGCCCTGGTCCTCTTCCCAAATATTGAGCGGGAAGGGCGCCAACAACGGCCATTTTGAAGGGGAACATCTAGTACAAGTTATCCTGACTAAAGTTGGTCTTCGGCTGCCAAAGGCACTGGTGATGACGTCGTCTTTGGCTCCACGGTAACCTCCATCCTACCGCTCTTCTGGTCTTGGTCTCGTTTCACTGAAATGGCAACCTTTGCCTGATGCCTCGGTACTCCGCGCCTGGGCTTGCCCCCTTTGCACCAAAGAGGAAACAAGGACACTGCACGGGCCGACGCCCGCCTGGCGCCCGCCTGGCCTCGATCGTCACGGCTTGAGTCACGAGCACCTCGCGAGGTACCCCTATCTTGATCTCTCCGCCTCCTCGTGAGCCTGCCTGGCGAGGCCGCTCCTAAGGAAGCCTCATGTCGTCCGCCCCACGAGGCTTGGCCCCTCGCGAGGGTCTTGAGTCTTGCGCTGATGAAGATGGGCCGTACTGGGCCACCACTCGAGCCACGCCGCAGGCCGGAGGCAGGCAAGTCTGGGGACCCCCGTTCCCAGAACGCCGACAGTAGCCCCCGGGCCCAAGGCGCGCTCGGACTTGCCTTAGCAGAGAAGCGAAGGGGCAAGTGCGGAGCGTCGCGGGCCCCAACAGCCTGCGGCCTTGGGCGCCGCGTGGCGGTTGATTGGACGTGGGCGCCTCCGCTTTCCCATGCTTCCTCGGCAACTGCTCGACTTGACAAGTCCCTGCATGTAGAAATGAGCCATTATTACCTGTGATCGTGCAGGCCGACGGTTGGCCTCCTCTGGACTATAAGTACGGACAGGCGAGAGCCCCCGCAGTCCATCTCTTTCTGCTTCACTCTTTCTTCCTTGCCTTGCACCACTTTACGCCAATGGCGCCGATCCGCTGGTTTTCAGCGGAAGAGAAGGGGAAAGCCCCCCGAGAGGGTCCCGACCCGCTTCTGCCGAAGAAACGACCGGTCCCCGACCGCCGCGACGTGGTCGTGTGGCAGGAGACGTCGAGGCCCTGGTACGAGCGGCTGCCGCCTGGGTTTCCACTGCCCTTGTACGCTCGAGCCGTGGGCCCTGGAGAAGAAGACGCCGAGCAGCACCGCCGGTGCCGCCGGCGACACCGATGAGTCACGGTGGTGCGCGTTGTCGCCCCTGGGGTCCATGCCGAGGGCTCTTCTCGCGAGCTTGTGCTTGATGCTGCCACGCTCTTGGATTTCCCTTCCTCCCTCCTTCGCCTTCGAGATGCCGCCGAGGGGGCCGCTGGAGCTCTGGCTGCAGCATGCTGACTGCAGCACCCTTGCGATCGGAGCGGAGGTCAAGGTTGTCGCTCTGGGCAAGGTCTACATGACCCGGGGCTGGGGCGAGATCATCCGGGTCTGCCGGACAGGGGGTGCCCTCGTAATTCATCTTGAATATGATGGCACCTCCTTGATGTTCTTCAAGGTCTTCGACGTGGAAGGACGCCGACTGGAGTGCTGCTCCAAGGAAGGCGACCGGGGCATCGAAGTGGCGAGGGCCAGGCCTGCGAACCGTTTCCCCAGCAGCTCCTCTGGTAGCAGCGGAGAAACCGGGGGGTCTAGCAACTCTCCCGAGCTTCATGTGACTCCGGAGACAAGCGACGACAGCTACGAGCCCCCGAGCTCGCGTCGCGCTCGGAGTGGGGCAGCTGCATCGGGCCACCGATGCCGCTGATCTAGATGGGGTTGGCGCCGGCACTCGACGGCCCACTGTTGATGATGGCGTCTCCTATGGATGCGCATGTAGTTAGCGTCCTTAGGATTAGCACCTTTTGTTCCCTGCGAGGATTCAGAGAAACGCCCCATGGGGGTATGTAAAGCGCCTGCCATGTCTTTTGTGAATATTATCCCTATTATGAAGCGATGCAAGATGCTTGTCCTGTCTCGGCTCGGCTCCCCCTTTCTATCCTCATGAGGGCTTGGTGCTCTACGCTGATAGGTCCCGGTACCCAGGCAGGCTTCAGCCGTCGCTGGTATGCCAGGTCGCGATGCCGTGGTCAAGGCCAGGAGGTGAGGGGCCCAAGGTCCAGTAAGAGCCCCCGAAGCACGATGCTCAGGAGGTCCCCTTTAGCGCTCAAGCAGCCTCTGCTGGGCAAGATATGAAGGCAACGTCACAGTGACAGAGCCACACTGGGCGAGGGTTTAGCGTCGCGTTGATTTAGCTTTTGCAGGGGCGTGACTTATCTCGTGAGCTTGGAGTAGTTCTCCAGCGAGGTGTTGGGCCTGCGCGCCGGTAGCTGGGGTGTCGCTGGGTTGGGTCCTCGTGAGCTTATCCCCTCTTCCCCGCACTTTCCTTCATGCTCTACGTCCTCAGGTCCCGACCCTCGAGTGAGCTCAGCCACTGCTGGTATGAGAGGTCGCGATGCCGTGGGTCAAGGCCAGGGGGTGAGGGCTGGAGAGCCAGTAAGAGCCACTGAGTCGCAATGCTCAGGCGCCCCCTTTTAACGTGTGAGCGGATCATACGGGAGAGAGAGAGAGAGAGAGGAAGCTCACGACGCCCCCACGCTATTCCTTAGGCGGATCCTGTACACCAGCACGAGGAAAACAAGGACTACCATTACGGTTGCCAGCCAGCCATTGGTTGCTCCGAGGGAGTGATTGAGGCACTGAGGGCTTGGTGAGGTAGCGCTTTGCGGGGCTGCTGTGGCCAGAGCTCGACCACTCAGATTTGTCGACGTTGCAGGGATGGACCCATGCGCAAGCGTCGTGCCAGCGTGAGCGGCTCCAAAGGTAGGTGTCAATCGAGCAGGCGATTATCTCAAGCAGGTTAAGCATGAACAAGAAAATCGACTTAGATAGGTCCGGGCGGCTCGGCGGGGTCCACCTCCATTTCCTCCAGGAGTGCGCGGTGCTTGGCCACCTGAGCTTCCAGAATGCTTCTCATCAGGCGCTGGTGGGCAGCAGCCGCGTTCGGCAGGCTGAAGGGCATGCGAACGTAGTTGCACGGTGGACCCTCGCAACGCCCCACGCGCGAAGGCCAGAAGCACTCCTGAGACATGACTCGATTGAGCCCTGGGTAGTCGATGCAGATGCGCAGCCCGCCATCCTCGCCTGGATGGGGAGCTACGCTGGGCAGGCGGCGGCTGCCGCGCATGACTCTCGATTCCTGCAACTCCTGAGCGAACTTGATGATGAACTCCTGAGGGCTGGGCCCTCCTTGCCTTATGCTTTCCTGAGGGAAATGTGCTGCAAAGCACACCTCCGAGTGGTGCCCGAGCGCCTCCCTCGTGATCTTGGCAAAGTCAGTGGCTCCCCAGGAGAGAGCCCTCGAGCCTTGCCCGAGGAGGGCATCGGGCACGCCTTCCTATGCGATGGAGGGTGGCGCACCTTGGATGGGCGCATGTCCGGAAGTGGCTCCTCCGGAGGTGCCTGCCTCCTGAGGCCTTGAGCCAGGTGATGTCTTTTTCTTCTTTGGGGCTGCTTTAGGAAGGTTTCCACTCTTGCTGTCTGGGTCCTCGATTGACGCGGCTTGGAAGGCGTGCTCGAGAGAGCACACCACATCCTTCTCTTCACGGGGGACCGTGATGACTCCGCCACTTCCTGGCATCTTGAGGACATTGTAGCCATGGTGAGTCACTGCCATAAACTTGGTCAAAGCGGGATACCCGAGGATGGCATTGTATGGCAGGCGAATGTGGGCGACGTTGAAGTCAATGAGCTTGGTACGGTAGTTCTTGCACTGTCCAAAGGTGACAGGGAGGCGGACCTGCCCTATCGGGACAGTGGAACCATCAGTGACTCCTGAGAAAGGCTTGGTTGGTTGAAGCTGATCGTATGGCACTTGGAGATTGTTGAACATCCCGATGGACAGGACGTTGAGCCCTGCCCCACCATTGGTGAGGGTCCTGGTAACTTGCACATTGCTAATGACCGGGGAACAGAGCATCGGGAGGACACCGGCTGTTGCGGCGCATTTGAGCTGACCCGCTGAGCTGAACGTGATGGCGCACGCAGACCACCTGAGGGGGCGCATGGCCTCAAGCTTGGGGAGGACTGCATTCACGTCGCGAGCAAACTGCTTGAAGATGCGCTGAGAGGCTGGGGCCTGGGCACTGCCCAAGATGCAAGCGATTGCACGCGGCTCCTGGAAGCCCCCAGCCCCCTCGTCCTGATGATGGTCAACATTCCTTCTTGGTGGTGGTCGTGACAGAGGAGGAAGTCTTGTGTTGCCTTGCGGGGGATCTTCATGAGGCTGATCCCTCCAAGCCCCCTCGCGAGGCTGATCCTGCCAGCGGTCCTCACGAGGCCGGTCACGCCACCCTTGGCGAGGGCCACGGCCGTCCCATCGTCCTCCATCTCTTCCTTCTCCTCGGCGGTAACCCCGATCGTTGCGCTCGGGGCATCGACCGACACGGCCTTCTCGCACGGCCCTGAGCTCTTGGCACTCGTTGGTGTTGTGGGTGTGGAGATCGTGGTACACACAGTACCGGCTGCCCTTGGACGACTCCGACTGGTCCCTGCGGCGCTTCATGTTCGGCTCCACTGCGAGCACAGCTGCTCCCTTACGCTTCACATCCTTGGCCTTGGCTTTCTTCTCTTCTAGATCTGCAGCCGGGAGTCGAGAAGGGAAAGGCGTCCCTCCTTAGCCCTTGCGCACTTGGTCGCCAGGTTGAACAACTCCAGAGACATACACAGATCTTCGTGGATTGCCAGCTCCTCCTTCATCTTGACGTCGCGGACGGCATCAGAGAACGCCGAGATGATGGCCTCCTTGGTCACCTTGGGAATCTTTAGGTGAGCGCTATTGAAGCGCTAGATGTACTTCTGCAAGGTTTCTCCGGGCTGCTGCTTGATGCGGCGCAGGTCACCCACGGCTGGCGGACGGTCGAGAGTGCCCTGGAAGTTGGCGATGAAGCGAGTGCGCATCTCGTCCCAGGAGGAGATCGTGCCAGGGGGCAGGTTCAAGAGCCAGGTGTGGGCACCCTCCTTGAGTTCCATGGGAAACCAGTTCACCATGACCTTTTCATCCCCGTTGGCGGCTTCGATGCCCAGCTCGTAGAGCTATAGGAACTCCGTGGGGTCGGTAGTGCTGTCATAGCGAGGGGGCAGGTCAGGTTTGAACTTACCCGACCAAGCGACACTGCATAGCTCGGTGGTGAAGGCGCAGAAGCCTGCGGTGGCCACCGGAGCTCTCTGCTGATGCGGGGCTTGCTCCTGGCGATTCCCGCACGCCGCTGCCTGGAGCAGCGTGGGGTCTTGACGTGCTAGCGTAGGGATGCGGTCATGGCGCACCGGTGCCGGGAGCACGCGTGCACCTTCTTGGAGACGAGGTATCTCTTGGCATCTCCTTTCTTGTCACACGGGCGCCAGACGCGGTGGATCTCGTCCTGGGGCCGCGCGCCTTGGAGCCAGGGCGCCTTCTTGGGGAGGAGGTGGAGGAGGCACCTCTTGGGCTGTACCACCCACGCAGGACAGAGGGTGAGGCAGCGAGAGGGACGGCGCAGGGGAGCCGCCTGCGGTGCTGACAAGCTTGGTGATGCGAGCGAGCCACTCCTCGTAGAGGTCGTTGACGGGACGGTAGTGCAGGAGCTCACGCGCCAGGAGCAACGCGGCGTGCGCGTCCGTGGGGGCGTGACGGGCGTGGGACGACGAACCAGCTGGAGTCAGCGACGGGGTGGCGGTGCGGCCTTCCTGCCACACCGAAGGATGCAACGACGAGGCCTGCTGCTTGTTCGGTGGCGGCGTTGGCGGCAGGCGACGGGGAACAACGGGGACATCCGCCAACGGGAGCCGTCTGGGCGACACAGGTGGCGAGAGCAGCCCGACGCTCGGCGCCAGCTAGGCGAGCGTCAGCCATGGACACGACGGGTGATTGAACGCGGAACATCGGAAGAAAGATTCCAGCGCACCCCTACCTGGCGCGCCAAATGTCGGATGTTGGGTTCCGGCAGACCCTTAAGGTTCGAACTCTGGGGTGCATGTGAAGATCTTCCCCCTACCAATCCACGTCCGATCGCCTCGCGAGAATCTAAGCTAAAATGATGAACAACACGAGCGACACAAGATTTATACTGGTTCGGGCCACCATTGTGGTGTAATACCCTACTCCAGTGTGTGGTGTGGTGGATTGCCTCAGGGGTTGATGATGAACAGTACAAGGAACGAGCAGCCTCGCGAGAGGTATTCTTGAGCTGGTGCGATGAACTGCTTGGATGAGTTCGATCGCCTCTCTATCTGATGAGAACTCTATCCCCTCCCTGTGTGGTGGCTATCCCTATTTATAGAGGCCCTATTCCTCTTCCCAAATATTGAGCGGGAAGGGCGCCAACAGCGGCCATTTTGATGGGGAACATCTAGTACAAGTTATCCTGACTAAAGTTGGTCTTCGGCTGCCAAAGGCACTAGTGATGACGCCGTCTTGGGCTCCACGGTGACCTCCATCCTGCCGCCCTGCTGGTCTTGGTCTCGTTTCACTGAAATGGCAACCTTTGCCTGATGCCTCGTTACTCCGCGCCTGGGCTTGCCCCCTTTGCACCAAAGAGGAAACAAGGACACTGTGCGGGCCGGCGCCCGCCTGGCCTCAATCGTCACGGCTTGCGTCACGAGCACCTCGCGAGGTACCCCTGCCTTGATCTCTCCTCCTCCTCGCGAGCCTGCCCGGCGAGGCTGCTCTTGAGGAAGCCTCGTGTCGTCCGCCCCACGAGGCTTGGCCCCTCGCGAGGGTCTTGAGTCTTGTGCTAATAAAGATGGGCCGTACTGGGCCACCACTCGAGCCACGCCGCAGGCCGCAGGCAGGCAAATCTAGGGACCCCCGTTCCCATAATGCCGACATCCAGGACATTACCAAAATTATCATCATGGAAGATTCCACTTCCATGACGATAAATCACGCGTCATAGAAGTGCTTTGTCAAGGGTGACCGACACATGGCATCCGCCTTAACGGAACGCCGTTAAGCTATCGGTCCTGTTTTGGATCAGATAACCCGTTAATAGCCTGGACCAATGGGAAATTTCCATGTGTAAAATTCTGATTGGCCGGAGGAAACACGTGTCAGCTCGTCAGTGAGCCAGATGTCACCCGTCCATTGGAGGAGACATGCCTATGATACGTCAACATGTGGCGGGGCCCAACAGAGGCCCATATAGGTTAAAAAGGCCGGCCCTGTCAAAGGCCCGTAGTACTTACTCAGGTACTAGTGGGCCAGCCCAATAATGACCTGTTTAATAAAGGCCGATTTATGGCCCGAAGTCAGATCTGGCCCGTTAATTGTTCGCCGAATATTTGGGCCCAGTTATAGCCCAGTGACTTTTGGCCTGTTAGAGGCCCGATGTAGACATGGGCCCATTTCAGCCCGGTGTGACTTCCGGCCTGGGAATGGCCCATGCTGCCCATGGGCCATATATGGTCCGACAGGACATTGGGCCCACTAACGGCTCATGATAAAGGTGGCAACAGAAGCCCAACGTGACTTTGGGCCTGTTAAAGGCCTGTCATATGATTCGGCCCGTTGATGCCTGTACTAAGCTTTCAACCTCTTAAAGGCCCATGATATTAGTGGGCCAACTAAGGCCCGAGATATGTTTCGGCCTGGTAACGACCCGTGATATAACTGGGCCCAAAAAGGCCCGGTCTACATTTCAGCCTGCTGAAGGCCCGTCGACGACTAGTGAAAATTGAGGCCCAACATGCATTTTGGCCTGCTAAAGGCCCATGGTTTCATCTAGGCCGCAATAGGCCAGTAGAATATTTAGCCTGTTAATGGCCCAACGCTACCTGGGCCAAACTAAGCGTTGGGTCCACAAAAGGCCCAACTAAAATATAGGCCGGAGTAAGTTGTGGGCCTAGCGCAAAATGTGAAGCCCCAATCATTCAGGCCCAAGTAAGATGCAGGCCGGCCCAATTGTGGACCGCTAAAAAACTGGCCCGTTAAAGGCGAATGTTTCGGCCCGGTCGACTATATCAATTTTTTTTCAGATAGCGAATGATGGCAGTAACTAGTAGGAATTAAGAACAAACCACGGCATAGTAACTAAGAATAAACCTACACCATACAATAAAGGATTTATGGTATATTACATCCACTGGGCATCGAAGTTCGCCACCAGTGATCATAAAGCGCAATGAAGAAGCAGATAACAAAAACTGGGTACCATTGCAGCCTAACAAAATAATACTAAACCGAGACCACTTCCAAGACAGTTCAAGAAAGGTTAGCCTTGCACGAGAACTGCTGCGCAAGCTGCTGAGCAAGGCTGTGAGACCAGCCTAGCATGTCAGTCATAGCTTCCAGGTGTAGCTGTTTAGCGATGAGGTTCTCATTGGTGTTCTCTGCAATCTTTCTTAGAGATAGGACTTCAAGTCGAAGTTGAGTTGCAGAATGCCTTTCTGCTAGAATTTGGGATTGAAGAAGTCGAACTGATTCAGACAACAAATTCTGTGAGCTTGTCTGACTGCTAGTCTCAAGTAACTTGAACACTGCATCAAGACAAGACTTTGGGGTTGTCTCGCTATCTTCAAGATGTTTTGCCTTCTTTGCTGCAATATATGTTGGGTTTGTCTCGCAGCCTTCAACAGACTTGTGCATGCCATCAGGCATATCACCCTGAAACAAGCAGAGAGATGACATGTTTTGCACGTGTATAAACAAAGATGATAACTGTGCTGTCGGATATCGGGTTCCGGCAAAACCCTTAAGGTTCGAACACTGGGGTGCGCACGCAGATCTCTCCCTATCGAAACACACCCTCAGCCTCGTCTCGATTTCTAGACTAGCACGATGAACAACACAAGAGACACGAGGTTTGTATTGGTTCGGGCCACCGTTGTGGTGTAATACCCTAATCCAGTGTATGGTGTGGTGGATTGCCTCTTGGGCTGATGATGAACAGTACAGAGGAAGAACCGCCTCGCGAGGAGAGGTGTTCTTGTGGTGGTGTGGATGAACTTGACTTCCTCCCTCTACTGTGGTAGCTAGCTCTATTTATAGAGGCCCTGGTCCTCTTCCCAAATATTGAGTGGGAAGGGATCCAACAAAGGCCATTTTGAAAGGGGACAACCAGTACAAGCTATCCTGACTAAAGGTGGTCTTCGCCTGCCAAAGGCACTGGTGATGACGCCGTCTTGGGCTCCATGGTGACCTCCGTCCTGCCGCTTTGCTGGTCTTGGTCTTGTTTCACCGATATGGAAACCTTTGCCTGATGGCTTGGTACTCCGCACCTGTGCTTGCCTCCTTTGCACCAAAGAGGAAACAAGGACACTACGCAGACTGGCGCCCGCCTGGTCATGATCGTCATGGATTGCATCATGGGCACCTTGTGAGGTGCCCCTTGCCTTGATCTCTCCGCCTCCTCGCGAGCCTGCCTGGTGAGGCCGCCCTTTAGGAGGCCTTGCATCGTCCGCCCCGCGAGGCTTGGCCCCTCGCGAGGGTCTTGAGCTTTGGTTGATGAAGACGATCCGTACTGGGCCACTGGTTGAGCCACACTGCAGGCCACAGGCAGTCATGTCTGGGGACCCCCGTTCCCAGGATGCCGACAGTAGCCCCCTAGCCCAAGGCGTGCTCGGACTTGGCTTAGCAGCAAAGCCAAAGGGCAAGTGCGGAGTGCCACGGGCCCCAACAGCCTGCGGCCTTGGTCACCGCGTGGCGATTGATTGGACGTGGGCGTCTCCGCTTCCCCACGCCCTCCAATATCCGCCTGGCTAGGTGGCCATGGCGCCTAACATAGTTATTTCCCCCTTGCTGGCAGCGTGCTTCCTATTCCCCCTTCTTCCTCAAATCTCTGCTTTCCGCCCCCAATCTGACTTGAGCTCTGCCCCCACCATCACCATGGCGCCAACTAGCAAGGAAAAGGGGAAGAAGCCTTTGTCCTCAACCAGCTCGTCCCCGACAACTGAGCCCGCTGTCGGCCGGTCGCTGGTGAGGGAGTCCTGGATTTGGGGGTATCCGGACAGCCGGACTGTATACAATGTCCGGACTATTGAAGCGTGAAGATACAAGACTCAAGACTTCGGCCCGTGTCCGGATGGAACTCTCCTTGACGTGGAAGGCAAGCTTGGCGATCCGGATATTGTGTTTCCTTTCTTGTAACCGACTCCATGTAAACCCTATCCCTCTCCGGTATCTATATAAACCGGAGAGGTTGGTCCTTAGAAGGCCGATCACAATTACAATCATACCAACATAGGCTAGCTCTTAGGGTTTAGCCTCTACGATCTCGTGGTAGATCTACTCTTGTACTACCCATATCTTCAATATTAATCAAGCAGGAAGTAGGGTTTTACCTCCATCAAGAGGGCCCAAACTTGGGTAATCATCTGTGTCCTTTGCTTCCTGTTACCATCAGCCTTGACGCACAGATCGGGACCCCCTACCCGAGATCCGCCGGTTTTGACACCGACCTTGGTGCTTTCATTGAGAGTTCCTCTGTGTCGTCACTGCAAGGCTCGATGGCTCCTTCAATCATCAACAACGCGGTCCAGGGTGAGATTTTTCTCCCCGGACAGATCCTCGCGTTCGGCGGCGTCGCACTGCGTTCCAATTCGCTTGGCCAACTAGAGCAGATCAACAGCTATGCCCCTGGCCATCAAATCAGCTTCGGAAACCTGAACTACACGGTGGATATCCGCGGAGACTTGATCTTCGACGGGTTTGGTCTTGTGCCAGGAGCACCGGATAGTCGCAACAAGCATGGCTTGGACCCGCTGTCAGACAACACTCGAGATATCACCCCTGCAGTAGCCCCGGACTTAAATCCGGAGCAGGCTGCGTTCCCTAGGGACGGAGGGATGGACCCCGCCCCGCAGGCCGTACCCTCATCGGCGCTGGAGCCGAACATAGGCCTCGCTTCTGAGGAAGCCTGTGACTTTGGACCCCCGGATTCGTATCCGGTTGTAGGATCCAGTCCGTGCATTCCCGAGCCCGCCGAGTCTGGTCGGGCTCCAGTAATGGAGTTCACCGCTGCGGACATCTTTCAGCACTCGCCCTTTGGCGACATGCTGAACTCATTAAAGTCTCTCTCTTTGTCAGGAGACTCCTGGCCGGACTATGTCCAGCTCGAGTGGGAAGCAGGTGACGACGGAATTCGTTGCCTACCCACCACCCACTTCATTGCCACGGTCGATGATTTAACCGACGTGCTTGACTTCGACTCCGAAGACATCGATGGTATGGACGACGATGCAGGAGAATGACAGGAGCCACCGCTCTCAAGACGGTGGACGGCCACCTCCTCATGCGACATATATATGGTGGACACTCTGAAGAAAACCAATGGCGACGAGGCAACGAAGGATAGCCCCTCTGGAGGAAAAGCAAAGCATGGGCGCTTTCGGCGCCGCTCCAAGCCCCGCCATACCAACACCAGCCACGGAGACGAAAGTAATCCGGATGGTGCCAAAGAGGAATACAGCCCTGATCGGCCTACCTTCAAGCAGACCGGACCGGTCACGATGGGATACTTGGAGAGGGACAACCATACATCCCCCTCCGACGACGAGGTAATCCTCGGCAATGACGAATTCGGTGTACCAGAAGATCCAGTGGAACAAGTTTGCTTCAAGCGATGGCTCATGGCCACGGCAAGGAGCCTGCAAAGGAAGCAAGAGCAGCTTAAAGCTAACCAAGACTTGCTAACGGATAGGTGGACCAAGGTACTGGCCACCGAAAAGTACGGAATCAAAAGCACCAGCAAAAGCCATGAACCACACAATCGGCTACCTCAACCTAAGCAGGAGAACCCAAGGCACACATCCCGACGTCCACACATCATTAGAGCCCAAGACAGCAAAAGGGATACATGAAGAGGCACCCTCAGGCCTCGGTGCAATGTTCATAAACGGCAAGTAAAGGAAACTAGTGCCAAGTCCATCAACTCCCGGTCCGGTCAACGGACAAAGAGCAGCTCAAGCCCATTCGGCTCGAGCCACATACTCGATCAACCATGTGAAATTCATGGCACTCCTAGAAGGACGGCAAAGCATACCAATAGAGAATGCCGGATCCTCAAAACAAGGAGGCTGGTCGTATGCTGGAAACAATGATGGGAGGTGTCTAGTCAAGAGAACCCCAGAGTTTAAAAGTACGGCCGATCGCCCCTGATCACACTAAGCACAACAATTGAATTGCCGTACCCCTAGACCTAGTAGTCCGGGGCTCCATAATACATAAAGCCCTCACTGGTATGAAACGACAAATAACATCTTCTCAAAAGATGCCAGGTGTAAAGGCCAAGTCTATTGGCCCACCATTCTAACGGTTGTTCTCGGACCAACAAAAAATGCCACACCAAAGATTAATTCTCCGGCACCCTCCCCTCGTGCGGTAATTAACCGTGTGACAACGGGACAAACCACGTTGTCTAGATTCCACGTGGTAAACCATTAGACCAACGCCGTGTGATATAATCACACCTATAGGCAAGGCCGAACTACGCACTTAGAGCGGAAACCACATAGCTGCCGGAGTAGCGAGTCGTGCATGCCTATCAAAATTTTGATATGACAGCCAACTATCCGGACACCAACTGAGGAATCCGCGCTATTTCACGGTATAACGGCTGGGTTCACCAGGGTCCGATCAGGAACCCTTAGACCAACCACAAGAGGATGCTCAGCTGCCTCATAGCATTTTCCTTTACAAACTAACTTTGACGCAGAACAGGATTGGCGGCGTGGAATCAGCCCGGACACACGATGGCGGGAACATGCAGGTAGAAGGCAGTTCAGATTCACCCTTGATCCACTCACAACCCCCTCCAGTCCGGCCATCACAGGTTCCGCCAAAAACACCCCCTTTCATACATCAGACCCATATGCATAGACATATCATCCTACTACAATGGGTAGATTTAAAAAACACTTATCGGCCGGCGTGTATCGCCGATGCCTCTTTGCCAAATATGGCAGCCATGCTTCGTGTTACGCCCAGTTATGCCAGGGGCTGCACAATACAACAATAAAGTCGACCACATTTTCAGTCGCTCGGCACCCCGAACTCATAGCACTATATGCATTAGCTCCGAATCATGTCCTGGGTCATTGGTTGGGTTTGCCCGGCTCCCATGTTTTGGTACCTTACGTTCCGTTCTATCAGCTAAGGTAGCGCTGGGAGAACTACTGCGATTGTGTCCCGGTTCTGCCGGATGAGCACCTCAGTTGATGAAAGTGCTAGTATCGACTAGAGGGGGGGGGGGTTGAATAGGCAATTTTTATGAAAGTCTTCAAAACTTGGAAGTTTGGAAGACAAACAACAGAGACAACCTAATTGATATGCAGCGGAAGAGAAACTGCCCTAGACAAGCCATAGTCAAGTATGTAATGATGTGAAAGTACAGGACTAATAGCAGTAAGGTAGTAAGGATCAAGATGGAAGATTATATGAAGCCAAACAACAATAGTGGTCAAATAATGAAGTCAAATAGATGAATAGAAAAGCAATGACTTCATGAAGACAAACTTAAGTAAGGTTGGAAGTGATAGAACCAGTTGCTTGTTGAAGACACATGATTTGTTGGACCAGTTCCAGTTGCTGTGACAACTGTACGTCTGGTTAGGGAGGCTGAGATTAAACTCAGAAGACCGTGTCTTCACCTTATTCCCCTTGAGCTAAGGACACCCAATCCTCGCCCAATCACTCTGGTAAGTCTTCAAGGGAGACTTCCAAACCTTCACAGACTTTGTTCACCGGCAATCAACAATGACTCTTGGATGCTCAGAACGCGACACCTACCTGGCTGGAGGATTCACAGTCCTCAAGTGTAATAAGTCTTCAGGTCACACAGACAGAAAGACTTCAGTGATGCCTAACACTCTTTGGCTCTGGGTGTTTGGGCTTTGTCCTCGCAAGGATTTCTCTCTCTCAAATGCTTCGAGGTGGGTTGCTCTCAAACGACAAAAGCCGTGCACAAAATCTGAGCAGCCACCAATTTATGGTGTAGGGGGTGGGCTATTTATAGCCACTAGGCAACCCGACCTGATTTGTTCAAAATGACCCTGGGTCACTAAGGAACTGACACGTGTTCCAACGGTCAGATTTCAAACCCATGCGGCAACTTTACTTGGGCTACAAGCAAAGCTGACTCATCCAGCTCTGGATAAGATTTGCTCTCACTGTCTTCGCTCGAAGACATAGGATTTGGGTTGAGCATCACTTCAGTTACTCTGACTTAGTTCACTTGGACCCCACTTAACAGTACAGTGGTTCCTATGACTCAACAAAGAAGAAAAGAAACAACGAAAACACACAGTCTTCGCGCTCCAAAGTCTTCACGCAATGTCTTCTCATGTCATAGTCTTCAATATGAATATCTCCTCATACCACCATTGTCTTCAATGTCTTCATACATTTTTAGGGGTCATCTCCGGTAGGTAAACCGAATCAATGAGGGACACTACCTGCGTTATCCTGCAATTCTCACGAATGCATTAGTCCCTCAACCAACTTTGTCGTCAATACTCCAAAACCAACTAGGGGTGGCACTAGATGCACTTACAATCTCCCCCTTTTTGGTGATTGATGACAAACTGGTTGAATTTTTCAACGGGGATAAAATATGTGAAATTGTAAGGATAGGGATTTGTCTTCATAAGTTGCAAGGGCTCCCCCTGAAGATGTGCATATAAGTAATTTGCTTTTGGAATGCAAATGCACATGGCAGGTTGTACTTGTGGAGATCCACTTCAACTTATGAAGATAATTCATCATGCATGAAATGATATAGCAATAAGAATGACATGCATAATGAAAAATGGACGTCTGCAGAATGATCTAAGTGCGGAAGTTATCATTGCACATGCGGAATTTATCATCGCAAAGCAGATAAGTAGCAGAAGTAGCAGACGACCATCAAGTTTAGGTGTTACAACTCAAAGAACCAAATGTTTCAAAATGCAAGAGTTGTAAGCACGCAGCAAAATATAATGCAACCGCCCATATGAACCCGCTTGAAGACTATCAACTCATACGCTTCTCCCCCTTTTGTCAGTAATGACCAAAAAGGTTTGAAGACATAGAGCATCTACTCGTCATCATGAGTAGGTGAAGCAGCAGGGTTGTCGTTGTTGGTTGGCAGTGCAGACGAGCTTGGTGCAGTGTCGATGTGTGCAGTTGTAGTTGGAGGTGGTGAAGTAGCGTCATCTTCATCATCGATCACTCTGGCATTAACTGTTGCCGTGGAAGAGGAATATTCAGAGTCTTCAAGAGATGGAGTTCGACGGAGGGTAGCAGTCCTTGGAGGAGTGGAGTCGAACTGGAATCTTTCATTGAAGCCATCATCTTGAAGATCAGCTTCAGCACTGAGTAGGGTCAAACTCTTCCATGATCTTCGGCAAGTTTCATGAGCAACAAAAGCATTCTTGGTGGCAAGGTTGCAAATGTGATTGACATCCACCAAGAGGCTTTGCATTTGACGCTTGAGCCAGAAATGATGCTTATCCTGCTTCTGATGAAGAGCCACAAGAATCTCTCGGTCATTAAGAACACGAGAATGCTTTCGAGGCCTTTGCGCAATGGTGCTTTCAGTGGCTTCAGTTGGCGCTCTGTGAGGCAGACGGGTGTTACCAGCTAGTGGGTAGACTCTTGTTGCTGCTTGAACACCTTCAATAGGCTGAGTGAAGCTTTGGTGCTCAATGTTCTGAAGACAAAGTGGCGTCTTGGCAGGGTCAGAATATACAGCATCAACTGACATATCAACCTCGGGCAGAAATATGATGTGATTGCGAGCAGAGGGCTGATAATTGATAGATCGTGTCGCTTGATGAGGCACATGACCCAGGGAGCATAAAACTTCAGACCAAACAGGTCAGATCCGGAAGCAGCAAGTTGCCTGATGAAGAATTCCTGAGTGTTGAAGCTAATGCCATTAGGAATATAGAATACCAATGTCTTCATGACTCCTTCAAGCTTGGCTGATGATGAGTGTCCCTTGACTGGCCATAGAGTTCGCCTAATGATATGATATATGGTGCGAGGCAGATACTCAAGGTCTTCAACAAAGAAATGTGTGGGATACTCAGCGTCAGATCGCAAAGGCTTCATCATGCTCAGCATCTGGCTCATATTGGGTTCTGGCTTATGAAAGATGCTCTCCACAGCATTGCGATGTAGCTGACAGTTAGGCTCATACAGTTCTCCAGGAGTGGCTAGCCCAGTAAGCTCGATGATATCCATAGCTTTGGCTTCATGATGAACATTGCCAGTCATCCACTCGAGAACCCAAGTCTTGATGTCTCTGTAGTAGCCGCGAATGTGCAGAGTGGCATAGAATTGAAGCAATAGCTCTTCATTCTAGTGTTCCTTGTCTGTCACAAAATGAAGCAGACCAGCATCGCGAAAGCAGTCAAGTGCTTCTTCCAAGCACTGCAGTCCAGCAATGGCTTCAGTGTCAAGGCGCATATGAGGGAAAATGCGCCCTTGATCATATAGCACGCATGAGTAATAGCTTCTCTGCTGATAGCTCCAGAACCGATCTGATGAAATCCGTGGCTTGGAGTAGGGGTTCTTGGCGCTGTCAAAGAAGGTATTGTGGCTCTTGAAGCCATTAGCATTGAAGGACCCGGGGGAGTTGGCAGTACCTGGAAACCTTGGCAATCTCGGCTTTGGCTTCTGGACCTGAGGCCGATGCTCAACATGATAGTCAAATTGGGGGCCGGAGGTAGCAGGCGGAGGCACCAGAACAGGCCATCGGACAGTGACAAGCTGACCGTGATCGTATGCTTGCTCAATCGTGTGAGGCCTTGGTGGCGGAACAGGAGCAGGGGCAACATCAGAGGGTTCAGGCTGCACAACAGGTGCTTCAGGAGCAGTTGTCAGATTGGCTTCAGGTGTAGCATCCTCATGGGCTTCAGGTGCGACATTTTCATGAGCTTCAGGTGCAGCGTTCTCATTGACTTCAGGGTCAACATCCTTAGTGTCCACATTTGCTTCGGGCATAGTGGCCTCATTAGTTTTAGGCACGCTGGTTGGTGCAGGCTCCACATTGGCGTCAGCCATGACTACGTCACTGGCTTCATTGGCGTTGGTTGTGGCAGCCTCAACATTTTCAACCTCCTCTTGACGAACAGGAGGGTCGGGCACAGGCACGTTCAAATCATGAACTGCCTCTTCTTCAATCGCTGGGGGTGTTGGTACACAAACTTCTTCTTCTTCAATAGCAGGGGGAGTTGGTACACGTACTTCTTCTTCTTTTTCTTCGGCTGATGCAGCCGGAATGTCTTCAGCAGCATGTGCTTGAGACATGGAGATGTTCACTGTTGGAGCTGGTTCAGAGAATACTTGCCGTGCAACAGGTGAACGTTGCACTTCTCCTTCAAGAACGCTTGACAGAGGGACTTCAGGCCTTTGTCCTCTTCGAAGCCTGTGAAGCGCTGGCTTCAAGTTAGGAGATGGACTTGGTTGAGCCTGAAAGTCTTCATCCTCTTCTTGCACTGGGGATGTAGCTTGTTGTTGTTGTTGGGGAGTACTGGGGGAGTCTTGGTGTTGTTGTGGGTGATCAGCCCACGAAGCATCTTGAGCAATTGGCGTCAATGGACGACCAATGCTGTTGAGTTCGCTGGTCGTACAAACAGGCGATGATACCACTTGATGTTCGATCTGAGGAAGAACTTCATCATCATTTACATTGTCATCTTGACCAATGTCTTCAGCAGCATTGGGTTCAGCTGCTGGAACATCTTCAGTCTCATGAACCTCTGTGGTAGCAGGCTCATGGACAACCATTCTTCTTTCTTGATGTACGGACACAGGACGGACCACGAAAATAGGTTCAACGACTAAGGGCTATGTGGAAGCAGCCCTAGTCTTCTTGGTCTTGCGCTTCTTCTTGGAGGGAGCAGCATCAGAAGCTTCAGTATTCTTTCTCTTTCTCGCATCAACGTCAGCAGCCTTTGTCTTCTTCTGTTCTGAAGCGGTTGTGGTGACCTTTGGCTTCGAGCCAGTCATGCTGCTTCAGAAGATAATGCGAGGGGCTTCTTGGCTTGAAGGCTCAGGCTGTTCAGCAGGGTGCTTCTTCTTCCTCTTTGCAGCCATCCTAGGATCAATACCAGGGCGGCCATGGGACTTGCGCTTCTCAGCCTCATTGTAGGCAAGCACACACTTATCAGCCAAAAGCTTCATGCATTCTCGAGAGCCCTGAGCTTCTTGGCGTTTTTGCAGAAAAGCTTCTTTGAGCTCATGGAGCATGACTTTGAAGTTGCGGACGTCTTGAACACTCAGATTGGCCACATGCTTCTTGAACTGAGCCTTCTCAAAATCAATCTTGTTTTTGAGCTTGACGATGCACTGAGCGAGAGCTAGCTTAGAAGCAATGGCGCCATTGAAGGCGACACTGAGGCCAATTGGGAGCTGTAAATCTTCAAAGCTAACGTTGGGGGTGTCGAACCACTCATCAATGAAATTGTGAATGATGGCCACATCAAACAGAGGCAGGTTGCTGAAGATTTCTGCTTCTTCTTTGCTCTTGATCGGCTGCTCAAGGGCATCATCAGCAAGATCTTCATCACTTGATAGATCAATGGGTTCATCACGTAGAATGGCAGCAGGAGTCAAAGCTCACTGATCAGATGGTCTAACAAGCTGCCTTTTCTTATCCATTTTTCTGGAGACACGGGACAGATCTTCAGATTGCACACTGGCTTCAGGAGGTGCAGTGGCCAGTGGGTTCGCACGCAAAGTCTTCGGAGGTGGCTTTGCAGCTGAGGTTGAAGCCTTTGACTTCTTTTGCTTCTGCGGCTTTGGAGGAGGAGGAGCAGGGGCTTCATCAGAGTCAGCACCATCATCAGAATGATCAAGGTTGGCATAGGGGCCAATGACATTGGGATTAGCTTCACGAGAGCCATCAGCACGAGGAGCAGAGGGACCTGGGTTGAAATCCAAACCCAAAGTCTTCTTGTTCTTCTTGGCTGAAGCCACAGCAAACTGATAGTTGCGCTTGAAGAGAGAATCGTCACGACACCATAGTAGTGAGGTGGGATCTGCGTTCGCTGGCTGTGGCCCACGGACCATACAAGGGTAGAAGCCTTGTTCAATGGCTTCAGCTCGGCTCTTGGGTTGAAGGCCACGATAGAGGATATCACCCCAAGGTCTCTTGATGGCATTTTTCTGTGCATATTCCTTCATCACAAACTTGTACTTGAACCACTCCTCAGCCCAATAGCGTCGAATCCATTGGATTCGCGTCTTTCTCTGATGATAATTTTCATCGGGATCAGTCTTGTACAGTTCTGCAAAATCATCAGGCAGATCTTTAGATGTTCCTTCTCTGTGCTGTCTGCCACCCTTCCTTGCTAATTTTTCTGCAGCCATGAACTTCAAGCTGAAAGGCTTCAATACGTTCAAAGGCTTCAGAGATTTGCGCTTGCTGGTCAAGCAGGAACTGGCTTCAGGAGAATTTATATGATGCTGTAAGTATTCTGCAAACGAATGCAGACTATGAGAACTAAGGGATTCTCCCATGGACATGTACCTGTGACAGCATTAGAGATGCGAGGGAAGGGGAAGAGGTCATATGCATTCTCAGAAGATTTTGAAGATAAATCAGTTTGAAGACATTGACCTCATGATGCGAAGACATTCACTTATATAGGTGAATTGGTTCCAGATTTGTACCAATCCGTGAATAAGTACAAGTGAGGAATCAAACTAGACAAGAAATCTAAGTGAATCGACTAAGCAGTATGAGATGCAGACGGAATAGATCTAGCTTGAATAGATAGAAACTACTTTCGGTAAACAGGATGAATCTTGAAGATCAAAAAGGTGGTAAAAATATAGTTATAATTACCGCACAAAGAACTGCTAGATGGAGAAGAATAGGAGACCGAGCAGTTCAGCCCACCATGCCCTAACTTGGCGACGGAGGACACCTACGGCGACGGCGGAGAGGACGATGTCCGCGGCCGGCGTGAGGACGGCGTCGGAGAAGTTGCGGTAGTTAAGCGCTTCGTCGCCGGCGTCATCTCGAGCTAGCGGTGGCGCTAGGGTTTTGACGGAGGTGGAGAGGTGGAAGAAGTATTTCTTTATCGCACGGGGAGAGGTATTTATGAGTAGGTGAGAGACACAACGCAATTATGCTGGTGCCCCTGGCGGTTCACATCTGAGGGGCACGTGGCAAGCATGCAACACCCTTAGTGTTGTTCCACGTTCCCATGCCCGCCAGGCATGTCGTAGAGTTGTTCCGGCTTCTCCGGATTTCAATAGTAAAGATAAGCCATTAAAACAGATTTAATGTTTGTCTCTTTGCCTTCTGCTGACTAGGACGCAGAGAAGACATTCGACAGTTTCAACAGAATGCATATGATTAGGACAGATAGATTTTGAGATAGTAAGCATAGAGAGGTTAGGGTCCGATCACATTCACTTAGTTCAAAAGATCCAATCTTGAAGACATAGCTATAAGTGAATGCTGTAGAGGACAGAACACTAGTATATATATATATATATCAGAAATCAATCAAATCATTATAGTGCAGAAAGTCCTGAAGACAAATTGAAACTGAAGACAAACCAAATGCGAAGTCATTGCAATATAACGCCTTGAGTGAAACACTTCAAACTAGAAAAGTTGGTGGTGGCGTTACCCACCGTATAGGAAGTATTAGACCCAGACATGGCGCACAATTATCTTGGCGCTCCGAAGTCAAATTCCATGTTAATGTATTCACACCCAGAGTGTAAATCTTCATTGATTGAAGATATACATTACTTTGTGTGTTGCACATCTAAGTCATCAACATGCATAAGTGTTAGGATGTGTGCCTGATCACCGGACATTAGAGGATTCTAAGATATTTAGCTCACACCGTAACTTGCAAAACCTTTTCTCATCCAAGGGCTTTGTGAAGATATCTGCCAGTTGCTCATCAGTGTTGACGTGAATGATATCGATATCTTTCTTCATAACATGATCTCTGAGAAAGTGATGACGAATTTCAATGTGCTTTGTCTTTGAATGTTGGACTGGATTGTTGGCTATCTTGATGGCACTCTCGTTGCCGCAAAAGAGAGGTACTTGTTTCAGGTTGATGCCATAATCCTTGAGAGTTTGCTTCATCCATAGAAGCCGAGCACAACAAGATCCAGCAGCAATGTATTCTGATTCAGCAGTTGAGAGTGACACACAGTTTTGCTTCTTCGAAGACTAACAGACAAGTGATCGACCAAGAAAATGACATGTGCCAGATGTAGACTTGCGATCCACCTTGTCACCAGCATAATCAGCATCCGAGAATCCAACCAAATCGAATCTTGAGCCCTTGGGATACCATAATCCGAGTGTTGGGGTGTAAGCCAAATATCTAAGAATTCGCTTCACAGCTAAGTGATGCGATTCCTTTGGTGCCGCTTGGTACAGCACACATGCAAACACTAAGCATAATATCTGGCCTAGATGCACATAAATAAAGCAAAGAACCAATCATGGAGCGGTATACCTTTTGATCGAACTCTTTACCATTGTCGTCGGGACCAAGATGGTGCTTGGCTGGCATTGGCGTCGTGTAGCCTTTGCAGTCTTCCATTCCAATCTTCTTCAAACAATCTTTGAGGTATTTCTCTTGAGATATGAAGATGCCATTCCTCTGCTGACGAATTTGAAGACCAAAGAAGAACTTCAGCTCACCAATCATGGACATTTGATATTGCTCTTGCATCATGTACCCAAACTCATCACTGTACTTCTGGTTGGTGCATCCGAAGATTATATCATCCACATATATTTGGCACACAAACAGTTCACCATCATATGTCTTCGTGAAGAGAGTGGGATCGAGGGATCCAGGTTTGAAGCCTTTGCTCTTCAGGAAGTCTTTGATTGTATCATACCAGGCACGAGGAGCCTGTTTGAGGCCATACAGTGCCTTGTTCAGCTTGTACACCATATCAGGATGTTTTGGATCTTCTTCTTCAATCTTGCCGTTGAGAAATGCACTCTTCACGTCCATTTGATATAGCAAGATATTGTGATGATTTGCGTAGGCTAGCAGTATGCGAATAGCTTCAAGCCTAGCAACAGGAGCAAATGTTTCACCACAGTCAATTCCTTCAACTTGAGTGTATCCTTGAGCCATAAGACGTGCTTTGTTTTTGACGACTTGACCATGCTCATCTTGCTTGTTGCGATATATCCATTTTGTTCCAATAATGTTATGCTTGCGAGGATCAGGTCGCTTGACAAGTTCCCAGACATTATTGAGCTTGAACTGTTGAAGTTCTTCTTGCATGGCTTGAATCCATTCAGGTTCCATAAAAGCTTCGACAACTTTCTTCGGTTCTGATATTGACACAAATGAAAAGTGCCCACAGAAGTTTGCTAGCTGAGTTGCTCTTGAACGAGTGAGCGGACCAGGTGCATTGATGCTGTCAATTATCTTCTCTATTTGAACTTCATTTGCAACACGAGGGTGAATAGGACGAAGATTTTGATCTGGTTGATCATTGTCATCATTGGGAAATTGTGTTCGGACTGAGCATTGTCTTCAGGTTGATTTGGTGCAGAGATGATAAGTTCCTCTTGAGGCTGTGCTTCAGAGGGCATGATTTCACCAGTTCCCATCAGCTTGATTGCCTCATTTGAAGGAGCTTCATCCAGTGTGCTTGGCAGAATCTCTCTCTGTGAACCATTGGTTTCATCAAATTTCACATCCACAGTTTCAACGATTTTGTAGAGATAAAGGTTGAAGACTCTGTAGGAGTGTGAATCCTTTCCATAGCCAAGCATGAATCCTTCGTGAGCCTTAGGTGCAAATTTTGACTTGTGATGGGGATCCTTGATCCAGCATCTTGCTCCAAATACTCTAAAGTAACTGACATTTGGCTTCTTGCCAGTAAGTAGCTCATATGATGTTTTGTTCAGAAGCTTATGAACGTACACACAGTTGATGATGTGACATGCTGTATCAATAGCTTCGGGCCAGAACTTTCTTGGTGTCTTGTACTCATCTAGCATTGTTCAAGCCATCTCAATGAGGGTTCTGTTCTTGCGCTCAACGATGCCATTTTGCTGAGGTGTGTATGGAACAGAGAACTCATGAGTGATTCCCATAGTATCCAGATATAGATCAAGTCTAGTGTTCTTGAATTCAGTGCCATTGTCACTTCTGATGTACTCGATCTTCACACCATAATTGTTCATTGCTCGATTTGCAAAGCGTCTGAAAACATCTTGTACTTCAGTCTTGTAAAGAATTATATGGACCCATGTGTATCTTGAGTAGTCATCAACAATGACGAAGCCGTAGAGACAGGCAGTAGTTGTGAGGGTGGAGTAGTGAGTAGGTCCAAATAAGTCCATGTGTAACAGCTCGAAGGGTTGAGATGTGTGGGGACCTCGACTCATAAGTCATGATCACCGAATGCACGTGTACAGTGATCCCAGAGATCAATGCTCACTGAACACACAGAAGCTGAATAACAAGAGTCTTACATCCATACATACCGTATTACACAAGTAGGACCATTATGGTCAAGTCTTGAGTATAACATTGCAGCGGAAATCTTCGTTGATAACTTGGACCCATGCCTTCTGCCTTAACCCTACAGGCATTCTGACTGGGAAGCGTCCTAGCTCGCATGTTCGTCACCAAAGTATTCTTCTTCATATCATGTCTTTTCATGCCTGGCCAATAAAATAACCAGTGGCAAGCCAATGAGTACTTTGAATGTACTCGCAAGCAACCCAAGAGTGATAACAAAATAATTATGCAAAGCTCTACTGCTTAATTGGCATTGTTGCGGAAAGCTAGTTTTTCTCATGCAAGTATGCTCAACATTTATCAAGGACAGGAATGCGTCTGCAACAAGCATTAGGAGGTTACAGACATCAACATCGAGAAAGAGTTATGAACAACTCATGCTCCAGCTCATCATGACTTCCTCACGAGTCACATCATCAATATCACCAAACGGTGTTGTTTGTCAGAAACATATGGACATAGTCTAAGCAGCACCGCCCAACTGTCCTTGACCGTGGACACGGCTATTCGAATAGTTTTACACTCTGCAGAGGTTGCACACTATACCCACAAGATCCGGGGAACTTCCGTGTCAGCCATGACCCGCGGTACCTCAAGTACCCGGGGTAAGCACCCGATCACTACCTTTCCCTAGACGACACTAACATGGAGTCCACTCGATTGGCAGTGACCCCCGTGCCCAACATTTCACATAACATTTTCGTGGAGCCTTGCTCCCATATTTATCACATACCACTGGCACGGGGTACCAACGGTGTGTCCGGTGCCCCATAAAAATGGTCATGGCCGCCCTACCTGGCACGACCCCGTCCCGAGAGAGAGCACCAACTCTCCCCCGTCACTAGTAATGTGGGATCCAAGCTAGTATCGGCCTAGGTAATCAATAATGCCCTTTCCCATATAAGGGTAGAATGGTTGCGCATGTAAGGTTGGGACAGTCGACAAATCTTAAATCTAATCCGTCTCTGTAAACAACACTTTTATCAAGCCTCGGTACACTACTTCTCCACCAAGTAGTGACCTAGTTCATCATCATCTCCCAGGGGCATTAGTGGCACCCACTGGGGTTGTTTGCAAGTATGTGAAACCACACTTGTTCCTTTCCATGCATAACCCTGACCCACTTTGCGTAGCACCTACTTTAGCATCCTATCTACTCCCACCGGCATAACCCTCATAAGAAGGTAGGGTCATGCACAATGCAAGTATGAATAAGGAAGTAACAGCGGCAACCAACCGACATGGTCTACCATCTCATCATGATTCCGATGCAACAATAATAAAGAGTTATATGTCATGCATAAGAAAGGTTTCATGGACATGGTCAAAGGGCTGCTTGCCTGTTGTAACAAAGTCTTCGAGGTCTTCAAATATCTCTGGTCCAACTCCGAGCATTCCGCCTACTTCGTCAACTATCGTTGAAAGCAACCATAATAAGCAACACAACAAGGCAGGAAATAAAAGTGCTCTAAAAATATGAGTTGGACTTTTCTGGGATACCTCTGGTCATATGAGGGATGAACAAAGTGGTTTCATTAGGATTTGATCAATGGACATCTCTGAACATTTCAATATGATGGAATCAAGGGATTAATGGGTTTGCAAGAAGTGTACAGAAATATATTTTTGAAAAATGAGCAAAGGCACCCATTTAACAAAGGATGATTTTAGAAGCATCTAGGAATTGGTTTCACTGGATTTGGAGTTGAGATGATTTTCCTATGAATTTGCAAAGTTGGCTATATACAAAGAAATAGACCATTATTTGAGGTGATACAGAAAGTATTAGTAAAAATGTTCAAAAACTAAGTTTTGAACTTATAGACATCTAGGATTTTTAATCATGGAATTTGGATAAAAAATGGGCTCTCTGTGATTTCTAAAGTTCATCACAAAAATAGGAAAAGTAGGATTTGATAAATATTTGTGAAGAAAAGGTCTCCGGAAAAATGTGCATGTTGCATCACCAGATAGATCATGATTTATAGAGTCATTAGAAATTTGAATCATCAAATTTGGAGTCCATTTGAATTGTTTATGGATTTTTGAATTGACTGAGAAAAAGAAAAGGAAAAAGGTTTAGGGTTTACCCAAAGCGTGCACAGGGCCTAGGATAGCCACTGGGCCAGCCCAGCGGCTCGCCCGCATGCGCGCAGGGGCCACGTCGGAGGCGGACTAGCGCAGGGCGTCTTCGGCACGGGGAAGTGGTGGCGAGGTGGGTACGCTTCCACTTAAATGGGAGGGGCCCGCTGGCGGGTCACTGACCGGCGGGGTCCACCCGTAGGGTCGTCGCCCTCCTCCCGCCCGCGACAGAGGAGACAGAGGAGGCGGGACCGAGCGCTTGCCGGCGCCCGTTCCGGTGGCTCCGGCCATCTCCGGCGACGCCCGGCACACCGGCGTGCTCAGGAGAGCGTGGCGCACCCGTCGAGGTGCGCTACGATCTCTGGGGTAGACGGATGTGAGCACACTATCGGCGATGGCGGCAAAGCCGGCGGTGGTGTTTGAGCTCGAAGGTACGGCCATGGGGAGAAGAGGAAATTGCGCGAGAAAGCTCCACGGCTGTGGTGGCGATGCTCAGGAGTGGTCGGGTGGAGGGGAGGGGCAAGGGATGGTCCGAATTTAAGCGGAGGCCGGCGGCACTGCTCCGGCCATGGAGGGAGCAGGGGGCACAAGGGGAGGTGTGGGTTGGTCCAAGGGATGCACGGGAGGGAGAGAGAGCCAAAGGAGTGGAGAAGAGGCTCGGGGGTGACCTTAAATATAAGGGGGCGGGGTGCACCACGGGGCCGTGCGCCCGCGAGGCTGTTGCCATCGCTGCAAGCCACGGGGGCTCGTGTGGGTGTGTCTGGGGTGTTCCTGGATGTCGACTATGCTGGGAGAGATAGAGAGAGGGAGTGGGGAGAGGCCAGGGACGCGCGTGTGTGAGCCGCACCATTGGCGCACTCGGGCGGCCTCTGTTTGCTAGCGCGGAGGCGCGGGGAGGAGGAGAGAGGAGGGGGCCGACCGCGTAGCGTGTTGCGGATGCCGAGGCACCTCGACTGGCGCGAGGGGGAGGCTCGAGGTGGACGGGAGCGCCGTGTTAATGGTCGGGAGCACGGTAGCGTGCTCCAGAGCGCGTCTTTTGCCGGCATACGTGGCTTTTGCGCGCGCACTCGCGTGTCCACTAGTGTCAAAGGCATGCAGAGGGAATAAACAAGGGGAAAGGTGGCATTGGATGCTCTGGAACCTGCCAGGAGTGAGGGAGAGATGAGAAGGGGAGGGGAAAGTGGCTGTCCAGAGAAGAAAAATGGGTCTCTGCCCCCCTCCATCATTGCCTCTCGGGCAGGGAAGCACACCAGAGGTAGAGGGGGACCAGGAGGGGCTGTGGGAAGAAGTTCAGCTAATGGAGATTAGTGGAAATGGCAAAAGCATGCATTTTAAGTTTCTGCCAGAAGGTGTTTGATGGTGGTTTGGGCAAGCAAATGGATCCCACTTGACATGAGAATCAACAGGTTCAAATGGCATATATAATTGGGTATGATCACCAGGTTTGATCTCATTTGAAGAAAGTTGCCAATGTAACTTTGGCAAACCCTAGAAATGAACAGAAATGGATTTTCCAAGATTTAGTCATGAAAATATGTTCTCCTTGATGCACCACTTGGTGTAGTGTCATCATTTGAGGTTATGAACATTTCCACAAAAGTTGAGATCAAAAGGAGAAACTTGCTAATGTAGAGTTGTTCAAATTTGGTTCTGGACAGGAAGGGTTTTGGGGCACTTTGATCAAGTTAACTTATTCTCCAACTTGTGCCATTTGGTCTAGATTAATTATTGGACCATTTGAGCCTGTTCACAAGGTTTGAGAGCATTTGGACATGTTTGGCAATGTAAAGTTGCTCAAACTTCAAAATGGACAAAAATGGTTTTGAGGGGATTTCATGGATTTTTACTATTCTCCATGACATGATACTTGTCAAGATCATCAAACATGTCATATGTATCATGATAGAATTTTCTTGGAATTTTTGGAGAATATATCCTTTGTAAATATTTCAAAAGCTTGAAATATCCAGAAAGGGTTTTTGAGGGATTTGACCAATATTTTGAACATGACCATGTGTTGAAACTCTTATATATGGACAATATATGTCCACTGAGTTTCCCTGATTTTTGTCAAATATTTTTAAAACAATAAAATAATTGTTCCCTATTAAAGACCATTTCTGGCCTTAAGAAAAAGCTTTTAAATAAAATAGGAAAATAACTTTTAAAATTATATTTTTGTGGTTTCTGGGTATCCTATATCTAATAGGAGTCAAATATATTTTTGGAAAGATTTTTACTGCCCTTAATTAAGTACTTGCAGTGCAAACCTCAATTCAGGGGTTTTTGAAAAACTAATTTTAGAAAATACTTTTTGGCCAAATTAATTTTGTAAGAAAATACTATATTGCTCTATACACATGGCATGATCATTGCTCAAGGTTTTTGGATCAAGGGGAAGGAGTATAAGGGTTGGAGAATTTATTTGATTTTTAGAGCACTTGGAAACAGGAGACAAACATTCAATCAAAGCAAAGACAAAACACTCAAAAGTTTTTGTCAAACCACATTTTAGCATGATTTAGTGACTTAAGTGTTGTGGCATGAAAATCAGGGCGTGACAGACCTACCCCCCTTACAAGAATCTCGTCCCCGAGATTCCCAGACTAGGCGCGGAAAGGAGTATGGAAACTTGGATTTGGGGTAGTCTTCACGTCCTCATACTGCTTCTGCTTCTGAGTGGTGCTCCATTGAATTTTGAAGGACCTGGTGTTGTAGCTTCATGTACGACGCTCTTCTTGATCCAGGTTGCTAATGGGTAGCTTGCGGTAGGTTAGATTGGGCGAGGGGTCGATGGCTCGGTGGTCGATGTCCTTGTAGAGACCGGGCTAGTTGGGGAGTTGGGAACGTCTCCGGAGTGGTGTCATGTGGAAAAAACATTGTGCACAGTAGGTAACTCAGGTGGTAACTCCAGCTGGTAGCCGTCTACTCTTCGTCTTGAAGTGATCTCAGAGGGGGGTTGTTAAATCTTGGAGTGATCTTGAAGAAGGCCGATGAATCTTGGTGTAAGCTTCCTTGTCTTGGGAATGTTCAGTGTCTTTGAGAGGAGTGGTTTGTAGATACGCACGGTCTTCAACGCAGAGGTTTACTTCTTGAAGATTGTGGTAGTTCTTCCTCCTTGACATGGCGGTCTTCAGACGTTCCCTAACTGGCTGAATGATTCTTCTTCCATCTTCGGGTAGGCAAGTATATCACCAAAGAAAGATGGCAACTAACTTGTCCGAGTACTCTGTGAAGACTTGCCCACGGGGTACATAGGGTATAGGTTGGGGTATCGGTGGTGGTCATGGTTGAGTATTGGCCAGGGTCTACTTGTCCTAGGGCCAAAGCCCATGGTCATGATCCGACCATGTTGTGGCTTGGTAGGGCTTAAGGGTTTCAAGGATTCTAGTGTGCGAGTGAACATTTATCATCTTATCCTTGAGCACAGTTTCTGAGATGCCAATCGTTCTATCTAGTCTTCCAAATAACCACATCATGATACCGAAAGAATCATCTCGTATAGGTCAACTCCAACCATCACTCATGTTATTCATATCCTCATGGCTCCCAAGAGGAGGTCTAACAAAAATCATATATGTCTACAGTCCTCAAACTCATGTGTGTGGGTACCCCTAAAAATCCATGGGTAGAACATATAAGCTGCTAAGCTTGAACGTGACAATCCAAGTGCTCAGCCTGTTCTTCCAAGGTCTAAGATAAAGCACCTCTATCCTAGGGAAACACGTCGTATGCCACTCCAAGATCTTGTTTCCTTCCTATGAATCGACTCCAAAAGCCCATTAACTTTCATTAATCACTACAAATCCAATGTCTATGGTGTTCCACACGATCTTCTAATGTCCTATAATCCCCAAATACTTGAAAGGGCTGCCTTACTATAGTCAGTCCACCAATTCCCGTTATTGTGTTCTAGTAATACTCCAAGGTCAAGCTCACAAAGATGCCTACATAAACTCCTACAATTAGTCCAATCTCCTCGTTTATCATCCACCAAGAAACATGGTATCACGATCGAGATCATTAGTCTAAATCCAATTTACTCCGAACCATGTAGACATGCTCAGCATCTATATTCAGCTAGGATCACCTACTTAAATCCAAATGTCTTGTCCAACGAGAATTCCTACATGTTCCCCCAAGTCATTTACGTAATCTCAACTCTCTCCTACCAATATCCCATGGCTAAGTTAAATCCAAATACTTACAATTATCCTACTAAATCCAATTTACTCAGGGGCAATGTAAGCTACGCTAATCTATACTCATGATCCCACCAAGTTCATCTACCAACATCAAAGCCTCATAATCCACCAAAGAGTCTCGGATAATTCCTCAAAGTCATTGATATAAACTCATCAAGTCATTTGTCCTCCCTATGGCATCGTCAGTTCTGGTGCTATCATAGGATGATAATGCGCTAGTTCACTATGTCCACTAGTTCCATAATGAAACCAGTGATAAGCAAGGCTTATAGTAGCTTAACTTGTTCTCTTGTGATTCCGTAGGTTAAGTTCAGGGTTAAGGTTTCGAGCTGGGGTATCTCGTGAAGTCTCGAAGGGTCTAGGAATGGGTTTCTAATCTTGAGGGTTAAACATAATTCTATGGGGTTGCATTTGGTCGAGGAGGTTCTAGCAAAAGTCTTCAGTGCTTGGTGGTCGCCGAGGTGGAATCCTTGGTGCATATTGTCTTGCTTGTCTTCAGTTGAGGAAAGAGATGAGAGGGAGAAGTAGCATAGAGGAGGGGAATGCCTAAAGGGGGTTCTATAGTGCAAGTGCAAACAACCAGGTGCAAAAAGGGCAAAACATAAGAAGCAAGGTAAGGAAGGTGATATAGTCGCATACTTGTCGCCTAGGGCAAAAGGGCGACCTATATCAAAACACAAACAAATAAAAAAAGCAACACCCAGTCATGGTTCTATTCGAACTATCATACGGACTCGACTGCGCATAGGGGGTACACGACTCATCCTACCCTAGGGGTTCTCGGACTCAGTAGTCGTGCCTTGTGCCTCGTGCAGTCTTCTGAGTTTTCCTTAGGTGTTGCTACGTCTCTTGTAGTTGTTCGATGAAACAATCCGGGTTGAGCCTGAAGATTCTTCAACAACTTCTCGCCTGTTGAAGTGATGGGGTGAAGGTGGCTCCTCGTAACTGGCATTGACTTGGTCTTCTATTGTCTTCTTAATCACGACGATCCCTTTTTGTCTTCTAAGCCGTCGATGGTACTAGGTAGGTAATCCTTTATGCAATGACATTATCAAGGCGTAATATAGGTCCATCATGTCGGTTACATTGATGACAACATCAACACCAAGAGCGGGGGATGAGGAGAACCGTTTTCCTGCTCACTATGGTGAGGCGGACCAAATGGCTAGGTTCTCATCCATCGGTGGTTGTCGATACAACAACGGTAGTGACAGGGTTACTCTATTAGCGATGTATATCATTATCTTGCATATTCTACGCCCTGATCATAGTAGGCTAAGGTTGCATCATCTTGGGGCAGTGTCAAGGGTGTCACCATCTCCTGGGTCTTCAGGTCCTCATTCCTCGAGGATGTATCTTCTATTGGTATCGTCTTGTTGTGATGTCGCCTATCTTGTGTTCAGGAGATGTGGGTGAATGTCTGGCAATGCATCTTCCTTCTAGATTATCCACGAGGATTACAAGGAATCCAGTGGTCAGGGGCATAAGGGTTCTAGCGACCAAAGGTTTTGAAGGGGAATAGATCAATAAGGAAAGTATACCTTAGTTTTCGAAAAACTAAGAAGGGAAGAGAAGTACAGATAGTTTTGAAAACTAGTAGTAGTTTTGGAAATAGTTTTACCCTAACTAACGACCATGCTAACTAAGGCTTCCTATAGTCAGGATGGCTCTGATACCAGCTCTGTGGGGACCCCGACTCATAAGTCGTGATCACCGAATGCACGTGTATAGTGATCCCAGAGATCAATGCTCACTGAACACATAGAAGCTGAATAACAAGAGTCTTACATCCATACATACCGTATTACACAAGTAGGACCATTATGGTCAAGTCTTGAGTATAACATTGCAGCGGAAATCTTCATTGATAACTTGGACCCATGCCTTCTGCCTTAACCCTACAGGCATTCTGACTGGGAAGCGTCCTAGCTCGCATGTTCGTCAACAAAGTATTCTTCTTCATATCATGTCTTTTCATGCCTGGCCAATAAAATAACCAGTGGCAAGCCAATGAGTACTTTGAATGTACTCGCAAGCAACCCAAGAGTGATAACAAAATAATTATGCAAAGCTCTACTCCTTAATTGGCATTGTTGCGGAAAGCTAGTTTTTCTCATGCAAGTATGATCAACATTTATCAAGGACAGTAATGCATCTGCAACAAGCATCAGGAGGTTACAGACATCAACATCGAGAAAGAGTTATGAACAACTCATGCTCCAGCTCATCGTGACTTCCTCACGAGTCACATCATCAATATCACCAAACGGTGTTGTTTGTCAGAAACATATGGACATAGTCTAAGCAGCACCGCCCAACTGTCCTTGACCGTGGACACGGCTATTCGAATAGTTTTACACTCTGCAAAGGTTGCACACTGTACCCACAAGATTCGAGGAACTTCCGTGTCAGCCACGACCCACGGTACCTCAAGTACCCGGGGTAAGCACCCGATCACTACCTTTCCCTAGACGACACTAACATGGAGTCCACTCGATTGGCAGTGACCCCCGTGCCCAACATTTCACATAACATTTTCATGGAGCCTTGCTCCCATATTTATCACATACCACTGGCACGGGGTACCAACGGTGTGTCCTGTGCCCCATAAAAATGGTCATGGCCGCCCTACCTGGCACGACCCCGTCCCGAGAGAGAGCACCAACTCTCCCCCATCACTAGTAATGTGGGCTCCAAGCTAGTATCGGCCTAGGTAATCAATAATGCCCTTTCCCATATAAGGGTAGAGTGGTTGCGCATGTAAGGTTGGGACAGTCGACAAATCTTAAATCTAATCCGTCTCTGTAAACAACACTTTTATCAAGCCTCGGTACACTACTTCTCCACCAAGTAGTGACCTAGTTCATCATCATCTCCCAGGGGCATTAGTGGCACCCACTTGGGTTGTTTGCAAGTATGCCAAACCACACTTGTTTCTTTCCATGCATAACCCTGACCCACTTTGCCTAGCAACTACTTTAGCATCCTATCTACTCCCACCGGCATAACCCTCATAAGAAGGTAGGGTCATGCACAATGCAAGTATCAATAAGGAAGTAACAGCGGCAACCAACCAACGTGGTCTACCATCTCATCATGATTCCGATGCAACAATAATAAAGAGTTATATGTCATGCATAAAAAGGGTTTCATGGACATGGTCAAAGGGCTGCTTGCCTGTTGTAACAAAGTCTTCGAGGTCTTCAAATATCTCTGGTCCAACTCCGAGCATTCCGCCTACTTCGTCAACTATCATTGAAAGCAACCATAATAAGAAACACAACAAGGCAGGAAATAAAAGTGCTCTAAAAATATGAGTTGGACTTTTCTGGGATACCTCTGGTCATATGAGGGATGACCAAAGTGGTTTCATTAGGATTTGATCAATGGACATCTCTGAACATTTCAATATGATGGAATCAAGGGATTAATGGGTTTGCAAGAAGTGTACAGAAATATATTTTTGAAAAATGAGCAAAGGCACCCATTTAACAAAGGATGATTTTAGAAGCATCTAGGAATTGGTTTCACTGGATTTGGAGTTGAGATGATTTTCCTATGAATTTGCAAAGTTGGCTATATACAAAGAAATAGACCATTATTTGAGGTGATACAGAAAGTATTAGTAAAAATGTTCACAAACTAAGTTTTGAACTTATAGACATCTAGGATTTTTAATCATGGAATTTGGATAAAAAATGGGCTCTCTGTGATTTCTAAAGTTCATCACAAAAATAGGAAAAGTAGGATTTGATAAATATTTGTGAAGAAAAGGTCTCTAGAAAATGTGCATGTTGCATCACCAGATAGATCATGATTTATAGAGTCATTAGAAATTTGAATCATCAAATTTGGAGTCCATTTGAATTGTTTATGGATTTTTGAATTGACTGAGAAAAAGAAAAGGAAAAAGGTTTAGGGTTTACCCAAAGCGTGCACAAGGCATAGGATAGCCACTGGGCCGGCCCAGCGGCTCGCCCGCATGCGCGCAGGGGCCACGTCGGAGGCGGACTAGCACAGGGCGTCTTCGGCGCGGGGAAGTGGTGGCGAGGTGGGTACGCTTCCACTTAAATGGGAGGGGCCCGCTGGCGGGTCACTGACCGGCGGGGTCCACCCGCAGGGTCGTCGCCCTCCTCCCGCCCGCGACAGAGGAGACAGAGGAGGCGGGACCGAGCGCTTGCCGGCGCCCGTTCCAGTGGGGCGGGGTGCACGGGAGGGAGAGAGAGCCAAAGGAGTGGAGAAGAGGCTCGGGGGTGACCTTAAATATAAGGGGGCGGGGTGCACCACGGGGCCGTGCGCCCGCGAGGCTGTTGCCATCGCTGCAAGCCACGGGGGCTCGTGTGGGTGTGTCTGGGGTGTTCCTGGACGTCGACTACGCTGGGAGAGATAGAGAGAGGGAGTGAGGAGACGCCAGGGACGCGCGTGTGTGAGCCGCACCATTGGCGCGCTCGGCCGACCTCTGTTTGCTAGCGTGGAGGCGCGGGGAGGAGGAGAGAGGAGGGGGCCGACCGCGTAGCATGTTGCGGACGCCGAGGCACCTCGACTGGCGCGAGGGGGAGGCTCGAGGTGGACGGGAGCGCCGTGTCAACGGTCGGGAGCACGGTAGCGTGCTCCAGAGCGCGTCTTTTGCCGGCATACGTGGCTTTTGCGCGCGCACTCGCGTGTCCACTAGTGTCAAAGGCATGCAGAGGGAATAAACAAGGGGAAAGGTGGCATTGGATGCTCTGGAACCTGCCAGGAGTGAGAGAGAGATGAGAAGGGGAGGGGAAAGTGGCTGTCCAGAGAAGAAAAATGGGTCTCTGCCCCCCTCCATCATTGCCTCTCGGGCAGGGAAGCACACCAGAGGTAGAGGGGGACCAGGAGGGGCTGTGGGAAGAAGTTCAGCTAATGGAGATTAGTGGAAATGGCAAAAGCATGCATTTTAAGTTTCTGCCAGAAGGTGTTTGATGGTGGTTTGGGCAAGCAAATGGATCCCACTTGACATGAGAATCAACAGGTTCAAATGGCATATATAATTGGGTATGATCACCAGGTTTGATCTCATTTGAAGAAAGTTGCCAATGTAACTTTGGCAAACCCTAGAAATGAACAGAAATGGATTTTCCAAGATTTACTCATGAAAATATGTTCTCCTTGATGCACCACTTGGTGTAGTGTCATCATTTGAGGTTATGAACATTTCCACAAAAGTTGAGATCAAAAGGAGAAACTTTCTAATGTAGAGTTGTTCAAATTTGGTTCTGGATAGGAAGGGTTTTGGGGAACTTTGATCAAGTTAACTTATTCTCCAACTTGTGCCATTTGGTCTAGATTAATTATTAGACCATTTGAGCATGTTCACAAGGTTTGAGAGCATTTGGACATGTTTGCCAATGTAAAGTTGCTCAAACTTCAAAATGGACAGAAATGGTTTTGAGGGGATTTCACGGAGTTTTACTATTCTCCATGACATGATACTTGTCAAGATCATCAAACATGTCATATGTATCATGATAGAATTTTCTTGGAATTTTTGGAGAATATATCCTTTGTAAATATTTCAAAAGCTTGAAATATCCAGAAAGGGTTTTTGAGGGATTTGACCAATATTTTGAACATGACCATGTGTTGAAACTCTTATATACTGACAATATATGTCCACTGAGTTTCCCTGATTTTTGTCAAATATTTTTAAAACAATAAAATAATTTTTCCCTATTAAAGACCATTTCCGGCCTTAAGAAAAAGCTTTTAAATAAAATAGGAAAATAACTTTTAAAATTATATTTTTGTGGTTTCCGGGTATCCTATATCTAATAGGAGTCAAATATATTTTTGGAAAGATTTTTACTGCCCTTAATTAAGTACTTGCAGTGCAAACCTCAATTCAGGGGTTTTTGAAAAACTAATTTTAGAAAATACTTTTTGGCCAAATTAATTTTGTAAGAAAATACTATATTGCTCTATACACATGGCATGATCATTGGTCAAGGTTTTTGGATCAAGGGGAGGGAGTATAAGGGTTGGAGAATTTATTTGATTTTTAGAGCACTTGGAAACAGCACACAAACATTCAATCAAAGCAAAGACAAAACACTCAAAAGTTTTTGTCAAACCACATTTTAGCATGATTTAGTGACTTAAGTGTTGTGGCATGAAAATCAGGGTGTGACAAGATGTTGTCATGATTGTCTTCGATGGGTGCTTTGCCCTTGTCATCTTTCCAGCTTCACAAGCACCACACAGATGATCCTTCTTGAACTTGACATCTTCGATGCCAATGACATGCTTCTTCTTGACGAGTGAGTGTAAGTTTCTCATGGCAGCATGTCCCAGCCTTCGATGCCAGAGCCAGCATTCTGAAGCTTTTGTGAGAAGACAAACGGCAAGCTGTGGACCTGCTGAGAAATCTACCATGTATAGATCATCTTTTCGATACCCTTCAAAGACTAGAGATTTGTCAGATTCCATTAGTACAAGGCAACGATATTTGCCAAATATCACAATCATGTTCAAGTCACAAAGCATTGAGACAGACATTAAGTTGAAACCAAGGGATTCAACAAGCATCACTTTATCCATGTGTTGTTCCTTTGAGATTGCAACTCTACCTAGTCCCAATACTTTGCTTTTACCAGTGTCAGCAAATGTGATGTCGCTCTTGTCGGATGGACGTAAGGTTGAGTCCATGAGAAGACTTTGATCACCAGTCATATGGTTTGTGCATCCATTGTCCATGATCCATTCTGAAGCTTTTGGTGATGTACCCTACAGTGCAGTTAGGAGGATAGGCTTCACACAAGTGTTGTGAAGCATATGCATTTGATACATATAGGGACAGTCACAACTTATATCAAAGTTAGGACATTGACTGATGAGAAATTCAGATGTGAAGCATATAGAATGATATTTTAACATGCGTCCTTAGTGAGTTTTAGGTCCCCAGCAATAGTATCGGACGCCATTGATTGCTGGCTGGAGACCATTTTCTGCAAAAGAGAGTTAGTTCTTCTTTGCCACCCACACTTTTAGTGGGGGCTTAGAAGCAATGAGTCTAAGTGCAGCATCTGAGAATTTTGGCTTTGAAGCCCTAGCAAATAGCCTTGTAGGAGATGAATGGTACTCATTTGAATAAGCAGAAAAGTTCTTAGTCCTATGAACATAGCGTTTGAAGATACACGCTCATATTCATAAGTCTGAGCATGATTTCCCTGCAAAACATTGGCATTAGGGTGACTCATGTGAGTCCTGTATCTGTATGAAGCCTTTGGGCCATATGAAGCTATAGGTCCGGGGTTTGTCTTCTTCCTAGGTGGTGTCATGACGACATTCACAGGAAGATTCTCAATGTACTGCTTAGGTGCCCAGATCTTCTTCATAGGTGGTCCATTCCTGCAGTTAGTACCAATGTACCTGGCAAACACTTCACCATTCTGATTTTTGAACAGCTTATAGTTTGCATCAAAGGATTCATCAATGATAATAGGATTAGCATAGGTAAAGCCAGATAAGGTAGATGGATCTACTGAAGGTCCCTTTGCAACAACCCATGTGGTCTTGGGGTACTGCTCAGGCTTCCAGTATGAGCCATCAACGTTCATTTTCCTCTCGAACCCAACACCCTCTTTCCTAGGGTTTCGGTTCAGAATCTGCTTTTTGGGGACATCGCAGAGAGTCTGATGTCCCTTCAAACTTTTGTACATCCCTGTTTCAAGCAATGTCTTCAACATAGCATTTTCATTAGCAACAGCAGTGGTATCCTCCGCAGAGGGGTTAGTGACCACATCAATAGGTGAAGACAATGAAACAGTAGCAGCAGCGGAACATTCAGCAATAGATGTAGAGTTATCACGCTCAATGCATTTTAAACATGGTGGTTCAAATCCTTCCTGAGCGGAACTGATCTGTTGAGCACGAAGTGAATCTCGCTCCTTCTGAAGATCTTCATAATCCACTCTTATCTTTTCAAGGTCTAGCTTTCTTTGAAGACATTCAGAAGAGAGCTTCTCATGATCAGATAAGAGAGCATTATGTTGATTTTGAAGGGCGTCAAACTTAGCATGGAGTCTCTGAAGACTATCAGCCAAAGCTTTTGATTGATCCATTTCAGCACCCAACATATCATCGCTCTTACTAAGCATGTCTTGAACCTTTTCTAAAATTCTTTGTCGTTTAGTGGCAAGGGAAGCAAGCTTATCATAACTGGGCCCAAATTCATCACCTGATTCATCATCACTAGATTCAGAGAGATAGCATTCAGTTACCTTATCACCCCTTGCCATGTGGCATGATGAGGATGATGATGGTTCAGGTGAAAAGGTTGTCGGTGTCAAAACCGGCGGATCTCGGGTAGGGGGTCCCGAACTGTGCATCTAGGCAGATGGTAACAGGAGACGAGGGACACGATGTTTTTACCCAGGTTCGGGCCATCTCGATGGAGGTAAAACCCTACGTCCTGCTTGATTAATATTGATGATATGGGTAGTACAAGAGTGGATCTACCACGAGATCAAGGAGGCTAAACCCTAAAGCTAGCCTATGGTATGATTGTTGTAATGTATGTTGTCCTATGGACTAAAGCCCTCCGGTTTATATATACACCGGAGGAGGCTAGGGTTACACAGAGTCGGTTACAATGGTAGGAGATCTATATATCCGTATCGCCAAGCTTGCCTTCCACGCCAAGGAAAGTCCCATCCGGACACGGGACGGAGTCTTCAATCTTGTATCTTCGTAGTCTTGTTGTCCGACGGACGATGATAGTCCAGCTTTCCGGACACCCCCTAGTCCAGGACTCCCTCAGTAGCCCCTAAACCAGGCTTCAATGACGATAAGTCCGGTGCGCAGAATGTTCGGCATTGCAAGGCGGGTTCCTCCCTTGAATAATCCAGAGAAGATCATGAACACCAGGATAGTGTCCGGCTCTGCAAAATAAATTCCACATTCCACCATAGAGAGAATAAAATGCACACAAGTCCAATCTGCTGACGTATTATGCGACATGGCATCACACCGCTACCAGGCTTTTACTTGAATCGTTTTTATTATACCACCTCAGCACGTTTAGCGAAGCGGTTTCCTTGGCACGTCTTGTCGAAGCAGAGATCGTGTTCCCCTTATTCCGGGATTCTCATCAATACGTGCGTGGGTAACCCAACCGTGCCCGTCGCCACGCCTCCTCTATCGAAGGTGAATCCCAAACGGTCACGGAGACGACTCTTGGTATTTTTCCCCTTTATAAGAGGACCAAGGCTCGTTCTTTTTCTTCAATCTCGCATCGAATCTCCTCCTCGCCCCTTGTTCCAACACTCAGAGCCTCAGATTCGAGCGCTTCGGACTCTCAACCATGTCCGGCTCCGACCTCCAGGGCCGGTGGATGCCCTCCTCCGTCACGGAGGAGGACGTGTTTAAGCTGCGCGAGGCCAAGTACCTGTCCTACGAGATTTCGCACAGGTTGCCCGCCCAAGGGCAGGCCATGCTCGCCCCGAGCCCGGTGAGCATGTTGTCTTCGTATCCCACCTCCGTCGGGGTTTAGGCTTCCCGACGGACCCCTTCGTGAGAGGGCTCATGTTCTACTACGGGCTGGATTTCCACGACTTGGCTCCGGAGTCCATCCTCCATATCTCCGCATTCATTATCATCTGCGAAGCCTTCCTCTGCGTCACTCCCCACTTCGGCCTGTGGCTGAAGACCTTTAATGTGGAGCCGAAGATGATCGGGGGGCGTCAAGCGGAGTGCGGCGGGGCGGCCATAAGCAGAAAGGCCGATGCCCCGTGGCCCGAGGGTTCCTTCCAAGAGGAACTCGGACTGTGGCAGCAGGAGTGGTTCTATATCACCGCTCCGAAGGGCAGCAAGCAAAAGCCGCCGCCTTCATTCCGCCCGGGACCTCCACGCCAACTGATGTCGTGGGTCAACCAAGGGCTCAATTGGGGGCCGTCCGAAGACGTGCCCTCATTGCAGGGCCGGATTAGAGACCTCCAGGCGAGGGAGATCAATCTGGTCGTGGTGATGCAGGTTATGCTAATCAGGCGTCTTCTGCCCTGCAAACGCCGTCCTCTCCGTCTATGGGAGTTCAACCCGGAGGGACCTCGAATTCTCCAACACTTCATGGGTGCTACACCCGTGGAGATGTACAAGTTGTTCTTCGGACCGCAGGTAGCGTGTCCGGAATTGACCGAGGACGCAGGCCTAAGCTACAATCACCCGGATACTCAGGTAAATAGCTCAGAGTCCGGACGTTCTATTTATCTGCTTTTCTAGAGTTCGCCTCCTGACCCATTACTCTTTACAGGAGTGGGTAGCGCGATCGAAGCTGATAAGGTGTCCGGCTCCCCTCCCAGAGACCGCACTGGAGCCCGTGCTGGTCAGAATGTTGGAGGTCGCACCCGTAGGAGGGAGCGATGGGGAAAATAGAGGAGCTATTATTTCGGCCAAAGGGGCGTCTGAAGAGGGGGGAATCAAAAACCCCTCCTTCCAGGGGGAGAAGAGGACCACCTCCGAAGATCCGGAGGCCAAAGCCCCTAAACGGGGGAAGAGATCTTCACCGGGGGGTCCGGCGTCCGGGGAGAATCCGAACGTACAATCATCGCCAAAGGATCAGCCCTCCAGCGAGCCGTGAGTATGAAAAAGGGGGTTTCATTAGTAGGAGAATACCTCCATTTGTGCTTCTGTGGGTAACCGAAACTTTTGTCTTGCAGTTCGGATTTGCAGCCTTCTCAGATGAATTCGTCTTCGGGGGACCTTCTTCTGGAGATGATGGAGAGCGAAACGCCTCCGTCTGTTGCGCCGTCAGATAAGACAGACGAGCCTGAAGTATCGTCACGGAGGGTATACCCGAGTCCGGAGGGGCCGGAGAGTTCGGCGCCCGCTAGTATCCGGCCGGGAGAACTGAAGAATCTGCTTGAGAGGGCGTCCATCTCAGAAGATCACCGTGCGTTGATGCGTATGGTGATTGGAAGGATTTCGTCCGCCGAGCACGGATTGCGCAACGCCGCTACGAGTTTGCTAGCGGGATGAGAATGACGCACCCCTTTTTTTGACAGTTTTGCACATAAAAGTGTGCCCTGTATAGATAGTAGCCCCTGAGACTCGGTAGGTTGTCGAGAATGACAGCGTGCCGAGGATCAAAATCGCAAGTAATGAATGTTGCCGTTCCTATGCAGGTGGCGGATAGTCCGAGGGCTAGCCGGACTGGTGGAGTTGCCGAGTTAATGTGGCAACTTGACGTGGCGGATGCAGACATCGCACTTGTCAACCGGCGACTTGACGAGTCGCAAGGTAAATGAGTTCTCCGCAGTCGCTTTATTAAGGGGGTCAAAGCCCTCCTCTGATAAATTATATGTGGTACAGACGGTGCTGCTGTTGTGGAGAGCCTTCGGGCCGAACTTGCTCAAGCTAAGGAGGAAGCCCGAAGGAGTGACGCGGCTGCCTCGAGGGCGGCCGAGGAGTTGAAAGCCGAAAAGGCTGCACACTGCCTAAGCAGGGAAGAGATGGCCGAATTGGCCGTAAAATTAAAAGATGCTGCCGACCGCAATGAGGCTCTTGAAAAGGAGCGCTTATCGGAGCGGGAAGACCTGAGGAAGGCCACCGCCGAGGCCAAGGATGCCCGTTCTGCAATGCGGGCCATGAAGGAGGAGCTGCGCCAGGCCGGAGATATCGTGGCTGGCAAGCCTTTTCTGCTGCGTCGCCGGTTTATGGATCAAAAGTATGCTCAATTTAGCCAGCTGTGGAGTCCGGAGGATCCGTATATGGACTTAGCGTCAAGTGCGGCTGATGCCGTTGAGCACTTCCGAAGCCAGAAGGATCACAAGACGGAAGAGCTATTTTGGTCTCAATTCCATAGTCCGGATCGTTCACTTCCGTTGACCGACCGGTTGGCCGAATGGGCCGAGCTAAATAGATTGTCCGGACTTGCCATGACCGACATCGTGGCTCATGTCTGGCCAGAGAGGCCCAAGGCGACGAGCTATTTCGGCTTACTGCAGCAATTTCTTGGAGCGGTGCCGCATATCAAGGAGATGAAGCGGTCGGCCTGCATCGAAGGCGCGCGGATGGCTCTTGCCCGTGTGAAGACACATTGGACAGAGATGGATGCCACCGCTATTGCCGCCCAGGGTTCGGATGGAAGCCGGCTCCCCGCCGAGCACTATTTCGGGGAAGTTATGCGTGGCGCTCGTGTAATAGAGTCGCAGTGCTCAAAGAATGTCACGTTCAAATGAACGTTTTAGCTTGTAAAACGATGATTATGCTATAACTGCTTTTTATACTTGTGCGTCCCAAGTAGTAAAACTTCTCCTATGCGGCTGTTTACGTATACATTTGTATAACCTGAAAGATTGCAGTCTTCGGCTTCAGCCCCCACGCACAAGGTGCGGGGGTGTTCGCAAAAATAGCGCGTTTTCACACTTAATCCGACGTCTCGGTCCTGTTAAGGAGGTGGTAGCGTAGCAAACGAGGCAATCCGGACTATAATGCTTTATCACTTTCACTTAGCCAGTGGAGTTCGAGGGTGGGGCTACGATATAGCCCCTGGGGGCACCGCACTTCTCCGAGTTCGGGGCGCGTGTGTGCCTGACTGGGAAACGGTCCTTCGTCAAAGCGGGGAATTCTAAACATTCCGGTAGTCGATCGAGTGGTTGACCAGTCTCGCGCTATATCATGACAGTCAGTTTTCGGCTTTCTCTACTGAGGTGCTCGCCCAGCCGAACTGGGGCACAATCGCAGTAGTTCTCCTGGTGCCGCGTTAGCCGATGATACGGAACGTAAGGCAGCAAAACACAGGAGCCGGGCAAACCCAACATTTGACCAAAGACATGATTCGGAGCTGATGCATATAATGCCTAACTCGAGACGCCGAACACTCCCTAAGGTGTTCGGTCTTTATAATAAT
The DNA here is from genome assembly GCF_018294505.1 of Triticum aestivum. Classification (NCBI taxonomy): domain Eukaryota; kingdom Viridiplantae; phylum Streptophyta; class Magnoliopsida; order Poales; family Poaceae; genus Triticum; species Triticum aestivum. Next base: position 237,036,165 of record NC_057810.1, read on the forward strand.
GGGCAGAACAATGCCCTAAGCCCCTAGTGTCCAGGTACGGGCATGGTCTTCTGACGCGGCCGATGCCAAAACGTCAGGCTCCGCTTTGGTTATAGGAAGAAACCAAGGGAGAATAACAACAAGAGACAGTAAAAAAGGTTTACGCAGGGTCTTAATCTGAAAAGAATCCTCGCAACGGGTCCCTACTGCACGTCTGCGCCTGTGTCTCCGCTGTGCCGTTATCCTGGACGGGTATGCACGTTGTTCATCTGTAAAAAAGAGAGGAACGCTTAGTTTGAAAACAATTCGTGCGAAGAAAGTTATGTGTGAAAGAAAAAATATAAATGAGTAAAGCGGGGTTTGAATGAACCCGCGGTTGTTTGTGCGCGCAGCCCCTTGTGAAGGGGTGTGCGGCTAGGGAGCCCCTAGCCTACTAAAGCCGGACTCGTCTATCCGAGTCCGGGGTCTTTAAGTGACCCCCGCACTGAAATGATGCCACGTGGGCCGGGCATCTTGAGTGTAAGAGACACGTAATGCGGTATGGCGTTGAAACGGACAAAAGCCTTTCGTCCCAAGAGTGCTTGATATCCACTTTTAAATGGGACGATATGAAAAATTAGTTTTTCGCGCCGAAAGTTGTTCGGTGATCCGAACACAACTTCTAGTAATAGGGAGCCTGTGCACTTGGCGTAAGGGCCTGGCGTCACTCCTTTGAAGGAAGTGCGGCTGTGTCGAATTTTAGTAGGGTCTATCCCCATCTTGCGGATTGTGTTTGAATACAGCAGGTTTAAGTCGCTGCCTCCGTCCATTAGGACTTTAGTAAATTGTAGTCCGTCGATTATGGGATTCAATATCAGGGCAGTCCGTCCCGCGTTTCGAACACTTCTGGAATAGTCCAGGTGGTCGAAAGTGATTGGTTTTGATATCCAATCTCTATGGTCTGCTGGGTTGGACCGTGCGAGGCTCTTTTTAGAAGTGCCGCACTATTTTTCCGTATTATCACATGAAGTGAGTTTACTGCTTTGACCTCTTGTGGGAAAGTCTTTTGTTTTCCGGTGCTCTGCTGGTGGGGTTTATCTTCTTCGCTTGATGCGTAGAGCCCCTTGTGTTCGGTGTTTAGTCGGCCGGACTGTTTAAAAACCCAACAATCTCGATGGGTGTGGTTTGCAGGCCTCCCGGGGGTACTATGGATTTGACATATCCGTCCCAAAATCTTGTTTAAGTTGGACAGCTCATCGCTGTCATCCTTAAGAGGCGGTGTTTTGTTGTATGGCCGCGAGCTTTTGAATCCGGCGTTGACTGCCGTGCTCTTTGGGCTTTTCTCTTTATTCCGGCGCTGCTCTTTTCTGCGCCGTGATTTTCCGTTTCCATCTCTTATCTCGGATGTACTTGGGTCGCTGGTGCTGCATCTTGCTAGCCAGCTATCCTCTCCCGCGCAGAAGCGGGTCATGAGGCTTGTTAGCGCGGACATTGTCCTCGGTTTCTCTTGGCCGAGGTGTCTGGCAAGCCATTCGTCTCGGACATTGTGTTTAAAAGCTGCTAAGGCTTCGGCGTCCGGACAGTCGACTATTTGGTTCTTTTTGGTGAGGAACCTGTTCCAGAATTTGCGCGCTGACTCTCCGGGCTGTTGAGTTATATGACTTAGATCATCTGCATCCGGAGGGCGGACATAAGTCCCTTGAAAATTTGTTCTAAACGTGTCCTCGAGCTCTTCCCAACTTCCCATAGTGTTTTCTGGGAGGCTTTTAAGCCAATGACGGGCTGGCCCTTTGAGCTTGAGGGGTAGGTATTTTATGGCGTGGAGATCATCTCCTCTGGCCATGTGTATATGTAGTATATAATCTTCTATCCAGACTCCAGGGTCTGTTGTTCCATCGTAGGCCTCTATGTTTATGGGTTTAAATCCTGCTGGGAATTCATGGTCCAGCACCTCATCGGTGAAACATAGTGGGTGTGCGGCGCCCCTGTACTTGGGTGTGCCACTATCTTCGGACACTTGACGTGTTGCCTTGCTTCCTGGGGCCTTCTTCTTTGGCCCGTAAATGGACCTGGCTGGGCCATCTGTCTTTCCAGGTTCATTAGTTGGTTTATGTGCGACGCCGCTTTCAGAATTTGGCCTATCATCTGGCCGTCTATCCAACCAGGCAGCCTCTTTATTTTTTGACGGTGGGGGCTCTATGGCCTCCTCGTCGAATTCTGGTAGCAGCTTGCGCTTCGGGTAGCTCTTTGATTGGTGGCCATTGCCGTATTTATCCGTGGTTTTGAGAACTTTGCCCCACCTCATTCTGAGTGTGTCTTCTGCTGTTCTGAGCTTCCGCTTTTCCTTCTTCAAGCTTCTTGCAGTGTTGTTGAGTCTTTTCCGAAGGTTTCTACTCTCCGGCGGCGTGTCCGGCATGAGGTCGTCTGGACTGTCGTTTTCGCTGGGCCTGGACTGATTATCTGACTCGTCCTGTTCGGACGGTTGCTTATTTGCGTGTTCGTCGTCCACTTGTGTGCCCTGCTGTATTGCAGGGTCCTTAGGAGCGTTGTTGTTGTCGAGGCGGGACTTAGGGCGGCGTCTGCGCCGCCGTTTTGGTTGTTTATCGGTGGGGTTATCTTCTGCCGCGGCCCGTTGGTCCTCGTTATCTCTCTCTTTTTGGGTATCCACCATGTATATGTCATATGACGAGGTGGTCCTCCCGTGCCCTATAGGCGTTGTTTCTTGTTCGTCTCCGGCATCGTCGTCTATACCGTCGATGTCTTCGGAGTCGTAGTCTAGCATGTCGGTTAGATCGTCGACAGTGGCTACAAAGTGGGTGGTGGGTGGGCTCTGAATTTCTTCGTCGTCCGAATCCCGACCATCCCGGCCATAGTCCGGCCAGGACTCTCCCAATAACAAGAGATGCTTTAGTGAATTTAGGATGTCGCCAAAGGGCGAGTGTTGGAAGATGTCCGCGGTGGTGAATTCCATAACCGGCGCCCAATCCGAATCGATTGGTAGGGGCGTGGGAGGTTCGGAGTCCGGCAAGGAGTCCGGAACCTCGGAATCACGAGTTTCGCGGGGGACAAGATTAGCGTTCGGCTCCATCGCCGTGGAGGTTGAAGCCCCCGAGGTGGTGTCCATCCACCGCTCCTCGATCTGGGCGATCGGCTCCGGACTAAAGGCCGAAGCGGATTCATGTGCGGCCACCAAGGCACTGTTCGGCGGCAGAGCTAGTTCATGCCCATCGTCACAGTGCGGCGCGCTTGGCTGTGGCTCGAGTCCGTCGAAGATCAAGTCTCCGCGGACATTGGCCGTGAAGTTTAGACTTCCGAATCTGACCTGACGGCCAGGGGCGTAGCTTTCGATCTGCTCCAGATGGCCATGCGAATTAGCCCGCAGTGCGAAGCCGCCGGATACAAAGTTCTGTCCGGGGAGAAAAGTCTCACCCTGGACAGCGTTGTTTGCTGAAGATGCCATCGAGCCTATCGGTGACGACACAGAGGAACTCTCAATGAAAGCACCAATGTCGGTGTCAAAACCGGCAGATCTCGGGTAGGGGGTCCCAAACTGTGCGTCTAGGCGGATGGTAACAGGAGACGAGGGACACGATGTTTTTACCCAGGTTCGGGCCCTCTCGATGGAGGTAAAACCCTACGTCCTGCTTGATTAATATTGATGATATGGGTAGTACAAGAGTGGATCTACCACGAGATCAAGGAGGCTAAACCCTAAAGCTAGCCTATGGTATGATTGTTGTAATGTATGTTGTCCTACGGACTAAAGCCCTCCGGTTTATATAGACACCGGAGGAGGCTAGGGTTACACAGAGTCGGTTACAATGGTAGGAGATCTATATATCAGTATCGCCAAGCTTGCCTTCCACGCCAAGGAAAGCCCCATCCGGACACGGGATGGAGTCTTCAATCTTGTATCTTCGTAGTCTTGGAGTCCGGCGGACGATGATAGTCCGGCTGTCCGGACACCCCCTAGTCCAGGACTCCCTCAAAGGTCATTTTCTTGAGAGATTCCTTGTAGTCTTCAAACGGCTGATCGTGACGAGTGCGATGACCTTCGTATACATCAGATAGCCAGTCCCAGATTAGCTTCGCGTGATTGAGGTGAATAACATTCCTGAACTGATTTCTGGACAAATGACAGCAGATGACATCCTTCGCTGTATGGTTCAGTAGCGTATACTTGCGAATGTCATCAACCTCTGCCATCTTGCATAGATCAGTGAGTCCAATCTCAGTGACAGTCCATAGTTCGCTATCCTTGGACATGAGTAGCTTCTTCATCATGGCCTTCCATCGGGGATACTCATGCCCGTCAAAGGTGGGACAAGATATGTTCCTCAATCCTGCAGTCGACATAGCTGAAACTCCAGGTGGTTAAACCGGATCACACAGAACAAGGGAGTACCTTGCTCTGATACCAATTGAAAGTGCTAGTATCGACTAGAGGGGGGGTGTGAATAGGAGATGTTTATGAAAGTCTTCAAAACTTGGAAGTTTCGAAGACAAACAATAGAGACAACCTAATTGATATGCAGCGGAAGATAAACTACCCTAGACAAGCCATAGTCAAGTATGTAATGATGTGAAAGTACAGGACTAATAGCAGTAAGGTAGTAAGGATCAAGATGGAAGATAATATGAAGCCAAACAACAATAGTGGTCAAACAATGAAGTCAAACAGATGAACAGATAAGCAATGACTTCATGAAGACAAACTTAAGTAAGGTTGGAAGGGATAGAACCAGTTGCTTGTTGAAGACATAGGATTTGTTGGACCAGTTCCAGTTGCCGTGACAACTGTACGTCTGGTTAGGGAGGCTGAGATTAAACTCAGAAGACTGTGTCTTCAACTTATTCCCTTTGAGCTAAGGACACCCAGTCCTTGCCCAATCACTCTGGTAAGTCTTCAAGGTAGACTTCCAAACCTTCACAGACTTTGTTCACCGGCAATCCACAATGACTCTTGGATGCTCAGAACACGACGCCTAACCGGCTGGAGGATTCACAGTCCTCAAGTGTAATAAGTCTTCAGGTCACACACACAGAAAGACTTTAGTGATGCCTAACACTCTTTGGCTCTGGGTGTTTGGGCTTTGTCCTCGCAAGGATTTCTCTCTCTCAAATGCTTCGAGGTGGGTTGCTCTCAAACGACAAAAGCCGTGCACAAAATCTGAGCAGCCACCAATTTATGGTGTAGGGGGTGGGCTATTTATAGCCACTAGGCAACCCGACCTGATTTGTTCAAAATGACCCTGGGTCACTAAGGAACTGACACGTGTTCCAACGGTCAGATTTCAAACCCATGCGGCAACTTTACTTGGGCTACAAGCAAAGCTGACTCATCCAGCTCTGGATAAGATTTGCTCTCACTGTCTTCGCTCGAAGACATAGGATTTGGGTTGAGCATCACTTCAGTTACTCTGACTTAGTTCACTTGGACCCCACTTAACAGTACAGTGGTTCCTATGACTCAACAAAGAAGAAAAGAAACAACGAAAACACACAGTCTTCGCGCTCCAAAGTCTTCACGCAATGTCTTCTCATGTCATAGTCTTCAATATGAATATCTCCTCATACCACCATTGTCTTCAATGTCTTCATACATTTTTAGGGGTCATCTCCGGTAGGTAAACCGAATCAATGAGGGACACTACCTGCGTTATCCTGCAATTCTCACAAACGCATTAGTCCCTCAACCAACTTTGTCGTCAATACTCCAAAACCAACTAGGGGTGGCACTAGATGCACTTACAGTAGAGAAAGCCGAAAACCGACTGTCATGATGCAGCGAGAGCTGGTCAGCTATTCGAGAGGTTGTAAAATCCTTAAAGATTTATTCCGCACAACGCCATTATAAATGCAGAGTGCGACGGATCGGTCTTCCGATCAGGCGCCAATAGAGCCCCTAGTTCGGCCTTCCGAACACTAGGGGATGCGCCGACCATACTCGAATTCCTATGGCTAAGTGGGAGTAATAAAGCCGTATAGTCCGATTGCCTGGTTCGTGCTGAGAAACACCTCCTTCAAAGGACCCAACTATGGGATAAAGAGTGTTCAGATATACCCCGAGCACCCCCGTATTCTTTTCTGCGTGGGGACAGAAGCCGACGACTGGCCAACTCTCAGGATGTACATACAATAAACAACCGCACAGGAAGAACATATTTTCAAACAAAACATGCAATATATAATAAAAATGCCAGTATGCCACATTACAAAAAGCGGCACGAATGCCCTCAGAGAAATATAATGTCTTTGGCACACTTATCCGCCGGAATGCGGGCCTCTTTCAGTACACCTTCATAGTACAACTCGGGCTTGCGGTGCTCCTTACCCTCCGGCGGCCCCTCAGTCATCAGCTTCTCCGCGTCAAGTCTCCCCCAATGCACTTTTGCACGAGCAAACGCCATGCGCGCGCCTTCTATACAGACTGATCGCTTGATAGCATCAAGCCGAGGACAGGCGCCCACAATCCGCTTGACGAGTCCGAAGTAACTGCTTGGAATCGGCTCCGCAGGCCACAGCCGGACAACTAAGTCCATGGCTAGCTCGGCTGCCTGGCGCAGTTCGACCAGCTGTTTCAGCTGATCGATAAATGGCACCGGATAGTTCGGCGCCAAATACAGCGACCAGAAATCCCTCTCCGTAGACTTCTTCTCCTTGGTGCGGTAGAATTGGGAGGCATCTAATATGCTCCGAGGAAGATCCGCAAAAGCTCCTGGAAGAATAAGAACTCAGCTTGCCGCTTTGGATTCTTCCCATTATCATGTACAAAGGGCTAAGAATACAGAAGGCCTTACCAGCCGCAACTTTCCGGGCCTCCTGAATGTCCCGCGCAGCACCTCGGGCTTCTTCCCGAGAACCTTCCGCAGCCTCGAGAGCTTGGGTGAGTTTGGATTCTTTCCCTATTAGACTCTGCTCCAAGCCCTCGCTTTTCTTCACAGCTTCTTGGAGCTCTCGCTTAGCTGCGATGACCCTGGCCTCGTGTTTTTCACGAAGCGCCTGTTCGGCTTCAGCTTTCTTATTGGCATCAGCCACAGCCTTCTTTAGTGCCTCGTATTCGGCACTCGCTCCTAGAGCATATAATACAAATACTTCTCACTATGCACAACTGTTCGTTCGTGCCAACTTCAAGACAAATGTTTTCAACATACCTTGCCTACCTTCCAGTTGCTTCTTCACATGGCTGAGTTCTTCCTCGGCCCGTGCAAGGCTCTGCTTCAATTCGGACACTTCCACATTATAAGCGGCCATCCTCTCGGCAGAAGCCTGTTTTCACATAAAGGGGTATACGTCATTCACATAAGCTCTTGCGAAAGCAGAAGATTTGATCACCTGCCCCGCTCCATCTTCCCCGCCGGACAGTGTATTAGGGGCTACTACTCATATTATGACAATTCCTCAAAGGTTTCTTAGGAAACATACCTCAAAGGCCTTTATAAGGCCAAAGCAAGATTCGTTCAGCCCGCTCTCGGCGGACTGAATCTTCTCAACCACCGCGCCCATGAGTGCGGTGCTCATCGATGATAGATGCGTTCTTCAACGCTATCGATAGACCTCCGGGCAGCTCTGCTCGAAAAGAGGATGCCGGCGGGGTAGGCAGGCCTCCCACCATCGAAGGTGGTTGTTCGCTCGAGTCTGGAACCTTAGAGGTCCCGGGGGCCTTATCCGCTATCGTGTGTCCGACAACGGGGATATGTCCCCCCTGGTCCGGGTCCTGTCAAGATGACACCTCAGTGTTATGCCCGGACTTTGGGGAAGGGGCCTACGGAGGCGTCTCACTCGCCAAGGCGTCTGAGCCCAGCGAATCCTCCGATGAGGACTGTCCAGCATGAGACCTCACCAGGCTGTGCAAAACATGGCAACGGTTAAAGCCAATAAATCCAAAAACAATATCGGACGCATACGCGAGTTTGGATTTCGTATACTTACGACTTCCCCAGGGCCTGGGGTCCCACTCTGGGCTGCTGTCGGCAGCCGTGGTGGATGTCTCTGGGAGGGAACCTTTTCCCCTCTTGGATGATTCGGCCTGCAGGGACGGGGAAGCTGCACGCTTCCTCCCACCTTCAGAGTGAGGCTCGTCCTCCTCTGCTTCTTCCTCTTCGCCTTCTGAAGAAGGAGCATCGCTTGAGTCTCCGGATTTTGCATCCAAAGCCTCGCAGCGACGGAGGCCACTTCGGGTCTTCTTGACCTTCTTGGAGGCCTCCTTCTTTGGCGCCTCATAAGGCGCAAGGACCGACATCTTCGACAGAAGAGGTCCAGCCGATTCCTCCGGCAGCGGGGCCAGACAATGTATCCACTCCACTTTCTTTATCCATCCCTGAGGTCACAATGAAACACGATTAGGATGTCTCCCTCGTAACATGCCAGCTGAAGCCTGAATGGATAAAGAGTGGCTGTAACTTACCGAGCTTGCAGAATGGGATAATTTATACCCACGGTCCTCGGCGGGGCCGAAGTGAGGCGGGATCCAGAGAAAAGCCTCGCACACGACGATGAATGTCAAGATATTGAGGAAAGAGTTGGGGGAAAGATCATGAAAATCGATCCTGTAGTAATACATGACTCCCCGAACAAACGGGTGAAGGGGAAACCTGAGCCCACGGACGAAATGGGGAAGGAACACAACTCTCTCGTGAGTTTCCGAAGTGGGGACGACCTGTCCCACCAGTCGGAGACGGTGGCCGATCTTCCGGGCCAGATACCCGGCTCCCCAGAGCTTCTTGATGTCCTTCTCCTGGACGGTCGAGGCCATCCATCTGCCTCCTGCTCTTCGATGGAGAAGGAGAGCACTGGGGCGTTAGGGCTCGAACAGAGGGGAATGAGCTAACGGAAGGAGAAGGCGTGGGTAAAAGAGAAGGAAACCTAACCTCTTTATAGGGGCGGTAAATGCTTTTTGCGCCTCCCCACTTGCCTGGTGGAACCCGTCTGCCTCCCACTCGCCTCGATTAGTGGCGCGGTTAGATTACCCATACCTGTGCTGATGAGAATCCCGTAATAAGGGGACACGATCTCTGCTTTGACAAGACATGTCAAGAAAAATGCCTCGCAATGTGCGCTGTGGCTGGTTGCAGGAAAGCGGTTCGAATTGTGACCCAACCATAATGAAACGTCGCTTTGCCTAAAAAACTTGTCAGCAGATTGCGTTTGTGAAATGTCATTCTCTCTACAGCGGTGTGTAAAAATCATTTTGTGGATCCAGACACGATTCAAGTGTTCGATAATTACTTCGGAGTATTCGGAGGAGGAACCTGCCTTACAATGCCGAAGACAATACTGCGTGCCTGGCTCATCGTCATTGAAGCCTGGTTCAGGGGCTACTAAGGGAGTCCTGGATTAGGGGGTATCCGGACAGCTGGACTGTGTACAACGTCCGGACTATTGAAGCGTGAAGATACAAGACTCAAGACTTCGGCCCATGTCTGGATGGAACTCTCCTTGGCGTGGAAGGCAAGCTTGGCGATTCGGATATTGTGTTTCCTTTCTTGTAACCAACTCCATGTAAACCCTAGCCCTCTCCGGTGTCTATATAAACCGGAGAGGTTGGTCCTTAGAAGGCCGATCACAATTACAATCATACCAACATAGGCTAGCTCTTAGGGTTTAGCCTCTACGATCTCGTGGTAGATCTACTCTTGTACTACCCATATCTTCAATATTAATCAAGCAGGAAGTAGGGTTTTACCTCCATCGAGAGGGCCTGAACCTGGGTAAACATCTCTGTCCTTTGCTTCCTTTACCATCAGCCTTGATGCACAAATCGGGACCCCCTACCCGAGATCCGCCGGTTTTGACACCGACAGCCGGTGCTCAACCTGGAGGCCCTGGGCAAGGTGTGCCCCGCGCTCGCTTCCAGCTTCAATGAGTGCGGAAAGACGATGGCTTGGGCTGCGTCCCACGCCTCCATTGACAGGACAGTCACTGAGGTTTGATTCTTGGTCGACGCCCTATGGGCTGGCCTGGTTCCCCCTTTCTCCTCCTTCTTCAATGCAGTGCTCTCCCATTATCAGATACATATGATGCATCTTGATCCTCAATCCGTTACCCTCCTCGCCATTTTTGGCTTTGTCTACGAAGCCATGGTGGGCATCGCTCCTTCCCTCGCCCTCTTGCGCCACTTCTTCTCGCTGCGCCTGACCGACCCCTCGCAGTGCTCGGGGTGCATGAGCTTCTAGGCCGTGGCAGAGGCGGCCGCCTTGGGGATTGATTTTGACCTCCCGGCATCCACAAGCGGGTTCCGAACGCGGTGGCTGTACGTGGATGTTGGAGTGCTCAGCCCTCTGCTCTCGCCTCCGTCGCTGCCCGCTGTCCCCAATCCCGGCTGGGGCCACGAGAGACTCGTGAGCCCCCAGCTCTTCTTCGTCTGGTACCGGCCTAGGAGGTTGAGAGATCTCGGTGTGACTGCGCCCCGGGTGGTGAAGGAGTTCCTTCAGTGTCGCATTGCCCCTCTTCAGCGCCATTCCCGACTGATGTGGGCCCTGACCGGCGAGCGGGACCGCATGAGGCTTCAAGAGACAGAACTTGCACAGAAACGCTGAGGACGGTGCTTGAGGTCTTGGCTGGCGACCGCTCGCCGGGAGATATACGACACGGGGGTAGCCTCCTGTATCTCTGCTCGAACAGGGCTGAGTTCGTGGGACAGATGCCTCTCTTCGACGAATGGGGATTGCATCCGGCTGGCCTTGCAGGGCCTCGCGATAATCCTGTCACCGTGGTTCCCTTCCTCGTTGCCAACACCGATCTTGCCCCAAGAGTGGGCGTAGGGAGGCAAGCATAGCTTGAGCCTGGAGGCTCGGGTGTCGTGGCGCTGACGCCACACGGGGTTCCCGATGCGTCGTCCTCCGGAGCTCATGAAGCCTGCCTTGAGGCGGTCGTCGATGGGGGGACGCAACCCGCGGCTCTCGAGGCTTGAGCTCCCGAGGCCCCGGCAGGCCGTCGGGAGGTGGTGCCCGATTGCTCCTCCCAGCTTGACGCCCCTGAGGTTGGCCGCCCGGGTGCTTATTCACCCGTGCCATGCGCTGGTCCTCATATCGAGCGCCTGGGTCGGTTCCGCATGGACTTTGCCGCACTCCGCAAGAGGAAGGAGTCGTCGAGTTGTAGTGGTCGCCCCTTCTGACCGTTAAAGCATAGGAAGTACTTCGCCATAGATGAGTAAGTACCTCATTCTTGTAATCCTGCGACCATTGCTCCCTTTCCTGACCGTGATTCTTTAGGATCCCTTCTACCAAGCCTGCGGAGTCTCCCGAGAAGCGACCTCCTCCGGTCTTGTCTTCATCGCTAGCCTTGAGCATCTCGACCCTGCGTGCTGCCCTCGGCGCGGGGTCAGCGAGAGAGACAAGCCTGCTTGCAGGACGCCTCGAGCCTGTGCCCTTGCCACCTTTCCTTCATGACCCTGCTTGGAGCGTGGCCAGCCTGCACAGGGCTCCTCCTCTGATCGTGGACTGTGAGTGGTTGGCATCGATCCTCAGCTCTTCTTCGGGGGATGGGCCTGCGCCGGTCCGGGTCCCTTGTGGAGCCCGACCAGCAATCATGGGGGCGCCACCCCCTGCCCCCTGCTGAGAGGGGGCAAACCGCTTCAGGGCCCGCCGCCAGCGCCGGTGGTGGAGGAGGACATCGACAACATGCTCAAGCTTGCACGCGAATGAAGTGTCATTCGCTGAGAGTTCCTTCGGAAGGTGATGGACGCGATGGGCCAGCTTGGTGGAGATCTTGCGGATGTGGACGCGTGTCTTGAAGCTAAGGGCCTGCGGCTGATTGAGGAGCGGCGCAAGCTGGAGGTGGCAGTCAACCTTGCGTGCTACCAGCGCGAGCTTGACAACGTGAAGGCTGAGGCATCCCTTGCGGCCTCGTGAAAGGCCTGCTCCCGAGCTCTGGAGGAGGCTTGGGAAGCAGATCATCGCCGTGAGATCATGGAGAAGCGCGTGTGGGAGCTCCAAGCCTGGAGCGCTTTCCTGGAGCAGCAAGTGGAGCTGCACCAGGCCGCCCTTGCGTCGCTGAAGGGGACGCCTGTCGAGGAGGAGGAGCTCCAGAGGCGTGAGGAAGCGGTGACGCTGGAGGCCATCGAGTGCAACCTTGACCTTGAGCGGTTGGAGACGAGGGAGCACCAGGTTACCCAGGCGAAGGACGATGTTGGCGTGCGAGAGGCTCGAGTCCAAGAAGAGGTCGACTGCCGTGCGGCGGAAGCTCGTGTAGATCTTGTGTGCAGGTATTACCAGAGGCTGAAGCTGATTGAAGCCGAGGCTGCGAGCAGGACTGCCGCTCTCAGGTCCAAGCTGACTGAAACGGAGCAGCGCGTGGAGGCCGCCGCAGCCGCTCTGGTCTCGGCATAGATTGAGTTGGCCTCCACCCGTGTCGAGCTGCTTCTTCTTCAACAGCGGGTCGACAATGCCGAGTCCATTGCGCGGCAGAACAGAGAGGAAGTGCGTGAACGACAGACGCTGGAGCACATGCACGACCCCATGCTCCAGGAGCTCAGGAACAGGGCCAACACGGCCCTAAGCAATATCAGTGATGCGGACGCTGAGGGAGTCCTGGATTAGGGGGTATCCGTACTGCCGAACTATATACAACGTCCGGACTATTGAAGCGTGAAGATACAAGACTCAAGACTCCATTCCGTGTCCGGATGTGACTCTCCTTTGCGTGGAAGGCAAGCTTGGTGATCCGGATATTGTGTTTCCTTCCTTGTAACAGACTCCATGCAAACCCTAGCCCTCTCCGATGTCTATATAAACTGGAAAGGTTGGTCCTTAGTAGGCCGATCACAATTACAATCATAATCATCATAGGCTAGCTCCTACGGTTTAGCCTCTACGATCTCGTGGTAGATCTACTCTTGTACTACTCATATCATCAATATTAATCAAGTAGGAAGTAGGGTTTTACCTCCATCGAGAGGGCCCGAACCTGGGTAAACATTGTGTCCCTTGCTTCCTGTTACCATCAGCCTAAGACACACAGATCGGGACCCCCTACCCGAGATCCGCCAGTTTCGACACCAACATTGGTGCTTTCATTGAGAGTTCCTCTGTGTCGTCACTGCAAGGCTAGATGGCTCCTTCAATCATCGTCAACGACACGGTCCAGGGTGAAACTTTTCTCCCCGGACAGATCTTTGTGTTCGGTGGCTTCGCACTGCGGGCCAATTCACTTGGCCATCTGGAGCAGATCGACAGCTACGCCCCTGGCCACCAGGTCAGGTTTGGAAACTTGAACTACACGGCGGATATTTGCGGAGACTTGATCTTCGACGGATTCGGGCCTGTGCCAGGAGCACCGGACAGTCGCAATGAGCACGGCTTAGGGCTGCTGACGGACAATGTTCAGGATATCACCCCCGCAGTAGCCCCGGACCTAAATCCGGAGTGGGCTACGTCGCCTAAGGACGGAGGGGTGGGCCCTGCCCCGCAGGCTGCACACTCATTGGCGGTAGAGCCGAACTGTCAGGACCCCGATCCAATGTCACACTGATCTAGCATGTAACACCTCATATCACTTTGCGGCCTCACGCACAGTATTCCCATGGGTGTCGCCTTACCAGGCCCGAGACCGTTTGCGCCTTTTGGCTCACGTATATGATAGTGTCGCTAGCATCCATATGACAAAGAACCCGGGCTGACATGACTAGTCGTGAACCCAAAGTGGCGCTAACTTACAGGGACAGGCATACATGACCCAACAACGAACGTGTCGGTCCACAGCGAGTGAATCCGAGCTGTAGCAGCTGGGCTAGCGGGACTCCAGAGAATCTGGGTTGAAGCAGGCTAACAGGACTCCGGTAGCCACCGCATGACATTTCCCAGAAGGAACAGACACAGGAACGAAGAAGGACACATGCCGGCCAGCCTAAGTGTTCCGGAGCAGTAGCAAGCTACCATGGCTCAGTGGAAGCACTAGGAGACATTTCCCGGTAAGAGAGGCTACCAAGGATAAACAACTAGGTTGTCAGATCCCACACATACCAAGCATTTCAATAACATACACACAATATGCTCGATATGTGCAAATACAACATGGCATGACAACATGCATCTACGACTCAAGTATTTTATTCAATAGGCTCCGAGGAGCAAGATATTACAATCATGGGTCTCATGACCCAACATTCAGAGCATACAAGTCAAAGCACAAGCAGAAGCTTAAGATGTCTGAGTACAAACATCTACAAATGAAAAGTGCTGAGAAGCCTGACTATCTACCCGATCCTGCCGATGGCACAAGATCGTAGCTGAGGTAACAAGCTAAACGTCGAACTTCACGCGGAACTACTAGTGAGACTGAAGTCTGCAAAAACATAAAATAGGCAAACGTGAGTACAAATGTACCCAGCAAGACTTACATCAGAACTAACTACATATGCATCATTATCAACAAAGGGGATGGTGGGGTTTAACTGCAGTAAGCCAGCTTTGACTCGGTGGCTATCCTAAACTACCACTGCAAGTAACTCTTTTGAGGTGGCGCACATGAGTCCACATATTCACCATATAAATACACCACTATGGATCCGCTTCCGTCTCCCTACGAGAACGCCATCCATAGCACTCACGCTTATCTTGCGTATTTTAGAGTATCCACTTTCACTTGTCTATGAACTGCACAGGCGACCCAGAAGTCCTTTACCGTGAACACGGCTATTCGAATAGATAATGTTAACCCTGCAGGGGTGTACTTCTTTGCACACGCTCTCACCACTTATCACCGTTTACACGACATGTACTCGGCAACCTTCAAGCGGAAGCCCAGCGAGGGTGTCGGCCATGACCTGAATAACCACACAAGTCTCTCGTCCAGGTTTATCGCCTATTCGGGTTCCATCCGCAAGGAGATCCGGACGGGGTGTCGCTCACGGCCCCAAACGATGTGAGCAGGGTTCCTAAGCCCACCATCCGGGTGCCACTTGGTACACCGCGCCACTGTGCCTAGTCTGTCCCAAGCCCACCTGTACCGGGTGCCACTTGGTAGACTACTAACACTACCTACAAACACCAGAAACTAGTTGCAACTCCTGGATAGAGACTGAGTTGATTAATAAGCCGAGAGGGGTCGAGTTACCGGAACCCAATGTGTGGTAGTAACCGTTCATGGATCACAAACACAGAACTCAGTTCCTGAGGCGGTTTCAATGAGACAACCCACCATGTACTCCTACATGGCCTCTCACCGCTACCTTTACCAAATCGTGTTCACACACAGTAGGACATGTTCACACACCTCCGATTCATCCCCGATGAATCAGACCTGACTCAACTCTAAGCAGTAGCAGGCATGACAAACAAGCATGAATGAGTAGGCACATCAGGGCTCAAACAACTCCTACTCATGCTAGTGGGTTTCATCTATTTACTGTGGCAATGACAGGTCATGAAGAGGACATGGGTTCAACTACCGCAGCATGTAACAGTTGAATCGTTGTTGTCCTAATGCAGTAAAAGAGAGCAGGAGCGAGAGAGTGGGATTGTGTTGGAATGAACAAGGGGGTTTTGCTTGCCTGGCACTTCGAAAGATAGTAGTTCTTCATCGGTGTCATCGATCACATCGTCGAAACATACACCTATCGAGGGGGAACAAATACCGACAAACAAGAAAGAACACAATCAATGCAATGCAACAATATGATGCATGATCATGACATGTCAATATGCTGTGATTTGAGCTAATGCAACTAGCAATAGTTTAAATGGAGTTGATTTGAACCCTAGGTTCAAATTCAAACTCCATATGTGAAGGTTTAAATGCCATTATATGATTTGGCCTAAACAGCAGCCATAAGTTGTTCTAACATGCATGAAAATAGTGCAGATGGATAGATTGGATTTTTTTGATCATTTTTCATATATAAATTATTTCGTTCTGAGCTACGGTTGAATTTATATGATTTTTAGAAGTTTAGGGCATTTTCTGAAATTTATAAATCTTTTCTGATTTATTTAAATTCCAGAAAATATTACTGCGTCAGCATGACAACAACATTATGTCAGCAGGTCGGCTGTGGATGAGCAGGTCAAACCTGACCAGTGGGCCCACTGGTCAGTGACTCTGTGCTGCCTAGGGTCACAGACAGGTGGGGTCGGGTCAATGGACACGTCAGTAAGTCAACCCTGACGCGTGGGTCCCGCTGGGTTATAAACTAATCTAAACAGAAAATAAACCCTGAGTTAATTAGATGCGGGGCCCAGCTGTCGGTGTCACTGGAGGCGTTAGTTAGTGGGTCATTAGCCACTAATGATACCCACATCGGCGGCTAACCGCCAGTGGCACACAGACGCGGCGGCGCTCCTCGTCCGGGCATATTCGGCGACGAGAGCACGCGTGGCTGGGCTCTATGGATGCAGCGCGTCAAGGAGCGTCGGGTGGTGGCCGTGGGCGGTGCCGAGGTGGACTACATCAGCGACGGCAAGGGCGATAGCGGCGGCCGGAGCTCGGGCGAGCTCGGGTGTAACGCCCCGGATTCGACGCGCCAGGTATCATCCAGTGATTCGTTGTTGTCGTTGTTGTGTCGTTTTCTTGCGTGTTGCATTTTGCCATGTCATCATCTCCATTTCATATCATGTCATCATGTGCATCTCATTTTGCTTACGTGCTCGTCTCATGCATCCAAGCATCCCGGTTGTCCGTTTTGCAATCCGGCACTCCTATATCATCCGGCGTCCTCTTCTTGTCTCTTTTCGTGAGCGGGTATTAAACATTCTCGGAATGGACCGAGTTTTGCCAAGCGGCCTTGGTATACCACCGGTAGACCGCCTGGCAAGTTTCGTGCCATTTGGAGGTCGTTCGGTACACCAACGGTTAACCGGGTAACCGCAAAAGCCTCCTTCTCTTTGCAGCCCAACACCCCTTCAAAGTGGCCCAAAACCCATCCTAACCCCCTCCATTCTCTCGGTCGTTCGATCACGATCGTGTGGACGAAAACCGCACCTCATTTGGACTCTCCTAGCTTCCTCTATCAATAAATATGTCCTCCCCATCCAAATTCGCGGATGAATCCCCCCGAAACCCTAGCCCCGCTCCTCTCGCCCGCCGGACATGTCCGATCTGGACCCGGACGCGTCCGCTCCGCCACCCTCCACCAATCAGGAAGCGCCACGTGGCCCGCGCCGCCGCCCCGCGCCGCCGGCCCGCCACGGCCCGCAGCGGGCCCGCCCAGGCCCGAGCGCCCGAGCCGCTCGACCCCGCCGCCGGCGTGCCTCTGCCCCGCCGCCGGCGTGCGTCGTCGCCGCCCTCACATGCTGCTCCGCCGGATCGGCCCCGCCTCGCCGCCGACCATCGTCCTCCACCGCCGCCCGTTCTGCGTCCCGCCGGCCGAAGGGCCCTGGCGCCCGCATCGACCCCAACCCCCGCCGCCTCGCGCCTCGCGCCGGCCGGCCACCGGAGCCCGCCGCCGGTGAGCACCTCCGCCCAGGATGGCCCTGCCCCATCCACTCCTCCGCGGGCCACCGTCGCCCGGCGCCGAGGACCTAGCCGCCCGCGCCTCCTCCTCCTCCCCCGCCGGATCCGACGCCTATGGCCGCCTCTCCGGTCTCTTTCCTCCTCTCCGGTCAAGTCCGACCCTGCTCCGATGAACCTCGGGTTCCGCGACCGGATCTGGATCTACGAGGTTGACCCCAGATTTCCCCAAGCCCCGAATATTTTTTGCATTATGTACCCATGTTCAACGCATCATAACTCCATGCATACCGCTCCGTTTCGTGCGTGTAATATGTCAAATTGTTTGCCTCAACGATTACTTCATTTCATTCCATTGCATCATGTTCATTTGAGCTCATCTTGATGCCTGAATCATTGTTGCAAGAGTGCTATATGATGTTAATCTGCTGAAACTGTTACAACTTGGTGATTTGTCATTTTCGTTGCATTTGATGTGTGCATCCTATGAGCATGAGCTCTACATGAGTTTTGAACTATGATATTCCATCTTTACAGGGGTGCTATCCATGTATTTTTGTGAGTCTTGTACTGAGTGCATCGAGCTTGTTAAGTAGGGTACTTGCTGTTGCTGTTTTGCTAGACAGATTCTGCTATATTTTGTTGCTATGTAAACCTGCTGCTACAAGTCATTCTATGCATAATCTGGAGATGTTCACTAAGGATGTTTTGTTTTAAATGTCATGCTATATCCATCCATGCCCCTGGTTGCAATTATAGCCTGCTGTAACATGTTGTAATCATGCTCCAAACTTGCTAAATAATGTTGTTGTCAGCCTGTTAACATTAAGTTCAATGTTTCCATGATTGTTGCTAGTGATCCATGCACCATATGAACTTGTTATTGCCATGCTTAGCTTCTCAAACATGTCTTCTTGCTGTTTGTTGCCTTGCCATGCCATGTATTGCTCTGTGGTGAGGGGTTCAAGCTCACCAACATGCCTACTTATTGTTGTTCCTGCCATGTCTGAATCTGTCATATCTTTTGCCATGTTTACATGGGTGCCATCTTATTTTCTGTGCCTTTTTGTCTCTTGGTCAGTAAGGGACTTTTGTTATATGCCATTAGTAGAATCATTCCATGCCTTTGGTTTCCATGATATGTTCCTGTAATATGTTGTTTGATAGCTCTAAACATTGCAACCTGATGTTATTTCTGCTAAGTCTGAAACTGTTATTATTTGCAATCTTGCCATGTCCTTTTGAGCATGTTCTAGTGATTTCTGGAGATAGCTCAGTGTTCATGTTTTGTCCTGCTTTACCTGTACATCATGTACATGCCTTTTGTTCTTACGTTGAGGTGTTGTAGCATATTGTTTTGATGCTTGCAAGATGCCTAGTTGCTGTTTTGGACAGCTTGTCCTTTAAACTTGTATAGAGTGTAGGTGTTGAACCGTTGCTCCGTTTTGAGTGTGCTCTATATGAAACTTGCTTGATTTTGCATGTAGTTTCATATTATCATGTTGCATCCTTGTTTTGAGGTGTTTTCTTGATGTTGGTATGCATTTTGCATCAATGCCATGTTTAACTTGTTTTGCTCATATCTTCTAGGCCGTAGCTCCGAACTAAATGAATGTTATATGTAACTTGACTAGAATTTCGTGTAGTTCATCGTGGTGCATCTTAACTTGCCTTTTAACAACTTGAACATAAGGTTTATTCAGTTCTGGACCAACTTCTAAATTTGCATATGAGGACTTACCGGAATTGTTATATGTTGTTTCCAGCCTCATTTAACTTGCTTTGATGTGTTGCTCTTGTTTGCATCATCTCTTGCCATGAGTAGCTTCATGTAGCCTTTGTCATGCATCATGCTTGGTTGAGAATCATGGCTTGTTCATGTGTGGTGTATTTACCATGTTGTGTGCTTCTTCTCGATAGTTCCTGTTTCGTTGCGATCGTGAGGATTCGTTCATCTACGCTTGGTTCGTCTTCGTGGCTTCATCTTCTTCATGGACTCGTTCTTCTTCCTAGTGGGATTTCAGGCAAGATGACCGTCACCTTGGATCTCACTACTATCATTGTTATGCTAGTTGCTTCGTTCTATCGCTTTGCTGCGCTTCCTATAACTTGTTCTTCAAGCCTCCCCAAATTGCCATGAACCTCTAACCTTTGACACCCTTCCTAGCAAACCGTTGTTTGGCTATGTTACCGCTTTGCTCAGCCCCTCTTATAGCGCTGTTAGTTGCAGGTGAAGTTGAAGATTGCTCCATGGTGGACAGGGTTATGTTGGGATATCACAATATCTCTTATATTATTAATGCATCTATATACTTGGTAAAGGGTGGAAGGCTCGGCCTTATGCCTGGTGTTTTGTTCCACTCTTGCCGCCCTAGTTTCCGTCATACCGGTGTTATGTTCCTGGATTTTGCGTCCCTGACGCGGTTGGGTGATTTATGGGACCCCCTTGATAGTTCGCTTTGAATAAAACTCCTCCAGCAAGGCCCAACCTTGGTTTTACCATTTGCCACCTAAGCCTTTTTAGCCCCTTGTGAGTCGCTCTCTCGAGGGTCATCTTTATTTTAGCCCCCCCGGGCCAGTGCTTCTCCAAGTGCTGGTCCGAACTAAGCCGCCTGCGGGGCCCCCTCAGGGAAACTCGAGGTCTGGTTTTACTCGTAGCCTGTCTCATCCGGTGTTGCCCTCAGAACAAGATATGTGCAGCTCCTATCGGGATTGTCAGCGCATCGGGTGGTCTTGCTGGACTTGTTTTACCATTGTCGAAATGTCTTGTAAACCGGGATTCCGAGACTGATCGGGTCTTCCTGGGAGAAGGAATATCCTTCGTTGATCGCGAGAGCTTATCATGGGCTAAGTTGGGACACCCCTGCAGTGTATAAACTTTCGAGAGCCGTGCCCACGGTTATGTGGCAGATGGGAATTTGTTAATGTCCGGTTGTAGATAACTTGACACCATATCCGAATTAAAATGCATCAACCGCGTGTGTAGCCATGATGGTCTCTTCTCGTCGGAGTCCGGGAAGTGAACACGGTTTTGGGTTATGTTTGATGTAAGTAGGAGTTTAGGATCACCTCTTGATCATTGCTAGCTCCACGACCGTTCCGCTTGTTCTCTTCTCGCTCTTATTTGCGTATGTTAGCCACCATATCATGCTTAGTCGCTGCTGCAACCTCACCAATTTGCCCCTTCCTTTCCCATTAAGCTTTGCTAGTCTTGATACCCATGGTAATGGGATTGCTGAGTCCTCGTGGCTCACAGATTACTACAACAACAGTTGCAGGTACAGGTTATGTGATGATCATGACGCGAGAGCGATGTTTGCTTGTTTTGGAGTTCTTCTTCTACTTCTTCTTCGATCAGGGGATAGGTTCCAGGTCGGCAGCCTGGGCTAGCAGGGTGGATGTCGTTTGAGTTTCTGTTTGTGTTCCATCCGTAGTCGGATGTTGATCTCTTGTAAGACGATGTTGTATTCATGTGGCATTGTATGCCTTATGTATGTATCCCCATCTACTATGTAATGTTGATGTAATGATATCCACCTTGCAAAAGCGTCTTCAAGATGCACTTCTATCCTTGGTGGGACCTTCGAGTTCCTTTAGGATAGGGTCGCATCTTGGGCGTGACATCGGGGTCAAGGCTACAGCGGGCTTGGCGATGCGGGGTTAGCACCTACGACGTCTACGCGGTGCGGCGAGGATGTTGGACGCATGCCCGGGACCAAATGGTCACCGAAGCCTCATCGCCGGCGAGCTTTGGCGGCGGAGCTGTCGGGTGAGAGAGGCACGACGACTACGACAGGCTAGAGAGAAAATGGAGAGGGGAAGGAAGATCAGGAGCTCACGTAGAACACGAGGAGAGGGTCGGCTGGCTCGGGGGAGGCCGGAGCTGAGCAGGGCAGTGAAGACGATCTCAGACGCCCGAGGTTGAAGACGAGGGCGATACAGGCACTGTGGTGCATCTCCGGTTGCGTGGGGCATCGAGGAGGATGACGGAGCCGAGGCGGTTCTCCTGAACATGCTGGGTGGACTAGGGAGGGCCGGTGGCCATGGCTACGATGAACGGCGGCGAGGGGCTCTGTTCGGTCGCGGGAGGGAGAGAGAGCAGAGGGGGATAGGGACGGAGGGAGAAGTGGACGTGGCGCCAGGGAGGTTCGTGGCATCTCTAGGGGGTCGGGGAAGCGAGCAGAGAGGCAGGAGATGGCGGCGTGTGCGCGCGCGGCGGCCACACGCTCTGCCTACTGGCTCGGGGAGGAAGACGACAGGAGGCGCCAGGTGGGCTGGGCCAGCGAGCTGGGCTGCACAGTGCTGGGCCTCTGGGCTGTACGTAAGCGCCAGGTATGCTTTCCTCTCTCTCTTTAATTCTTTTTGTTTCTGTTTTCTAATTTTGCAATTTGTTTCTGATTTAGTAAAAACACCAAATCATTTCTTTAAATCCTGAAATTAATTATGGGCAATAACTGAATTATCTCAGAGGCCCTTAGCTATTTCCAGAATTGTTGGAGCATTTAATAATATTAATAGCAATTAAATGCCCCAATTCAAATATTTATGACTTAAATTCAGTGCCCAACCTGTTACCTAAAAATGTTCATTATTTTTGGTATGGATCAAAACCATTGCCAAAAATATCAACATCAAAGAAGAGCATTTTGGGTTCTTGAATGCAATTTATCTAAGCTGGGCCTATTTGGAATTCAAGGTGCTAGGGTTTGATCATCCCCCATTTCAAAGTTTCATAGAATTTAAACATGATACACACATGAAGCTAGCCCAGTGTATTGCTAGAAGCTAGGGATGTGACAACTCATCCCCACTAAACGAGAATCTCGTCCCGAGATTCAAGACGTGAGGTAAGAGGAAAGGGGGTCACAAAACTATCACAATCTTCATGATCCATTTGCCCTTCTTGAATATGTTGACTCAGTGCTTCAAATTGATCTTGACGTCTTTGCTTTCGAGATCTTCATTCAGCATGATGACAAGAACAAAGGGAAAACTCTAGAAGGATCGATCTCCTCGAAGATCGAACAACTTAGGACCAACTCACGGGGTGAGTCATTGGAATCTCTTGAGCTGAGACACGAAGCATACACCTAGAGGGAGGGAGTGAAACGAATGACGATGGTTCGCTAGGTAGACAACAATTCCACACTTAAGATGGTGGTGAACGATTGTCAACGTAGCGAGGAATTGAGTTGCCATGATACCACAGCGAGACATCCTGGAGGAGGGTGGTTCGTAGATTATTGCCTTGAGTGGTAAAGAGAATTACCTTTGACATAGAGATCATTGAGACTCTCTAAACCAGCATAGGGCAAATCACGAGCGATCGTTTGGAGGGGTTCGATAGAATGGCATACCCGGATTAGAATGGATAATGTGGATTACCTTGTTGAAAACAACACAAGGGATGATTTTAGTAACTAGGGAGAAGCTCAACAGTAGAAAGTGAGTCCACTGTTTGATAAGTTATAGCATAACCGAGGAAACTGAGAGAAATCCCAGTTAGTGTCGATGATAACACCTAGCGCTTGTGCGTGCTCTCAAGAAGTTGAGCATTTCCATATTCATCAAGGTTTTACCAATATCCGTGTCAAGGATCCTGGAAACACAACATACTACCATGATGAATAATGATGGATGATGCAGATGCAAAGGAAGATAACACCTTCTCAGATTTCACCTTAGCGAGGCCAAGGAAACAAAATCTGGATGATCGACCGAGAGACATTTAGCACTCCGCTTCTAATGTTCTCCTTGATGTGCTAGCGTAACCCATTTACATGGTTTGGTATCTAGAACATCAAGTAAAAGGTCGGACTTCGAGAGCACAAGAATCCATAAGGAACAATTAGGGAGTAATTACTACGAAGTCCTTATGGGGAGGTGGCCAACTTTCTCAATCAAAATACTACAATAATAGGTCTTCCGGCTGGGTGTGTTGGCCACGACATCCACTTTACCGGTTATCGAGAGACCAATATTATAGTTCTTGGGAGATGTTCCAACCATCATATCTACCTGAGATTCAGATCTGGTTGGTGTCAGAATATTCCAGACTCATCAAGTCTAGAAAGAAAAATTAAAGTTTGCAACACAAATCGACGAGGTGACGTTGCGAGATTCTCGGGAAATGAACTACGATAGCAAACTCCAAGGCATGAGTTGGTTCTGCTACACACATGTGAACACGATGTCCTAGACAAGCATGACCACGTGGTAGTCTTACAATAAAACACTACCGAGTTCTGGTTGGGAACTATCACCACGGATAACGAAGTCCTTGCATAAGTCATATGATTAGCTCTTATGAAGGAACTTCTTCTCCTTGAACAAATCAGTTAGTGGCTTGGTGTGCTAGGGATACATATGGAACGAAGGTTGCAAGTCTCCAAACCACAGAATACTTCGCACATATGCATGACTGATTTGGGATGATTCCAAAGGAAGCAACATTGACTTTCTTGAATCCACGGTGGCAACTTGCATCAAATGCACATGAATTGGAGGAAGTCACTTCTTATATCCGAACATATGCTTCATGAGCCAGCATGAAGAAATGCTTTCAAAAGTTTCCAACACTAGCTTAATGTTCAACAAAATTATGGAGAAGACAAGGATGTTGTCGATGGGCTCAACAACAATTCATCCAGATTCCCACGGAGATGGAATTCCATAACTATGTGAACAAGGTGATAGTATTGGTCAGACACAAAATACATAATGGTGTATGCTCGAGGAATCAACCACGAGTAAGACAACATTACGAACATTGTTGGTTCTGATTTGATTTGAGGATAGCCCACACTCAAATCAAAGTTTTGGTTAGGACGATAGGTCCAGCAATTGATGGCGAGGATCAATCAATGAAGATATCACCTTTCTTCAGCACACATAGAAGATATCCCTTAGAACGAACTAAGTCGGACAAGCTTTCATCTTCCAACTCTCCAAATTGTTGTTTAGCTTAACCAACTAGCTCAGGGGTATCCAACACAGATTCTTGGAGAAGGGGGTGGTTACAAGGAACCAACTTGATCACGAACTCAACATAGCGGTCAGGTGACAACCTGGTGATACCTCCGAGAAGATATTCGGAAAATCACGAACCACCGATATGTTACGAAGCTCGAGAACAATCTTGCTTTTCAGGCAAGACGATATGATCAACAGAGCAAGGGTTTGACAAAATCCTAACTCATTGATCGAAGAGTGCACCAGAAATAAGGACTAGGTAGCACAATCTATCTTAGAATGATGATTCAAGAACCAATACACTAAGAATGAAATTATTGTTCTTTAACTACCAAGCAACAAGGTTGCTAGGAGTATTGGTTTCACACATCACGGTTCACTTGTCGGCATTCCGGTTACAATAACACGGGAACCGAGAAATTATCAATGATGGCAAGAAGTATTACTGCATCAAGAATTCATCAGAGGTGGTGCAATTCTCATGACACTCTTGACATAAGATGGTAACACTCCAAGGTAGATAAGAGCAGAAGCTGGATTGGCATTTTGATCTGCGGAATACAATTGCTTTGACCCAATCCTAGATATGGATGATGTTCTGGAGTTTGTTTCTCCTATTCATTCTAAAATAGAATGGCTTGACGGACCACAAGAGTAATAGGCATCGATAAACGAATGCACGCATTCTCTTGACTACCAATTGATAGATGAAGGTCAGAAGACAACTAAAAATGGGACAACTCAAAGAACATACGATTTTCTGAGTTGTGGACGCATAAATTAGTATGTTGAGCAAATCTCAACATTTCTTTCGAATAACCTATGCAGAAGAGGAAGGACTGGCAGATTCACAACTATGAATGGAGGGCTCACCAAGAGCACTCAGGTTGCGATCTTTTGGTTCAAAGAACTTCTGCCATAAGCAGTTCATGGTATTTGGAGGAAGGAAATACGACGAACCTCGAGGACTATCGCAAAGGTTACTAATATCTTAAAGGAACTAGCAAACACTATCAACATGAAATAAGTAGGGTGAATCTCGGGTTCAAGAACCCAGGAGTAGAATACCTACTACTAAGTTGCATCACGGGATGCTTTTGAGAATGACGGCCAGAATCATCACACTGGGAACACAAATAATGGCTAGCTTACTAGGTGGTACTCTAAGACACCTAGGGTCATAATACTAGCTCCAACATATATACCGAGGCAATGAAGTACCTCAACACACTAGTTGGTGTGGTTAATCTGGCCAAAGGAACATCGGAACGGTAAGAAGGGATTTGCAAATGCATCAGACTGTTTAGAAACCTGGGATGACTCTGACAGCATAACGGCTGTAAATGCTCAAAAGATTTGAGACATCCTGCAAATAGTGGCATGACCACTCAACATCATCGTATCAAGGTTTCTAGACCAACTATCAACATACAGAAGTAGTAGGAACTGAACAGAGACTTAAATCCATCAATCCTATAAGTCTACGGATTAGTAACACGTGATCCTGATAGAAAGAAGAGAAAACCTAGTTCCTTAACCCCGTAGGAAAAATAAGATGACTCAGATCAGAAGGGCATAAGGTATAAGGAGTAAAAAGAGCCTTACGTTCCATCCCACAATCAATTCCCTTATATAACTAAAGAATTTCTAGACTCAACTTCGACCAGTTTGGCTTGGTAATCCTACAGGCAGTCAAGCTCTGATACCAAAGCTGTCAGGACCCCGATCCAATGTCACACCAATCTAGCATGTAACACCTCATATCACTTTGCGGCCTCACGCACGGTATTCCCACGGGTGTCGCCTTACCAGGCCCGGGACCGTTTGCGCCTTTTGGCTCACGTATATGATACTGTCGCTAGCATCCATATGACAAAGAACCCGGGCTGACATGACTAGTCGTGAACACAAAGTGGCGCTAACTTACAGGGACAGGCATACATGACCCAACAACGAATGTGTCGGTTAATAGCGAGTGAATCCGAGCTGTAGCAGCTGGGCTAGCAGGACTCCAGAGAATCTGGGCTGTAGCAGGCTAACAGGACTCCGGTAGACACCGCGTGACATTTCCCCGAAGGAACAGACACAGGAACGAAGAAGAACACATGCCGGCCAGCCTAAGTGTTCCGGAGCAGTAGCAAGCTACCATGGCTCAGTGGAAGCACTAGGAGACATTTCCCGGTAAGAGAGGCTACCAAGGATAAACAACTAGGTTGTCAGATCCCACACATACCAAGCATTTCAATAACATACACACAATATGCTCGATATGTGCAAATACAACATGGCATCACAACATGACTCTACAACTCAAGTATTTTGTTCAATAGGCTCCGAGGAGCAAGATATTACAATCATGGGTCTCATGAACCAACATTCAGAGCATACAAGTCAAAGCACAAGCGGAAGCTTAACATGTCTGAGTACAGACATCTACAAATGAAAAGTGTTGAGAAGCCTGACTATCTACCCGATCCTGCCGAGGGCACAAGATCGTAGCTGAGGTAACAAGCTAAACGTCGAAGTTAACGCGGAACTACTAGTGAGACTGAAGTCTGCAAAAACATAAAATAGGCAAACGTGAGTACAAATGTACCCAGCAAGACTTACATAAGAACTAACTACATATGCATCATTGTCAACAAAGGGGATGGTGGGGTTTAACTACAGCAAGCCAGGTTTGACTCGGTGGCTATCCTGAATTACGACTGCAAGTATCTCTTTTGAGGTGGTGCACACGAGTCCACATATTCACCATATCAATACGCCACTATGGATCTGCTTCCGTCTCCCTAGAGAATGCCATCCATAGCACTCACGCTTATCTTGCGTATTTTAGAGTATCCACTTTCACTTGTCTATGAACTGCACAGGCGACCCAGAAGTCCTTTACCGCGGACACGGCTATTCGAATAGATAATGTTAACCCTGCTGGGGTGTACTTCTTCACACACGCTCTCACCACTTATCGCCGTTTACACGACATGTACTCGGCAACCTTCAAGCGGAAGCCCAGCGAGGGTGTCGGCCACGACCTGAATAACCACACAAGTCTCTCGTCCAGGTTTATCGCCTATTCGGGTTCCATCCGCAAGGAGATCCGGCCGGGGTGTCGCTCACGGCCACAAACGATGTGAGCAGGGTTCCCAAGCCCACCATCCGGGTGCCACATGGTACACCGTGCCACTGTTCCTAGTCTGTCCCAAGCCCACCTGTACCGGGTGCCACTTGGTAGACTACTAACACTACCTACAAACACCAGAAACTAGTTGCAATTCCTGGACAGAGACCGAGTTGATTAATAAGCCGAGAGGGGTCGAGTTACCGGAACCCAATGTGTGGTAGTAACTGTTCATGGATCACAAACACAGAACTCAGTTCTTGAGGACGGTTTCAATGAGACAACCCACCATGTACTCCTACATGGCCTCTCACCGCTACCTTTACCAAATCGTATTCACACACTTAGCTCACACACAGTAGGACATGTTCACACACCTCCGATTCATCCCCGATGAATCAGACCTGACTCAACTCTAAGTAGTAGCAGGCATGACAAACAGGCATGAATGAGTAGGCACATCAGGGCCCAAACAACTCCTACTCATGCTAGTGGGTTTCATCTATTTACTGTGGCAATGACAGGTCATGTAGAGGAAAGGTGTTCAACTACCGCAGCATGTAACAGTTGAATCGTTGTTGTCCTAATGCAGTAAAAGAGAGCAGGAGCGAGAGAGTGGGATTGTATCGGAATGAACAAGGGGGTTTTGCTTGCCTGGCACTTCTGAAGATAGTAGTTCTTCAACGGTGTCATCGATCACATCATCGAAACATACACCTACCGAGGGGGAACAAATACCGGCAAACAAGAAAGAACACAATCAATGCAATGCAACAATATGATGCATGATCATGACATGTCAATATGCTGTGATTTGAGCTAATGCAACTAGCAACAGTTTAAGTGGAGTTGATTTGAACCCTAGGTTCAAATTCAAACTCCATATGTGAAGGTTTAAATGCCATTATATGATTTGGCCTAAACAGCAGCCATAAGTTGTTCTAACATGCATGAAAACAGTGCAGATGGATATATTGGATTTTTCTGATCATTTTTCTTATATAAATTATTTCGTTCTGAGCTACGGTTGAATTTATATGATTTTTAGAAGTTTAGGCCATTTTCTGAAATTTATAAATCTTTTCTGATTTATTTAAATTCCAGAAAATATTACTACGTTAGCATGACAACAGCATTATGTCAGCAGGTCGGCTGTGGCTGAGCAGGTCAAACCTGACCAGTCGGCCGACTGGTCAATGACTCTGTGCTGCCTAGGGTGACAGACAAGTGGGGTCGGGTCAATGGACACGTCAGCAAGTCAACCCTGACGCGTGGGTCCCGCTGGGTTATAAACTAATCTAAATAGAAAATAAACCCTGAGTTAATTAGATGCGGGGCCCAACTGTCGGTGTCACTAGAGGGGTTAGTTAGTGGGTCATTAGCCACTAATGATGCCCACGTCGACGGCTAACCGTCGGTGGCACACAGACGCGGCGACGCTCCTCGTCCCGCCATCTCCGGTGACGAGAGCACGCGTGGCTGGGCTCTACGGACGCAGCACGTCGAGGCGCGTCGGGTGGTGGCCGTGGGCGGTGCCAGGGTGGACTACATCGGCGACGGCAAGGGCGATAACGGCGGCCGGAGCTCGGGCGAGCTCGGGGTCAAGGCTACAGCGGCCTTGGCGATGCGGGGTTAGCACCTACGACGTCTACGCGGTGCGGCGAGGACGTTGGACGCATGCCCGGGACCAAATGGTCATCGGAGCGTCATCGCCGGCGAGCTTTGGCGGCAGCGCTGTCGGGTGAGAGAGGCGCGGCGGCTATGACAGGCTAGAGAGAAAACAGAGAGGGAAGGAAGATCAGGAGCTCACTAGAACACGAGGAGAGGGTCGGCTGGCTCGGGGGAGGCCGAAGCTGAGCAGGGCAGCGAAGACAATCTCGGACGCCCAAGGTTGAAGACGAGGGCGATACATGCACTGTGTTGTGTCTCCGGTTGCATGGGGCGTCGAGGAGGATGACGGAGCCGAGGCGGTTCTCCTGGACATGCTGGGTGGACTAGGGAGGGCCGGTGGCCATGGCTACGATGAACGGCGGCGACGGGCTCCGTTCAGTCGCAGGAGGGAGAGAGAGCAGAGGGGGATAGGGACGGAGGGAGAAGTGGACGTGGCGCCAGGGAGGTGCGTGGCATCTCCAGGGGGTCGGGGAAGCGAGCAGAGAGGCAGGAGATGGCGGCATGTGCGCGCGCGCCGCGGCCACACGCTCTGCCTACTGGCTCGGGGAGGAAGACGACAGGAGGCGCCAGGTGGGTTGGGCCAGTGAGCTGGGCTGGACAGTGCTGGGCCTCTGGGCTGTATGTAAGCGCCAGGTAAGCTTCCCTCTCTCTCTTTAATTCTGTTTTGTTTCTGTTTTCTAATTTTCCAATTTGTTTCTGATTTAGTAAAAACACCAGATCATTTCTATAAATCCTGAAATTAATTATGGGCAATAACTGAATTATCTCAGAGGCCCTTAGCTATTTCCAGAACTGTTGGAGCATTTAATAATATTCATAGCAATTAAATGCCCCAATTCAAATATTTATGACTAAAATTTAGTGCCCAACTTGTTCGCTAAAAATGTTCATTATTTTTGGTATGGATCAAAATCATTGCCAAAAATATCAACATCAAAGAAGAGCATTTTTGGTTCTTGAATGCAATTTATTTAAGCTGGGCCTATTTGGAATTCAAGGTGCTAGGCTTTGATCATCCCCCATTTCAAAGTTTCATAGAATTTAAACATGATGCACACATGAAGCTAGCCCAGTGCATTGCTAGAAGCTAGGGATGTGACACGAACACAGGCCTCACTTATGAGGAAGCCTGTAACTCCGGACCCCCGGACTCGTATCCGGTTGTTGGTTCCAGTCCGTGCACTCTCGAGCTAACCGAGCTAGGTTGGGCTCCGGTGATGGAGTTTACCACCGCGGACATCTTCCAGCACTCGCCCTTTGGCGACATGCTGAACTCATTAAAGTCTCTCTCTTTGTCAGGAGGCTCTTGGCCGAACTATGTCCGGCTTGAGTGGGAAGCAGGCGACGAAGGAATTCGCTGCCCACCCACCACCCCCTTCATTGCCACGATCTATGATCTAACCGACGTGCTTGACTTCGACTCCGAAGACATCGACGGTATGGACGACGATGCAGGAGAAGTACAGGAGCCACCGCTCACAGGGCGGTGGACAGCCACCTCCTCATACAATATATATATGGTGGACACTCCGAAAGAAACCAATGGCGATGAGGCAACGGAGGATAACCATTCAGGGATAAAAACAAAGCATGGGCGTCGTCGACGCCGCTCCAAGCCCCGCCACAGCAATACCGGCCCAGGAGACGAAAACAATCCTGACGGTGCCGAAGAGGAATACAACCCTGATCAGCCCGCCTTCGAGCAAGACGAGCAGGATGATGAGCAGGTCAGCCCAGACAAACAGGCGATCGATGGATATCCAGAGGAGGACAACTACATGCCCCCCTTCGAAGACGAGATTAGCCTCGGCGATGAGAAGTTTGGCCTGCCTGAGGACCCCATGGAGCAGGAGCGCTTCAAGCATCGGCTTATGGCCACTGCGAGGAGTCTGAAAAAGAAGCAACAGCAACTCCAGGCTGATCAAGACCTGCTCACGGATAGATGGACTGAAGTCCTGGCAGCCGAGGAATACGGACTCGAGCGCCAAACGGCTGACCGGCCACCCCGTGGCCGGGATAAAACGGGATATCATCCCGAGTACCAGCCCGCACCCCCACGCCAATACACTATGGCTCGGGGCAATAGGCAAGACCTGCAAGTTATACTGGAAAACAAAGCAGGACAGCCAAGATCGATCTATGGATTGCAGGGGCGCCCCCCAGCACGCGACGATGACCGTCGCGACATATACACCATAAACAAGTCCGACCGGGCCGAACACAGCCACCCAGACCAATTTGAACTGCGTAGCCATATAGCCCGGCACAGAGGCGCCGCGCACCCCCTCTGCTTCACTAACGAAGTGAGGGATCATGAATTCCCAGAAGGGTTCAAGCCCATAAACATCGAATCATACGATGGCACAACAGACCCCGCAGCATGGGTCGAAGATTTCCTTCTCCACATTCACATGGCCCGAGGAGATGATCTACACGCCATCAAGTACCCGCCCAGCACTGGCGAAACAGCCTGCGAGCAAATTCCATTGGCAGTTGGGAAAACCTGGAAGACGCATTCATCGACAACTTTCAGGGCACATATGTGCGACCACCGGACGCCGATGATTTGAGCCACATTACTCAACAGCCCGGAGAGTTAGCCAGGAATTCTGGACTCGGTTCCTAACTAAAAAGAACCAAATAGTCGACTGTCCGGACGCCGAAGCCCTGGCGGGTTTTAAGCATAATATCCATGACGAGTGGCTCGCCCGACACCTCGGCCAGGAAAAACCCAAGTCCATGGCAGCCCTCACAACACTTATGACCCGCTTTTGTGCGGGCGAGGACAGCTGGTTGGCTCGCAGTAGCACCACGCCAAACTCTGGCACTTCGGACGTCCGTGACAATAACGGCAAGCCACGACGCAGCAGACACAAGCGACGGAACAACAGCGACAACACCGAAGACGCGACAGTCAACACTGGATTCAGTGGATCCAAATCCGGTCAGCGGAAGAAGCCGTTCAAAAGAAACAATCAATGACCGTCCAGTATGGACCGCATACTGGAACGCTCGTGCCAAATTCATGGCACCCCAGACAAGCCATCCAACCACACCAATAGAGACTGTTGGGTGTTCAAACAGGCCGGTAAAATAAACGTCGAAAACAAGGACAAGGGGCTGCACAGCAACGATGACGAGGAGCCCCGGCATCCAAACACGGGGTACAGAAGAAATCCCCCCCCCCAGCTAAAAACGGTCAACATGATCTACGCCATTCACATCCCTAAGCGGGAACGGAAGCGAGCACTACGAGATGTCTATGCGATGGAGCCAGTCGCCCCCAAATTCAACCCATGGTCAGCTTGTCCGATCACCTTTGATCGTAGGGATCACCCTACTAGCATCCGTCATGGCGGCTCAGCCGCATTGGTCCTAGACCCAATCATCAACGGATTCCACCTCACGCGAGTCCTTATGGACAGCGGCAGCAACCTGAACCTGCTTTATCAGGACACAGTGTGTAAAATGGGCATCGACCCTTCAAGGATCAAGCCCACCAAAACCACCTTTAAAGGTGTAATTCCTAGAGTAGAGGCCCACTGTACAGGCTCTATAACATTGAAAGTGGCCTTCAGATCTCCGGATAACTTCCGAAGCGAAGAGTTAATCTTTGATATCGTCCCTTTCCGTAGTGGTTACCACGCACTGCTCGGACGAACCGCATTTGCTAGATTCAATGCGGTACCACACTATGCATACCTCAAGCTCAAGATGCCAGGCCCGCGTGGGGTCATAACAGTCAACGGAAACATGGACCGCTCTCTCCGTACAGAAGAGCATACTGCAGCCGTCGCGGCAGAAGTGTAATGCGGCCTCCTCTGGCAAACCACCAATCCGGCGACGAAAACCTCGAGTACTGTCAAGCGAGTCCGGGGCACCCCGCAACAAGATCACCAGGCACGCCAAGAGCGCGACTAGTAGTCCGGCCTCCGCTTGAGCCCCATCAAAGCAGCATTCGTGCCACGCGTACATAATTACACACTCAAAATACCATGGGCATAGGCGGAGGCGTAGCAATGACTCAGTCAACAGTGCGGTATCACCGCAGCATACCCTCATAACCCTCCCTTTTTATTTTTCAGGACACTCCTTTAGAGCAGCCTCTTCAGAAGAGCCGGATTGTCGGACTTACATAGGGGAGAAAACAAAGGAGGCAACAAGCTTCGCACATAGAAGAAAATGTCCAGGTGGAATCTATTCACGATCGTCATACCTGTTTTATATAGCTGTACGCGGCCCGCCCCTGGATAGGACATGTCAAATAGTTCTATTTATCTCCGCTTGTAAACATACACTTAAATGTATTATTCATCAATGGGAGATCATATATAGCGTCAGCTTATTGTTCTTATTTGAGCATTTTTTTCCTTACAAATGTATCTTTGATATTGCATCCATACACCTTGGTACGGTCCGTTTGCTAGGGGCTTCTTATGGCGCCCCGTACTACGGCAAGTAATGTCAGAACACTTTAAACAGTGTGGTACCCCGAACTTATAGCACTATATGCATCAGCTCCGAATCATGTCTTGGGTCCACAGTTGGGTTAGCCCGACTCCCTTGTTTTGGTACCTTACGTTCCGTTATATTGGCTAAGGTAGCGCATGGAGAACTACTGCGATTGTGTCCCGGTTCTTCCGGACGAGCACCTCAGTAGAGAAAGCCGAAAACTGACCGGCATGATGCGGCGAGAGCTGGTCGGTGTTCGAGAGGTCTTAAAATCCTTAAAGATTTTTCCGCTTTAGGCAATGAATCGGCCTTGCCCGATTTAGGCGTATATAGTGCCCCAATTTGGCCCTCCGAATTCTAGGGGCTTTGCCGAAATTTAAAATTATAGACTTCTAAGGCTAAGTGAAAGTTATAAAGCCGCAGAGTCCGATTGCCTTGTTCGCTGCGCCGGATACCTCCTTAAGGGACCAAAAATTTGGATAAAGAGTATCCGGGTTTTTCCAGGAACACCCTGGTACTAGTTACGTGGGGGCGGAAGCCGACGACTGGCCTACTTTTATAATTTTATAAACAGCCACACAGAAGTGTCGGTGTACTAAAGTAGGGGTACCTTAGTATCCCGAACTTGTGCACGGGCAGTCGCAGCGCCCCGCGGCAAGGCTTGCCGGACGTCCACCAAGATCCTCCGTAGCTCCTATTGATGCCATTCAAGAACAAACTGTTTTAACTGAGAAGACAAGACTCCGACAAGAGGAGCTTGCCGGGAAGGACAAGGCCCCGGCAAGAGGAGCTAGCCGGGAAGGCCAACCAAGGCATTTCAAGAAACTTGCCGCGCGCGCCGCGCGTCCCGGCAAGACCCGACGAGCGACAAGCTTTCGGGCGCGACAAGACAACGACCGCGGCAAGGCGCTTGCCGCGGAGGAGCCACCACTATGCGCCCATGCTCCAGTGCATCCGTCGACATGTCGCCGCAGGGTCGTTCCAGGCGCACGTGGCGGGAAGTTGTGCAGCCAAGCGGTGTGAGGTGGCAAGTGGAGATGACGAGAAGGCCATCATGGCAAGCGGTGGCGCCTCAAACGGTCGTTTTCTGCACTGTTTGGGCGACCGGACGGGCATTAAATGCCCTTGTCCCCTGCCGTCAGAGTTAGGTAGGGTGCACTGTAGATAGCAGTTGTACCAACCCCCCTTTTTTACATTTGTACCCCTGTCTGCATTGCCACCTGTCGGTGACCCCTTTAGCCTATAAAAGGAGGCCCATGCTCAACGTAGAGGGGGTTCGACTCATTCGAAACTACAGAACGCTCACGCTCTCGAGCAAGAACACAATATAACCACAAAGCAGCAGTAGGAGTTTTATCTCTCCGGAGAGCTCCGAAGCTGGGTAAAATCCCTCGCGCGCCTCGCCTCGATCCGCTCTTCGTGCGCCCTCCGCTCCCTGCCGGACCGAGAAGGGGCCCTGCCCCAGAGGTGTTCGTTTCCCATGACATCTTTGGCGTGCCAGGTAGGGGGGCGTCGAGGATGTGCGAACCTGATCCGGTGTTCACGCGCGCTACTTCATCATCTTCATCGACATGCCACCGAAGAAGAAGACTTCGGAGGTTGTTGGTCCGTCCGCGTCGATTCCACCGCCACCGGAGCAAACGGGCGATGGGGTAGACGCCGGCGGAGGAACGGGCGCCGATGTGGGAGCTCACATTGTCACCAGATCCAAGGACAAGGACCCGCAAACTTCGGCGTCCGTACATGCACCGCGCCCCTCTCAGGAGGCGCGGGACCGACAACGCCATGGTTCTCCTAGCACCGTACTCACGTTGGAACAAGGCCAAGCTGGTGGATCACGGGACGCTCAAGGCCAA
The DNA here is from genome assembly GCF_018294505.1 of Triticum aestivum. NCBI lineage: Eukaryota > Viridiplantae > Streptophyta > Magnoliopsida > Poales > Poaceae > Triticum > Triticum aestivum. The sequence goes on from NC_057810.1 coordinate 237,071,580, forward strand.
CATGCACGCCAACATGTTGGCGCGAGCGCGGCACGGTCACCTGGACGAGATGTTGCTCCTTCTAACACTGTTAGAAGTTTGAGCATATCCCGCTCCTCGCGTCGTTCGCCCCCGCCGCCGAAAACCCCAGAAGAAGCGTTGGCCCGAGCCCAACTGATCCTAGACTACCCCCCGGCGTCGGACAAGATCGACGACTGGAGGATCACCATTCAGAGCCTCATCGGCTTCGCCAACGGCGACACTCCCCGGCAACCAAGCACGTCGAAGCCACGGCAAGACGCCCAGGCGCAAGCCGGTGGCGACAAGACCGGTGGGGGTGCCACCACCGTGCACTCCCCGCCCCGAAGGCCAAGATCGCCGACTCGCCGGGTCAACCTCGACACCGACTCCACGGCGTCGTCAGATCCACGAGTTCGTCGTGATCAGCGCCAAGTTCTTCAAGAACGGCAGCAAGAGGACGCTCGCACTCGAATCGAACGTCGAAGAGAAGTGCGGCGTCAATCAGAACAACGCGCTGGACCCACTGTCGACATGCATGCGCCAGGGGAACCAGGTGACTTGCTGTACGCGGCAGGTTGCCCTGCGTTCACCCATGAGCTGCGGCAAGTCCAGTGGCCCAGTACCAAGAACTTCAAGCCAGATGTACCCGAGAAGTATGATGGCAGGATACATCCGTCGGAGTTCCTCAGCGTCTACACCATCGCGGTGCAGGCGGCCGGGGGGCGCGACGAGAAGATCCTCGCCAACTACTTCCCGCTGGTGCTCCAGCCCAACGTCAGGTCGTGGCTCATGCACTTGCCGGACGACTCCATCTCCTCATGGGCGGATCTGTGCCATCAGTTTGTTGGCGCCTTCACAGGCGGCCACAAGCTCCATGGCCAGGAAATCGATCTTCATCTGCTCGCCCAGAAGGAAGGAGAACCCCTGCGCAAGTACATACAGAGATTCAGCCAAGTGCAGTGCAACATCCCAGACATCCACCCTGCCGCGGTCATCAGCGCGTTCCATCAGAACGTGCGAAACCGCAGGATGAGGGAGGAGATGGCGATGTGCAAGATTAGAGACGTCAGTGAGCTATATGCCCTGGCCGACAAGTGTGCACGTGCTGAAGAGGGGAGGAAACTCCCCGGAGAGAATGCAGGAGCAGAAGGATCTGACATTGAGGATGCCGCCCCGGCAAGGAAAAACTGGCGGCGGAACAATAGAAAGAGGAAAGCAAAAGATGTGCTAGTTGTCGAGCAGTCCGGCAACGGAGGTGGCACCGAGAAGGCCAAAACTGGTAACTCCGGCGAGGCTGTGGTGGCCGCCGACAAGCAGGACGACTCCGGCAAGCAGTACTGCAAGATCCACCGCACCAAGGGCCATGATCTCCAGAATTGCAAGAAAGTTGAGCAGCTTGTTGAACTGCAGAAGGCTGAATATATATGAGCGACGCGACAAGGAGAAGGCCCAAGAAGGTGGAGGAGGATCCGGCAAGAAGCGTCCCGCCCGGGGAGGGCGCCGCGGCAAGGCTAAGCAGCGGCAAGGAGACAGGCCTCCCCGCGGCCGTGACAAGGATGAAGACGAAGACGAAGATGAAGAGATGGATGAGGAGGAGACCGACGAGCAGGAGTTTCAGAAGGCGACAGAGGTTTTGTGCGTCGACGGCGGTGCTTCTATGCATACTTCGCACCGCCAGCTCAAACAGTGGGTGCGGGAGGTTAATGCAGCGGAACCGTCAGTTGAGTCGCGCAAGCCTCTGAAGTGGTCCAGCACGCCCATCATCTTTGATGTTGAGGATCACCCTGATCGCATAACTGCGGTCGGGTGCTTGCCGATGTTGGTTTCGCCAACTATCCGCAACCTCAAGGTCGCAAAGATGCTGGTTGACGGCGGGGCCGGCTTGAATCTGATCTCCTCCGCGGTGCTCAAGAAGCTCCAGATCCCCGACAGCGAGCTCGAAGAGACCGGCACTTTCCAAGGAATCAACCCGGGAAGGAGCAAGCCGAAGGGGAAGATTACACTGCCAGTGACATTTGGCAGCTAAATTTCAGGACTGAGAAAGTCACCTTTGACGTCGCTGATTTCCTACTCGGCGGTCCAGCGCTCGCCAAGTTCATGGCAGCCTCTCACTACGCCTACAACGTGCTCAAGATGCCCAGTCCGATAAGTGTCATTTCTGTCCCTGGCGACAAGAAAGATGCCCTTATCTGTACCGACAAGATCTACCAGGAAGCAGCAGCCGCAGCAGAACGGAAACCACTTGCCGCTGAAGCTCCCGGGGGGAAGAAGAAGACCAAGTCCAGCAAGAGCTCTGATGCCCACTCCGGCAAGCGCACCTCTTCGGAGTGCTGCGCTACCGTCGAGGACGCACCATCGAGCTCCACCGGCAAGTGTAAGAAGGCAAAGACAGCTTCACCAGAGACCAAGAAAGTGGCCGCCAAGGAGGACGACACTGATGGTACCTTCACCATCAGTGCCACGCTCGACCCTAAATAGGAAAGCGCGCTTGTTGCTTTCCCGTGGGTGAATGTCGATGTGTTTGCATGGCAACCGTCTGACATCCCCGGTGTTCCCAGGAAAGTAATTGAGCACCACCTTGCCGTCTGCCCTCACGCGCGGCCCGTCAAGCAGAGAGTCAGGAAACAAGCAGTGGAGCGACAAGAATTCATTGCAGAAGAGATCAAGAAGTTGGAAGCAGCAGGCCTTGTCCGAGGAGTACTCCATCCCACGTGGTTAGCCAATCCTGTAGTCGTGCGCAAGGCGAACGGGAAATGGAGGCTTTGTATTGACTTCACTGATGTTAATAAAGCTTGTCCCAAGGATCCATTTCCCTTGCCGCGCATTGACCAGATTGTCGACTCCACGGCCGGATGTGATTTGCTTTCATTTCTTGATGCATACTCAGGATATCATCAGATCTTCATGGCAGAAGAGGATGAAGAGAAAACCGCATTCATTACTCCATGTGGCACGTACTGCTTTGTACGGATGCCTTTCGGACTAAAGAATGCTGGTTCAACATTCGCAAGAGTAGTCAGCCATGCTTTTGAGCCACAGTTGCATAGAAATGTAGAGGCTTACATGGATGACATAGTGGTCAAGAGCAAGGACAAAGCAACTTTGATCCAGGATTTGGACGAGACCTTTGCAAATCTGCGCAAGATCAATCTTAAGTTAAACCCCAAGAAGTGCGTGTTTGGAGTCCCCTCCGGCAAGCTTCTCGGGTTCTTTGTATCTCAATGGGGGATTGAAGCCAATCCCGACAAAATCAAGGCCATTGAGCAGATCGAAGCACCGAAGCGCGTCAAGGATGTGCGTAGTCTTGCCGGCTGCGTTGCTGCTCTTAGCAGGTTCATCTCTAAGTCTACTGAGCGCGCCCTGCCATTTTTCAAAATTTTGAAAAAGGCAGGTCCAATGAAATGGACTCCGGAAGCGGAGGCTGCGCTGCAGGACTTGAAGAGATACCTGTCCTCCACTCCAATACTTGTTGCACCTAAGCCACAAGAGAAGTTACTGCTATATCTAGCGGCAACCAATCAAGTGGTTAGTGCTGCATTAGTAGCGGAAAGGGAGGCGGACGATGAGCCAGCGACCACGGCAAGCGAATCCAGCGACAAGCAGGGGGCTTCTCCGACAAGCTCTGGTCCCGACAAGGATGGATCTGCACAGCCACAAGAGGAGAAACAGAAGAAGATGGTGCAGCGCCCAGTTTATTTTGTCAGTTCCCTTCTGCAGGGGGCTAGGTCAAGGTACTCTGGTGTGCAGAAGTTGCTTTTCGGCCTTCTCATGGCCTCGAGGAAGCTGCGCCATTACTTTCAAGCACATGAGATCACAGTTGTCACTCGCTTTCCGTTGAAGAGGATATTGCAGAATCCGGAAGAAACATGCAGGATCGTCGAGTGGGCACTGGAGTTTTCAAGCTTTGGCCTCAAGTTTGAGAGTACTTCAACTATTCAGAGCCGAGCATTGGCAGAATTTATAGCAGAATGGACGCCAACACCTGATGAAGAAACTCCAGAGACGAGCATCCCCGGCAAGGAAGCAAGCAAAGAATGGATCATGTACTTTGATGGTGCCTACTTGCTGCAAGGCGCCGATGCGGGCGTATTACTTGTCGCACCCACCAGAGAGCACCTCAAGTACGTGGTCTAGATGCACTTTCCCAAGGAGCAAGCAACAAACAATACTGCAGAGTATGAAGGCTTGCTTGCCGGACTCAGCATCGCGGCAGACCTTGGGATCAAGAAGCTTATTGTCAGGGGTGACTCGCAGCTTGTCATCCGCCAAGTGAACAAAGATTATCAGAGTCCGTTGATGGAAGCTTACCTTGATGAAGTGAGAAAGTTGGAAGAGCATTTTGACGGCCTGCAGATGGAACATGTTCCAAGAGCCCAGAACGATGTTGCCGATGGCCTGTCAAAATGCGTTGCATTAAAGTTACCCGTGGAACCAGGGATCTTTGTGCTCAGACTGACTCAGCCATCTGTAACGCCATCAATTGGACAGAGCAAGAAGAGGAAGTTGGTTACTGGTGACTACTTTCCGGCAGAGCTCCCCGAAGCCGCCGCCAAGAAGGTCCCCAAAATCAACACAAAGAGTGCTGAGGGGCAGTCTGCACCGACAAGCCCTAGGATTTGTTCTGTTGAAGCAGACGCCCCTGACAAGTTTTGCTCCGGCAAGCTTGCCGGGGAACATCAAGCTCCGGCTGAGCCACAGATTCTTGCCATGGAAGCAGATGTTCCCGCAGCAGCATTTGCGCCTTTAGTCCTTGTCGTCGAGCCACAAGCTCCGGCATGGGCGCAGCAGATCATCCGTTTCCTTCAAATAGGAGAACTTCCCGAAGAGCAAGAAGAAGCGGAGAGAGTAGCCCGGCAATCGAGTATGTACCAGTTTGTCGACGACATACTGCACAGAAGAAGATTCAACAGAGTGAAATTAAAGTGTATTTCCCGGGAAGAAGGACAGGAGTTGTTGGCGGAGATACATGGAGGCATATGTGGTCATCACATTGGCGCAAGAGCACTTGCCGGCAAAGCCTTCCGGCAAGGTTTCTTTTGGCCAACAGCCCTCCAGGATGCAACTGCACAAGTAACCAAGTGTGAAGCGTTCCAGTTCCACTCCAAGCAGATACATCAACCAGCTCAAGCTCTCCAGATGATCCCTTTATCCTAGCCGTTTTCGGTCTGGGAGCTCGACATCCTTGGCCCCTTTCCCCGAGCTGTCGGGGGCTTTGAATACTTGTACGTGGCAATCGACAAGTTCACAAAGTGGCCGGAAGTGGAAGTAGTGAGGAAGGTGACAGCACAGTCAGCAGTCAAGTTCTTCAGGTCGATTGTTTGCCGTTTCGGAGTCCCTAACAGGATCATCACCGACAATGGCACACAATTCACGAGCCGCACCTTCATGCAGTACGTCCAAGATCTTGGCGCCAAGATCTGCTTCGCTTATGTTGCTCACCCGAGAAGCAACGGTCAAGCGGAGAGGGCGAATGCTGAAGTGCTGCGCGGGCTCAAGGCCAGGACTTTCGACAGGCTGCACAAGTGCGGAAGGAACTGGATCGAGGAGCTGCTGGTGGTTCTTTGGTCGATCAGGACGACGCCAAATCGAGCCACTGGCCAGACACCTTTTGCTCTAGTCTATGGAGCAGAGGCAGTTCTCCCCACGGAACTCGTATACGGATCGCCTCGGGTGCTCGCTTATGATGAGCTTGAGCAAGAGCACCTGCGACAAGATGACGCGCTGCTCCTTGAGGAAGATCGTCTTCAGGCTGCTGTACGAGCTGCTCGCTACCAGCAAGCTTTGCATCGCTACCATAGCCGCAAAGTTAATGCCAGAAGTTTCGAGGAAGGCGACCTTGTTCTTCGGCGTGTTCAATCCGCCAAGAATTCCAGCAAGTTGACGCCGAAGTGGGAAGGCCCTTATCGGGTGAAGCGAGTCACTAGGCCTGGCGCTGTCCGCCTTGAGACCGAAGATGGCTTTCCGGTGAGCAACTCCTGGAACATAGAGCATCTTCGTAAGTTCTACCCATGAGGCGCGGTTGCCGGAACCTGCTGTCCCGGCAACCACCTTTTGTACAAGCCTTGCCGCTGTTGCATGTAACCCTTTGTACAAAGCCGGGCGCAGATCCCGCGCATAAATAAAGATCATATGCTCTGCAAATGTTGTCAAATTTCATGCTTTCTTTCTTTTGCATGTATTATCTGACACTTTGTGCAGCTCTTGCCCCCGGTAAGCAATAACGAGCCTTAAGGCTCCATATCTTTATTTTCTCTTCTTCCTTTTTCTCAAGAAGAAGGTTCCTTTGCCCACAAGTTCACCGGGGGGAGAAGGAGAAGATAATGGTGTGGACCAGGCGTCGTTCAAAGAAGTATAGCCTTGCCGGGACACAAACGACAGAAAAGCTAAGTTGCCAAAGTTTGAGCACAACTAGTTTTGAAATTTTTTAAGTTATCTTCCTTGAACGACCGTGCTTTGTATGGAAAACCTGTGCACGGAGGAACCAACTCGTAGCTAGTTGCGCCCTTACCTTGTTTCGAGTCCGCTCAACAACGTAAGTGTGCTGCGACTAGTTCCGACAAGGTTTCTTGCCAGAGGCAACACCGCCAGCAGGCTGCTGATGTTCCACACTCAGCGCTCGCGGCAAGGGTGCCTGCCCCGGCAAGTTTCCTAAAAGCGTAGGGTAAAAACATACAAGGGAGGGAATCAAGTAAAGGAAATAACATAGCAAATACTACCTAGAATAAAGTTATATTACAATAATAACTTGCCGTGCTCTAATAGGTTGTTCCCGTAACATGTCTAGCAGCGGCAAGAAAAAGGAGAAAACACGCGGCCTAATATACGCGGTCGCCATCAACCCTCCTGACTTCATTCACCTTGTCCACAATGGGTGCGACAAGGGCCTTGAGTTCTTCAAGATCAGCACCCGCCGGCAGCTTCTTGAGGACGTTGGTGAGGTTGAGGCCCGGATTGCGGAAGAGCACCTTCACCAACACCTTCTCCAGGACTTTGGCACAGATTGCGCGCGACTCATCAGCCAGCTGCTTTGGGATCCTTTCCCGGAGTTGCTGGAGAGCCGTCACCACGCCCTTGAAGCTCCAGCGTCTCAGTCAGCGTGACCAGTTTCAGCTCCAGATCAGCATTTGAGTCCTTGGCGGTGTTCAGTTCCTTTGCCTTATCGGCAAGTCGAACTTGCAGATCGCCATGAGTGAGGGCGTCCTTCTCTCGTTCGCGCTGGAGCGCGGCAAGCTCCTCATCCTTCCCTTTCAGATCAGCCTCCAGCTGCGTCATCTTCACCTCCAGTTCCTTCTTGGCGGCCTCGGCAGCTGCGGCAGCGTCCTTCGCTTCCTTGAGCGCCCCGCCAAGTGATTGCTCGCGTGCGGCGAGCTCCTCCTCGTAGCTGTCCAGATTGACTTTCCGCTGCGTCAGTTCACCTTCCCGGGTGGACATCTCTTCAGCGGCAAGCCTCTGTTGCTCCTCAACTTCTGCCTTCTCGAGGAGGAAGGCCTTCCGCGCCTCGACAAGCTGCGCCCTCTCCTCCGCAATGGACCAGAGGGCCTCTTGGTTGCGGCTCCGGATCTCCTCCGCATGCTTCTCTATGTCAACTCCCGCCTGCGCGACAAGCACTTCCCGGGACTCCAGCTTCGCTTGTCGGGCGCGATAGAGCGACACCAACTTCCGGAGCAGTTGCTCCTCTTCAGACTCGCCGCCGCTGCTGCTTGGCGCGTCAACCACTGTCAGCCCAGCAGAGGCGAGCACTTCCCCGTCAAATGCCTCTCCTTCAACCGGCGCCCTGGAACTCAACGCCCAGGGAAGCTTGATCAAGACACCCTCGCCGGCCTTCAAGTAGGCGCCGGGCTGGGGCTCTTCGGAGCCCGGTGCTGCATCAGCAGCGGAGGGGTCGGCGGTCGGTGTAGCACCTTGCGCTCCTGCGCCCTGGGGGTCGTCAGTGCGATTGACGGACCCCTCGCCAGCTCCTGCGCCAGCAGCCTTCGCGGCCTCTTCGCCGGCGGGATCGTCAGCGCCGGCCTCTTCCTCGGTGGCGGCGACATCATCAGTGTTGCCGCGTGCATCCTCCTCGCCGGTGGCCTCAGTCTCCATCGGATCTGTGGAGGGGGGATCTGAAGACAGGGAGAGGAAGAAAAAGTCAAGCAAATATCCAAAAAGAAGATCAGAAGAAGAAAAACACAAGGGAAAATTTCCAACAAGGAGGGTTACCTGTGCTGGGCTCTGTGATCATGGGCTCCACCACCGAAGGATCGCTGGTCGCGTCCCTTGCCGGGGAACTGCCCCTTGCCGGGGACCGCTCCCTTGCCGGAGAGCGCTTCCTTGTCGGGGAATCGCCCCTTGGCGGCATAGTCGAAGCAGATAGCACCTCAGGAGTGGCTTCTGGTTGTTCCTGATGGGCCCGTTCTGCTCCTACACAAGCAAATCAACAATCAAGATATCAGCAAGGGAAGAGCACCCATGCGCGCCCCACAACAGGAAGTGAACAAATACTTACGCTGGGGGCTGCTTCGAGGAGAGGTTGCCGGGTCCGTCAGGGTGGTCTCGGACGCGCCCTCTACCGTCACAGCAGGATCGTCCTCGATGACAACCACGGGGACCTTGGCCCTCTTCGTCGCTCTCTCGCCGCAGGTTCAGAGGGAAGCAGATCAGATACAAGACAAGAAACAGCAAGAATCGAAGAAATATAAGTACAACAAGAAGAAAGCCTTACTCCTCCTCCTCTTCTTCCTCCTCATCAGAGCCGAGCACGGAAAGATCGAAGTCCGGTACTCTTTCAGCGTGATGAGGCGGGGTAGTAGGCTCCCTTGGACGCTTGGTGGAAGCTGCGGCAGGATCAGGAGCAGCGGCCGGAGAAGACCCCGCTCCAGTTGCCGGCGCGGCGTGAGATGCTCCAGCGGCAACGGTGGTTGTGGCGGTGGAGCATGTTCCGCGGCGCTGCGGCTGTTGGCCTGCCTGCCGCCCTGCTGTGTCTCCAGTCCTACGGAGGCGCCTTCTTGGTTGAGCTGGGAGCTGCGCTGAGGGCTCCGCCCGCGGCAAGCTGCTCAAAGACGGCTGGCCGCTTGCGCCCTCGGCGGGCTCGCTCGCTTCGGCTTCGGGCTCTCCTTCGCCAATGACCTCGCCGACAAGGTCCTCTCGGTCGGCAAGGCTTGCCGCCTCGGCCGCCTCTGCCTCCTCCAACGTGAAACCAAACTCGCCCGCGGCGGCGGCTGCCGCCGCCTCTTCCGCCCTGGTGGCGATATACCGCATCTCGTCATCAGTGGTGTCGTGGGTGAGGAGCCTTTGTTCGTCGGCACGGACTTCTACCTCCACCAAGCCGTCGAAGAATTGCCGCACGACATTGTCGGAGGGCTCCTGCCAAGTTGGGATAATCCTATGCGAGTCGCACTCCGGCATCATTGCGCGGATGCGATCAAGCTTGGAGTTCTTGCATAGCGGGACGACGCCCTGCGGTAGCCTGAACCAGTCCGGATGGTTGGGGTCGTGCTTGAACAGCTCCTTGAGCATCCCGTCCAACTCCAAAATAGTGAAGTTAAAATTGAGGCCTGGGCGCAGCCTCATGATATCCACCGGGCCCCCGAACAGCCAGGCGGGCCTCCCCCTCTCCTGCAGAGGGGCGATGCGGCGGCGAAGAAAGTCCGCGCCAACTGCCCCTACAGTGAGCCCGGCAAGCCTGAGCCGCAGGATCCGGGTGGTGGCGATCTTCAGCTTGGCATCGTCCGCCGCCAGGGTGCTCCAGTCGCCGCCGCGCACTACTCGGGCTTGGCGCAAATTGGTGAATGACTGCGGATCTGAGTCAACAATCCAACACCATTCAGCCCTCCACCCATCCCATTTGCTGCGGAGCTCCCCCTCTAGATATACCTCCTTCTTGCCAGCCCTCGAGATCCAGGCGATCCCGCCAGACAAGGGCTCTCCTTTCTCGACCCAGGGCATGAAATAGTGGCGGAAAAGGGCTACGTTGGGGTGGATTCCGACGAAGTTCTCGCAAAGGTGCGCGAAAACCGCCATGGTCAGAACGGCGTTGGGGGTGAAATCAAGGAGATGGAGCCCGTATGTGTTCATGATGTCGCAGAAGAAATCGGAAAAGGGCGGGCAGAGCCCGCAATAGAAGAACAATGGGAAGAAGTAGTACCCTTTTGGGCACCGCTTCGAAGTAGAAGCTTCGGCGGAGAGTGCCTGCGTGCGTGGATGCGCCCGCGTCTCCGTCGACCAGAAGAGATAGAACCACTCCTGCAGCGCCTTCGCGGTGAGCTCGGGGGGAAAAAGTGCTTGCTCCTTGCGCAACGCCTCAAGCCGCAGCGCCTCGGCCGACTTCGCACTCTTTCCGGTCTTCGGAGCCATGGCGGAGGCGGTGGAGGAGAGCGGGGGCGACGGCGGCGACGGACGGCGGAGCGCTGCTCTCTTTCGGCTTGGGAGGCCGAGGGGAGCGGCGGAGTTTTCTGAGGAAGGAACCGCAAGTGGCGAAGGTGGGGGAACGGCCCCTGTTTCCCCTGCTTATAAACAGGAGAGGCGAACGTTACACCTTTTTCGATTAAAGAATCACCCACGATCTCTCCCACGACGCCGCGTTTGATGCGTGCCGTTACGGGAGGGCGCGGTGGATACGGTGTTAGATTTGGTGTGGACTCAGGCCGCGCGTGCCCGTGCCCTGTTTTGGGCCTGGCCCAACAGCGCTCGGCACCGTGTGTGGCCCAGGCCCGGGGGCTCCTGTCGGTGTACTAAAGTAGGGGTACCTTAGTATCCCGAACTTGTGCACGGGCAGTGGCAGCGCCCCGCGGCAAGGCTTGCCGGACGTCCGCCAAGATCCTCCGTAGCTCCTATTGATGCTATTCAATAACAAAGTGTTTTAACTGAGAAGACAAGACTCCGGCAAGAGGAGCTTGCCGGGAAGGACAAGGCCCCGGCAAGAGGAGCTTGCCGGGAAGGCCAACCAAGGCATTTCAAGAAACTTGCCACGACGTGCCTCGCGTCCCGGCAAGACCCGACGAGCGACAAGCTTTCGGGCGCGACAAGACAACGACCGTGGCAAGGCGCTTGCCGCGGCGGAGCCAGCACTATGCGCCCATGCTCCAGCGCATCCGTCGACGTGTCGCCGCAGGGCCGTTCCAGGCGCACGTGGCGGGAAGTTGTGCAGCCAAGCGGTGCGAGGTGGCAAGTGGAGATGACGAGAAGGCCATCATGGCAAGCGGTGGCGCCTCAAACGGTCGTTTTCTGCATTGTTTGGGCGACCGGACGGGCATTAAATGCCCTTGTCCCCTGCCGTCAGAGTTAGGTAGGGTGCACTATAGATAGCAGTTGTACCAACCCCCCTTTTTTACATTTGTACCCCTGTCTGTGTTGCCACCTGTCGGTGACCCCTTTAGCCTATAAAAGGAGGCCCATGCGCAACGTAGAGGGGGTTCGACTCATTCGAAACTACAGAACGCTCACGCTCTCGAGCAAGAACACAATATAACCACAAAGCGGCAGTAGGAGTTTTATCTCTCCGGAGAGCTCCGAAGCTGGGTAAAATCCCTCGCGCGCCTCGCCTCGATCTGCTCTTCGTGCGCCCTCTGCTCCCTGCCGGACCGAGAAGGGGCCCTGCCCCATAGGTGTTCGTTTCCCACGACAAGAAGGTAATATTTTAAATCAAACAGTGGTACATAGCACAAGTAACCTCGTCTTTAAATTACAACAGCAGCAGAGGTACATTTAGTCAAAGATCTTGTCCTTGGTACATTCATTGGCCACAAGACGAGCGCCCTTCATAACGCCATCATAGTACTTCTCGGGATGGCGGTGCGCCTTGCCCTCTGGCGGCCTATCCTTCACCAGCTTCTCCGCATCCAGCTTGCCCCAATGCACCTTCACACGGGCAAAGGCCCGGCGGGCACCCTCAATGCAAATGGATCGCTTGATCACTTCAAGCCACGGACAGGCATTCACCATCCGCTTGATCAGGCCGAAGTAGCTAGTGGGTAGGGGCTCACCAGGCCACATCCGGACTATGAAATCTTTCATAGCCACTTCTTCCGCCTTGTGGAGTTCGACCAACTGCTTCAGTTTGTCACTTAGAGGCATTGGGTGTTCAGCCCCAGCATACTGGGACCAGAATAGCTTCTCCGTGGAGCTCCCCTCCTCGGCACGGTAGAACTCCACGGCGTCTGAGATGCTGCATGGCAGATCTGTGAATGCCCCTGGAGTGCTCCGAATTCGGGTAAGTAAAAGAAACGCCTCCTCCACATGTTTGCTTTGCATAAAGAATGTCTTACCCGCTGCTACCTTCTTGGCCGCCTGGATTTCCTGCTGTGCTTTGTCGTCTTCGGCCTTGGCATCTTTCATACTTGCAAAGGCCTTCGCAAGTTCAGCCTCTTTCATCTTCAGATCATGCTCCACGGACTCGAACTTTTTGCCGAGGTCCCGGAGCTCTTGCTGTACCTCGCCCACTCTAGCACTTTTCTTTTCGCGCTCCTTGCATTCCAAGGCGGCCTTATCTTCGGCCTCGGACATCACTTTCTTCAGGGATGCCACTTCGGTGGTGGCCCCTATTACACAGTCACGAGGCTTCATCGTTAGACTAATCGATTTTATCTTTCCTTAAATACATAAGAGCGGGGAATCACTCACCTTTGTTCTCTTTGAGCTGCGTCTTCGTGAGGTCGAGCTCTCACTGTGCCTGCTCCAGGTCCCGCTTTAGTTCGGCAACCTTGGCTGTGCGGGCAGCAGCGGCAAGCAGCACAGCCTGCTCATTCACATGCACATTTATTATTAGACTCCTACGGATTATAATTGACCCTCCGTTTGGCTTTTCCTTCCGAACACCAAACAGAGTGTTAGGGGCTACTACCTATCGGGTGGTAATTTTACACATTTTTATTACTTACCTCAAAGCCTGTCAGGAGGCTGGTACACGCTTCGGTCAGTCCGCTCTTGGCGGACAGAACCTTCTGAATCACTGCACCCATAAGAGTACGGTGCTCGTCATCCAAGGAAGCGCCGCAAAGCACTTCTAGCAAACTATTCGACGCCCCTGGCGTGACGGAAGTCATCCGCACGGACGGCTCGCCCTCCCTAGCGAGGGGCCACCTGCCTGCATCCCGAGCCATCAAAGGCTCCGGCATAATATCCGGATGAGGGTCCGGCTTGCTGCGGCTCTCATCGGCACAATCCACGGGGATCTTGAACCCCACGTGTCTGACATCTGGAATCCCGCCTTGGGGCGTCTCCAGAGTCACCTCCCCTCGCTCTGGGAGCCTTCGGGACAACACCTCCGTGTCATCCGCGGGCTGAGGAGTGGTGGCCGTCGGGAGCGAGTTCACCGCTGAATCGCTCAGGGTCCCATCCGAAGAAGATACCTCGGGATGAACCTTGGCCGGACTGCATATATGTTCGGCATTATAAATAGAATGTGAAGTAAAGTCATGATAGAGTGCAGATACTTACGATCGCGCTAGGGGCTTCCCTCTAGGTAGCCACCCCACCTCGCTATGGGCGACCGTGGTGAAGTAGTCCGGAAGGGACACCTTTCCCTTCTTGGACGTCCTAGCCTCCCCCTCCGGGGCGGCTTTCCTCTTTTTCTCCTCCCCAGTGTGGGGAGGTAGAGTTTCTTCTTGCTTCCCCCCGCCTCCGTGGGAGGAAGCTGTCTCGTCGTCCTCAGACGACATGGGTATGACAGCCTTGCGCCGAGGGCCTTTCCCGGCCCCCTGGTCCGCCTTCTCGGGCCCCTCACCCTCCCCGGGTGGGGTGGTCCCTTCTTCTTCTTCTTCCTCCCCTTCGGGGGAGGAGTGTGCCTCGTCATCTTCAGACGAGGCTTCCGGCACAACCTTACGCCAAAGACCCTTTCGGATCCCCGGGGCCTTCTTTTTGGCCTTCTTCTCCGGCACCTTGTAGGGCACCGGGACTAGCATCTCCGTCAGGAGAGCATCAGCTGGGCCTTCTAGCAGCGGAGCCGGACAGTCAATCTGCTCCACTATCTCCACATAATCCTGAACAAATATGCACAATTACTTAAGACTCCCCCATGAATATATTGGGAAGAACCAAATCCGGTGGTAGAAACTCACGTGACTAGGAGGCCGCGTGGCGTGGAGCCCACGGTCCTCGGATGTGGGAGGAGGTACTTCGGAGGCCTTAAACAGTGCCTTCCATGCGTCTTTGTGCGTCATGCCATAAAGCCTCCAAAGCGTCTGGTGTTCGGCTGGGACGAACTCCCACAGATTAAATGCCCGCCTTTGGCACGGGAGAATCCGGCGAACGAGCATGACCTGATGTTCTTGTCCTTCATGCTCTTGATGCAGGTCTAGAGTCCGGTCAGCTCTGTAGATTCACCCCAGGATAGGCCCTTCTTTTCCTAGGAGGTGAGCCGCATGGGGGTTCTGGATCAGAACTCGAGGGCCGCCGCCCAATTGGCGCCGCGCGGCTCGGTGATGTAGAACCACCCCGACTACCACCCCTTCACGGTTTCCGCAAAGCAGCCATCAAGACAGGTGACGTTAGGCATCTTACCCACCATGGCCCCTCCGCACTCCGCTTGCTGGCCGCTCGCGATCTTCGGCTTCACGCAGAAGATTTGTAGCCACAAGCCAAAGTGAGGCTTGATGCGGAGGAAGGCCTCGCACATGATGATAAACACCGATATGTTGAGGATGAAATTCGGGGCTAGATCATGGAAATCTAGCCCATAGTAGAACATGAGCCCGCGGACGAAGGGGTGAAGTGGAAACCCCAGTCCACGGACGAAGTGGGCGAGAAACACGACCCTCTCATGAGGTCCCGGGGTTGGAATGAACTGCACGTCGTCTGGTAGCCGGTGCGCTATGTCTGCGGCCAAGTATCCGGCCGCCCGATGATTAGCGATGTGCTTCTCCTTCATGGTGGAAGCCACCCACTTGCCTCCTGCTCCAGACATGTTTAGCGGTGCGGAGAAGACTTGGGCTAGGGCGCTGGAGCTCGAGGGGGCAAGAGTGGGCGAAGGAGGAAGAAGGCGTGGGTAGAAATGGGGAACTCTTATCCCTTTATAGAGGCGACGAAAGCAGTGCGCCTCCCCACTCGCCCGTTGAGAATCGCTTACTTCCCAAGCGCCACGATTGATGGCATGGTGGGATTACCCATACCCGTATTGATGAGAATCCCGTGATAAGGGGACACGATGTCTACTTTGACAAGACGTGTCAAGGAAACGCCTCGCAATATGCACTGTGGCTGGTTGTAGGAAAATGGTTCGAATAATGACCCAACCGTAATGACAGGTCACATTGTCCAAAAAAGCTCTCAGCAGATTGCATTTGTGAAATATCATTATCTCGACGGCGGTATGTGAAGATCATTTTGCGGATCCGGACACGGTTGAAGTGTTCGATTATTACTTTGGAGTATTTGGAGAAGGAACCCGCCTTGCAATGCCGAAGACAAGACTGCACGTCGGACTCATCGTCATTGAAGCCTGGTTCAGGGGCTACTGAGGGCGACCTGGATTAGGGGGTATCCGGACTGCCGGACTATATACAACGTCCGTACTATTGAAGCGTGAAGATACAAGACTCAAGACTCCGTTCCGTGTCCGGATGGGACTCTCCTTTGTGTGGAATACAAGCTTGGCGATCCGGATATTGTGTTTCCTTCCTTGTAACTGACTCCATGTAAACCCTAGCCCTCTCCGGTGTCTATATAAACCAGAGAGGTTGGTCCTTAGAAGGCCGATCACAATTACAATCATAATCATCATAGGCTAGCTCCCAGGGTTTAGCCTCTACAATCTCATGGTATATCTACTCTTGTACTACTCATATCGTCAGTATTAATCAAGCACGAATTAGGGTTTAACCTCCATCGAGAGGGCCCGAACCTGGGTAAACATTGTGTCCCTTGCTTCCTGTTACCATCAGCCTAAGACACACAGATCGGGACCCCCTGCCCGAGATCCGCCGATTTTGACACCGACAGACGCCCCACATCCTCATGTGACCAACTATGTCAGTCATCTCTGCTTCTTCACTGATGTGGTGACGCGCCTGGAGAACCGCTCCGAGAGAGCTCCCTAGCTTGTCGAGGAGAGGAGCTGCAGCCTATTTGGGCGCGCATTTTCCCGCGTCTTCAACCATCTTCAGAACACCGACCCCCACTTTGACTTTGACGCTATCATCGCCCCGGTGCCCAAGGCCATCCGAGGTGACCTGGCGCGGTGGGTGGAGGACAATGTGGATGCGCTCATCAGGGCCTTCGCTTCCGACAATGATGGGGTGGTAGTTGCAGCAGATGGTGGCGATGTGGTCAGTGGCGGTGAAGATGGTGCCAATGATGGCGATGGTGATGCCAGTGACAACGACATCGACACTAGTGATGCTTCCGGAGGCGACCCGAAGGGCGCGGTTGTCACATCCCTAGTTCTAGTATGCACTGAGCTAGCTATTCATGTGTTGCATCATGTTTAAATTCTTTTGACACTTGAAATAGGGATTGCCTAAACCCTAACATCAAAGGAATTCACTAGGTTCAACTAAAATAATTTTAGTGAATCCAAATGGCTTTCAAAAATGTTCATCATTTCTGGAAATGCTGGAAACAGTACCAGAGATGTTGGACATTTTTCCATGACATATTTGGGCTCTGAATTAAATCATATGGTATTTGCATTTGGGCATTTAAATACTATAAAATATTCTAAATGCTCAAATAATCATAAACTAAAATGTTTACTGTTGGATATATTCTAAAGAGTAGCCATGCTTAGTTTCATGATTTTTGGATCTGTTTAAGTATTTTAAATAAAGCCCCGAAGACTACAGAATAATAGAAAAACAAAAACAATAAATAAAAGAGAGAGAGAGAGAGAGACTTACCTGGACCTACCTTCTATGCAGCCCACCTGGCCGGCCCAGCTGGCAGCCCAGCCAACTGGCCCAGCCCACCACTGCCTCCTTCCCTGTCGTCTTCCTCCTTTGCCAGAAGGACGAGCGCGTGCCCGGCGCGCGAAGCCACGCGCCGCGCCACCTCCTGCTTCCCGCCGCTTCCCCGAGGCAGCTGTGAACGCCACGACACCCCCCGGACACTCTGCACCTCTCCCCTCTCTCGTCGGACCTTCTCCCCTCCTCTGGCTCTCTCCCTTGCATCACCCGGACTGGCTCCCCCTTGCTTCCCTGACTGGCTCAAGAGCTCCGCCTCGCCGCCCTCGTCCTCTCAGCCGATCCACGCAGCACCGGACGCCCCCGAACATCGTCACCGCGGTCGTCTTCTACCTCGGGCAACCGAGATCACCGGCGCCCATCCATCGTCCACGGTGCCTCCCCGAGCCTGCTGATCCCTCCATTGGAATCCATGTGAGCTCCGCCGCCTTTCCCCCTTGTCCCCATGCTCTATTTCCCTCTCTAGCCTCCGTTCCCATCGAACCCGAGAGCTCGGCTCCGCCGGCCATGTCGCCGTCGTGGCCACTGTCACTTAGAGCTGCAACCGAGGACATAGCCATGCTCAGCGCATCGCCAGGAACCCAACCCGCACCCCAACTCGCTCTCTTGAGCGCTGCAGCCGTGTCCCCGCACCCGGCCAAACTCCGGGCGCCGCGTTAATGCTCGTCGCCGTCAACTCCGGCCACCCCCGCTCCAGCCGCCTCCACCACTGGATGCGCCACTCCGCCAGCTCCCCGTAGACGCTCCTCGCGCCCCAAACCGTGGCCTGTAGCGCAACCCCGACGCGGACGCCGCCGCGATCTAAGGTCGCCGGCGGTTAAACGCCGGCAGCTGACGTGGCGCCATTAGCTTAGGTGCTAAACTCGTTTAGTTAGTGTATGCGCCGATGACATGTGGGTCCCCGAGCCCAGTTAGTTTAGTCTAACTCCTATTTAGATTAGTGCTAATCTGTGTGGACCCCACGTGTCAGCTTTGACTTTGGTCTAGTCAACGTTGACCGGTCCCACCTGTCATACACCCAAACCAGCCAGAGACACTGATGTATGGGTCCCACAGGTCAGGTTTGACCTGGCCGACCCAGTTGACCTGATGACATCACACCTATGTCATGCTAATGCAGTAACTTATTTTCTGGATTTATTCTTATATAGGAAATTCCAGAAAATGTTGCAAACTTCAAGAATTCATAGAATATCAACCGTAGCTCCAAAACAAACAAGTTATATATGAAAAATGATCAGAAAAATTCAATCTATCCATCTGTACTGGTTTCATGCATGTTAGAACAATTTAACCTTGCTGTTTATATGAAACAAGTTAATGCACTAATATGACTTCTTATAATGGGTTTCCATTTGAACCTTTGGTTCAAATGGACTCATTTCAACCTGTTCTAGCTTGCATTAGCCCAAAACACATTCATATGGACATGTCATAGCATGCATCATATTGTGCATTGCATTGATCGTGTTTCTTCTCTGTTTGTCGGTGTTGTTCCCCCTCGGTAGATGTTGTACCGACGTTGTGATCGTTGACACTGATGAAGACTCAATGCTATCTTCAGAAGTGCCAGGCAAGCAAAACCCCCTTGTTCATTCCGATACAATCCTACTCTCTCGCTCCTGCTCTATTTTATTGCATTAGGACAACAACGATTCAACTGTTACTTGCTGTGGTAGCTGAACCCCTTTATCCTCTGCATGACCTGTCATTGCCACAGTAAATAGATGAAACCCACTAGCATGAGTAGGAGTTGTTTGAGCCCTGTTGTGCCTGCTCATTCATGCCTGTTTGTCATGCCTGCTACTGCTTAGAGTTAAGTCAGGTCTGATTCATCGGGGATGAGTCAGAGGTGTGTGAACATGTCCTACTGTGTGTGAGCTAAGTGTGTGAACACGATTTGGTAAAGGTATCGGTGAGAGGCCATGTAGGAGTACATGGTGGGTTGTCTCATTGAAGCCGTCCTCAGGAACTGAGTTCTGTGTTTGTGATCCATGATTCAGCTACTACCATACAATGGGCCCTGAAATATGACCCCGCTCGACTTCTTATTCACCATAGTCCTCTGTCCAGAAGTTGCAAGTAGTTTCTGGTGTTTGTAGCCTACTGGAGGCCGTGGACAGCGCTGACCGTGGGGTGGGCTGTGATGCGGTAGGTACGTGGCCGGGTACACCGGGCACCCGTTAGGTGTCTCGGAACCCTGTTCACATCGTTCGGGGCCGTATGTGGAAACCTTGGCCGGACTCCCTGCGGATGGAACCTGAATAGGCGATAAACCTGGACTAGAGACTTGAGTGTTTAGGTAGGTCGTGGTCTACACCCACGTCGGCTTTCGCTTGAAGTCTGCCGAGCACATGTCGTGTGCAGACGCTAAGTGGTGGAAACATGTATGAAGAAGTACACCCCTGCAGGGTTAACATCATCTATTCGAATAGCCGTGTCCGCGGTAAAGGACTTCTGGGTTGCCTGTACAGTTCATAGACAAGTGAAAGTGGATACCCTAAAATACGCAAGATGAGCTTGAGTGCTATGGATGGTGTTCTCGTAGGGAGACGGGAGCAGATCCATAGTGGTGTATTGATATGGTGAATATGTGGACTCGTGTGCGCCACCTCAAAAGAGTTACTTGCAGTCGTAGTTCAGGATAGCCACCGAGTCAAAGCGGGCTTGCTGCAGTTAAACCCCACCATCCCTTTGTTGATAATGATGCATATGTAGTTAGTTCTGATGTAAGTCTTGCTGGGTATATTTGTACTCACATTTGCCTATTTTATGTTTTTGCAGAGAGACGTCAGTCTCGCTAGTAGTTCCGCATGGTCTTCGACGTTTAGCTTGTTACCTCAGCTACGATCTTGTGCCCTCGGCAGGATCTAGTAGATAGTTAGGCTTCTCAGCCTTTTTCATTTGTAGATGTCTGTACTCAGATATGATAAGCTTTCTCTTGTGCTTGACTTGTATGCTCTGAATGTTGGGTCGTGAGACCCCTGTTTGTAATATCTCGCTCCTCGGAGCCCAATGAATAAAATACTTGAGTTGTAGAGTCATGTTGTGATGCCATGTTGTATTTGCACATATCAAGCATATTGTGTGTATGTTATTGAAATGCTTGGTATGTGTGGGATCTGACTATCTAGTTGTTTATCCTTAGTAGCCTCTCTTACCGGGAAATGTCTCCTAGTGCTTCCACTGAGCCATGGTAGCTTGCTACTGCTCCGGAACACTTAGGCTGGCCGGCATGTGTCCTTCTTCGTTCCTGTGTCTGTCCCTTTGGGGAAATGTCACGCGATGAATACCGGAGTCCTGTTAGCACGCTACAGCCCGGTTCACCGGAGTCCTGCTAGCCTAGTGCTACAGCCTGGATTCACTCGCTGATGACCGACACGTTCGATGCTGGGTCATGGATGCCTGTCCCTGTAAGTTTGTGACACTTTGGGTTTACAACTAGCCATGTCAGCCCGGGCTCCTTATCATATGGATGCTAGCGACACTATCATATAGGTGTGCCAAAAGGCGCAAATGGTCCCGGGCAAAGGTAAGGCGACACCCATGGGAATCTCGTGCGTGAGGCCGCAAAGTGATATGAGGTGTTACATGCTAGACCGATGTGGCATTGAGTCGGGGTCCTGACAGTGGTGAGTGATATGTTTGACTGATCCCGTGTTCCCGTGATTTTTATCCTGCACACAAAAGCTCGGGCGCAGCCCTGAAGGTTGTAAGAGCATTTTGGGAGGGGAAGCCCCTCATGTAAAAAGATTCTCGTCCTCATGCTTTTAGGAACGATGCTGAACAGGCGCCTACATGATCCTACGGGCCCTGCGATGAGTTAGTTGCTATAGTTTACCTTTAGCCCGGACAAGTCCTGAGTAGGCTTGCGAGGCCGTGGGCCTCCGAGGGTCCTCTGAGGGACCTGCTGACCAAGTGGCGAGGGCCTCATGAGAGCAAGTGCCGGCCGCGGGACGGCATGCGCGCGTGCACTTGGCCTAGCACCACCCGCGAGAGGCTCGCGAGGGGGAGGCAGCTAATGCAAATTCCAAACTAGGGCAGAAACCAGAACACGAGAAATCACACGAACGAGACAAGACACCCCCCGCATATGCAAATGCAAATTCAATTTCAACTTAAATCCGAAGCAAGGAAGCTCGACCACAGAAAGGGAGGCAAAAAGCAAAAGGCCGCGTCCGGCACCTAGTCTAGACTTTGACGTCTTCTCACTAGCGCGGAGCTAAGTGTTGCCACTGGATGTGGGAGGGGGCCCCCGAGGCCCGAGGGTGGCTCTCCAGAGACTCCGGGGCGTGTACAGCCCCAACTCATTATTACGTGAGAGTGTCATGGGCGGCCAGCTTCACAGGCACTGGGCCTTCTTCACAGGCACCGGGCCTTGCTTCATATCACCAGACAAGGGCCCCACCTTGCACCACCCTCGACCACCATTGATGGCGGCCGGAGACCAAGGATGACGCCAATGGGGCAAAGGGGACGCCAGCGGTTCCCTCGTCGACCACGGGACCTCTGCCGGGTGCAGGCTTTGCAGCACCTCCCCGGCAAAGGGCCTACCTCCGGGGGTTTCCTTGCTCTGCGCGCCGTGGGGAGGGGCCTGGCTCCCGTCCCCTCTCCTGCAGCCCCCAATGCACTCCTCCTGGCGGAAGGGAGGCTGCTGAGCTGGGGAAGCCTTCCGTTGCGATGACCTGAACCTCCTGTGAGCCATGGTTAACATAAGCTTGCTCCTGAGGAATTAGCGTTACCCGGTAGCTACTGCTACCAGCGCGGTTGGTGAGGCTTCCTTGAGGCTCCTGAAAAGGCTCGGCTTGTGGCGTCTCTTCCTCCCAGCCTGACCCGAGAAACGAGCCAGGGTCGTCTTCCAGCGCGTACTCCCGATCCACCATGTGGGCATGTAAGCCTCCAAGGTCGCCACCTCGAAGACTTCGCCGTAGTGGCCCACGCTCCATGCGGCCTGGCCTAGCACGCCGTCTTGAGGATGGTAGGGCAGCGGCCCACCCGGGCCGTAGGCAGCAATGCACATGCCCTCGTTCACCGGAGGTGGTGCTGGGGCAGCGTGGCGTCCGACGCTGATGGTTGAGCTAGTGTCGATGAAGAGGCCCGCTGCATGGTCCAACCGGGGCCTGGGGTGGAAGCTGGAAATAGAAGGGCGGCATCCCTAAGGCCGTGGCATCCAGGAGCTCGGCAACGCGCTCCAGTAACACGTCTCGGCCGCCCTCCTGCAACCTGCATCGCAGCAGCTCCCGAGCGACAGTGAGGGCGGCCCTCATGTTCGCTTGCTCCCGCCTGGTGTGCGGCGCTGTGGCTGCGGCGTGGCTTGAGGCCCTTGCGGCTGATCGCACCTGTCGTGGAGTAAGGGCAGGTAGTGCTTGACCGTGTCGCCCGCTCCCCACAGTGTTCTGTGGTGTGCGGGCTGCCTGGGGTGCGGGGTTGAGGTCACCTTGGGCAGGCAACATGGCACGGGCTGGCCACGCCGCCCAGCGGTCGGCGTTGGTCTCGGGTCGCCGGACATGGATGAGACGAAGCGGTGGAACGCAGATCGGCGGAAGGAAACCTCCGGCACACCCCTACCGAGTGCACGAAATGTCAGATACCGGGTTCCGGCAAAACCCTTAAGGTTCAAACACTAGGGTGCGCACGAAGATCTCTCCCTACCGAAACACGCCCTCAGCCTCGTCGCAATTTCTAGACTAGCACGATGAACAACACAAGAGACACGAGGTTTATACTGGTTTCGGCGACAGTTGTGGTGTAATACCCTAATCCAGTGTGGTGTGTGGTGGATTGCCTCTTGGGCTGATGATGAACAGTACAGAGGAAGAACAGCCTCGTGAGGAGAGGTGTTCATGTGGTGGTCTGGATGAACTTGACTTCCTCCCTCTACTGTGGTGGCTAGCTCTATTTATAGAGGCCCTAGTCCTCTTCCCAAATATTGAGCGGGAAGGGATCCAACAACGGCCATTTTGAAAGGGGACATCTAGTACAAGCTATCCTGACTAAAGGTGGTCTTCGCCTGCCAAAGGCACGGGTGATGACGCCGTCTTGGGCTCCATGGTCACCTCCGTCCTGCTGCTCTGCTGGTCTTGGTCTTGTTGCACCGATATGGAAACCTTTGCCTGATGGCTCGGTACTCCGCGCCTGCACTTGCCTCCTTTGCACCAAAGAGGAAACAAGGACACTGCACAGGCTGGCGCCTGCCTAGTCTGGATCGTCATGGCTTGCGTCATGGGCACCTCGCGAGGTACCCCTTGCCTTGATCTCTCCGCCTCCTCGCGAGCCTGCCTGGTGAGGCCGCCCCTTAGGAGGCCTTGCGTCGTCTGCCCCATGAGGCTTGGCCCCTCGCAAGGGTCTTGAGATTTGGTTGATGAAGACGGGCCATACTGGGCCACTAGTTGAGCCATGCTGTAGGCTGCAGGCAGGCAAGTCTGGGGACCCCCGTTCCCAGGACACCGACATGTGCTGTCAATTCCATCCAATTTCAAATTAGAAAATAAAGAGTAAGTTCAAAATATCAATAGCATAATTTGGCATTGTTCATAATGTGGCGAGCTTCACCACACTACTTGATTACCATGTCAACATAACAAGCATAGATGAAGGGCAAAGACAATCATTGTATCTACTTTGGTTAATGTGCATGTCATGTTGTTCATATCATCAGCCACATCAGTAAGATAAAATAAGAGATGATAAGGTGCAAACGTGGGCTGCTTCACCACACACTGGATTATAGATCCACAAAAACAAGCATACATATAGGGAGTATTGAGTAATGTGCATGGTATGAATAAGGAATTTGGTTTTACAAGTAAAACTTAGAACTTACGGTTCTTGCGAACATGCATTTTGATAGAAACAACAAACTAAATAGCAGTAAACGATAGGGAGTATGAGCAAATTAAACAGCAGTTGAGGATAAAGGCTTTAGAAGGATTGATTTACATTAACAGTTAACACCAGCTTTATAATGCCCTTCTCCATGTCAAGGGAAGATAAATCAAGAATTTCAGCACAGAATCTTCTTCATAAGCATTGCCTGTACTCCGCATTTTGTAGAGAGTATAGATATCATAATACTGGAAGGGATAGAGGATAATGAAGATAAGATGCAGATTGATGCTACATAATCAACTACCAATCCCTGGAAGTACAAGCGTTACAGGACAAAATGTACTGACAAGAGTAATGGGTTACACTTCTGCACTAGCATTGCCTGTGTATTCTACTTTTTGGTAAGATTAAATATAGATCCGATCTTTTTTAGTAAATGGTGGGCGAGGGAGATAAGATGCAGAATGCTACACAATGAACCAATCCCTCTTCCCATAATACAAGAGTGTTTTGAACACTGGTGTACTGTACAAAACGTTCTTATATTATGGGACGGAGGGAGTAGCTGTTAATGTAAGTACAGTGGTAGACGACGTTCAGTCCTTACAAGAGGATTGCAAAGCTAAACCTCTTCAAAAGCATTAGGTTGATTCCAAATTTATGTAAGAGTCCATACGGATCTTATAATGTCCACCAAATGGATGATAACAAGGCTAACATGTGCAGTGATGCTACATAACAATAGCTATGGAAGTAAGTATGGTCATACAGGGCAAGAGGTACTCACAAGAGCAATGCAGTGTGTAGTATAGTTGCAAGATTCTGTGGTCCCTTGAGAATGAATGTTCTTCTGCTAACAGTTTTTGTACAAGTGAGACGTTAAGGCAAATGCAGAAATATAGTTCAAATTGTGATGTGATATCATAGACAGTACCTTACGCTGCAGAGGAGACCAATGTGTAACAAGATTATTCCAGTCACTATTGGATAAATGTAGCACCGTTTAGAGGCTTGCCATCGAAGTGCGCTTGCCTCAGGTAGGAACGGTACTTTATCAATGAGTGCTTGACAACCAACCCTTGCTCGTTTTAACAATCCAGTTTGGTCCTCACCTATTTAAAAGACTGAAATGTTGTGTCTTCCGTCAGCAGAAACATATGCAGTAATGACCATGAATAAGATTAGTACATTACTTATGCATAAGTTGCGGAGGAAGACTGGAAATTGTTCTGTGTCTGCGGTATAATATTTCCATGAAGGAAAGATGCACACAAAGTTCCTGACAACAATATAAGCTTCATCTTCTACACTTGGAAGAAATGGAACAGGGGTCCTATTTGCTGCAACTGGGGCTCTCTCTGGTTCGAAAAGGGATTTGGCAATTGGATTTTGTGTACTCTTTGCTGGAATGGGGGTTTTGCATCATAGAGCTGGTGCTATGTCAACTGGCATCATCATACTGTTTGCTGCAGTTGGGGTCTGCTGAGTTGGGGCATCAAAAATGACCAGTGTAGTAGGGCTAGAGTCTTCTAGAGTTGGGGTGTTTTGTGGGCCAGGTGATATTGCTACTACACCTAATGGGCTATTTGATTTATCAGGTGCCACTACCTTTTCCAAATACTTTGCTTGTGCTCCTCCACTATCAGCAATTGCCCTCTTCCTTTTGAACATCTGATACACCAGAACAACATTTGAATGGATAAATATGGTATGATGACAGATGGAATATGTACTGAAAATGGATAGGCAGGGCGTATTCACATACAGGATGTGTAAACTAAGCTAATGGTAGTGCAACAAAGTAGAAGCAATGCAAAGCATCAGTTGCAAGATATGTGCGACCAATATAACCTTGGAAAGTTAGAGCAAGCACCTTGATGGGTGAATAAGATAGGGAGCTACATTGACTTAGGTCTCCCTCTAGCTCAGAATCACTGTTTGGATCATATTCTGAGCATGAATTTGTAGGTGGAGAGCGTTTGCATTACATTGCATCCAGACTTGATTTCAGTCCCTTAATGCCAAGTTTGACAACCATGGCATTGTTCTGCTTTATTCTTTTCACGCACGTATGCTCATAATCATTATGACGCTGTTCAGAATCTGAGATTCGTGAAAACATAAAAAGTAGTCGGATTATCTATGGATGCATTCCGGATTCAACTCAAAGAGTGTCTCCCTATAAACCCCTGCATATGCAAAGTTCACCCCCAACCGTGCTGACCAGACCACACACATAAATACAAACCCCTTATGTCTCTATAACAGGCAGAAACACATTTCAAAACTGAAGTATGCACATTAGAATCATATGAAATTCGTATTTGAAAAAAATAAACAAAGGAATTATGAGTGGCATAATGTTTAGCTTCAAGGGTGGAGTGTTGGTAGTGCGACACAAAGCAAGAAGGCAGATTGTATTCCATGTAAAAGATCGAAGCCTATGTAAAAGCTGGAAATGACACTTTATTTCTATACAATGCAGTGTTCGTTGCCCACACATGATGGAAGAGATCACACAGAGAAATACTATTCACTCATGTCTACGGTTCCAGTATTTTGAAACAGGGTGATCCACCCTAAAAGAATATTGACAACAAGTATGACAAGGCAAGCATAGATGTAGTGAATCAATCATTTACTTGTGAGCTTACTAGGAAAAGTATGCAGAATTGTAACTACAGTAAGAGACAGTCCAAAATCTGAATCAAGAAGTTTGTCTAGCACTTATTGTTTGCAACTAATCGATGTGAATAATTGTATATCATATCGAATGAGTAAGAAAGACAAGTAAAATTGTCAACAAACCTGGCTTGTAGTAGTAATCTGGGTCAATGTCACTACGACCAACAATCCAAAATGACAAGTGTCTGTTCCTAGGGCCGGAATTTTGAAAACCCTGTGAACTTTATAGGTAGGTACTAAAGATTATTGAAATACATCTGAACCATTAAGTGTAGGTAGCACTCAGCACACAACAAACCCTAATGACAGTCCTGCCTAATGAGTAATGAAGCAATTAGAAAATGGGTGATGAGGAGTGGCTGCTGAGTGTTGATGACGTATTTCAGGATAAATCGGGTTGGCTTAGTGGGTGCTGCACGCCTGAGCCCTTAACGGACTGGGAAGGTAGGCACGGCAGCGCGCCCGGGCAGCGGTGGCACTGTTGGGCGAGCGGCTCCTGACCTCCTGTTAGTCCGGTGTCTCCTCCTAGAGTCATGCCGTCCGGGGACGACAAGTCACTGGCGAGGCAGGCGGCTGGGGGCGAGTAGAGATCAGAAGCGCACGGTAGAACAGAGGGGAATAAGGGCCTGGGACGACCCAAAATCCGAGAGTGGACCATGGCCCACCGTGGGCACCCTGTAGAGATACACACCCCAGCGGCGAACATGTATTTTCGAAACTAAATTAGGAACATTTAGCCGACCAATTAAACGACTCTGTTTTAATAATATCATATTCGTATTTGAACAACTAAGCTTGTTTAGCTTGATGGGTGGAGCAGTGCTATTATGACACGAAGCACGTATTTTGATCATATAGTGATCATAAAAGGGGCAAACTCTAAGCATATGTTTTTAGCAAAAGAGGGTTTCCCCTCCGATTTCTATTAAAGAAACCACCACGGAACCAACATGATCAATTAAACCCTAAGCATGATCAATTAAACCGTATTTTGACTATGCCATGGTAGATTTGAAGCTACAAACCGAAGAAATGATATTTAGCATCCATTGTTTGCTTCAAACTAAGAACTAAATTCAAAGAGCTGAAAAGAAAGTAGAGTAACCAAGTTATGATCTATTTTCTGGCTAAGATCAAAAAGCTGAGGAGATACGAAGTACCACCTCTCTTGCGGCGCCGTGTAGGCATCGAGGGATGGCTGTCGGTGGCGTTGAAGCAGATCTGTGATGGTATATGGGTGCATCGGGGGATAAGTCCCATTGCAATGGAAGAAAAGGTCTTGTGAGCAGCCCCGGCAAAGACGACAACGACACCGATGTAGCTAGAGGATGCGATGCAAGGCTCTTGGTCCGTCGCCATGGATGAGAAACGTCCATCTCTAGCAGTGGACGATGCGGTCTTGGTAGGTGCTCCGGCATGGTGGAGGATGGTGGCGATGGATGGGGTGGAGGACGGCGGCGATGGATGGGGTGGAGGACGGCGGCGATGGATGGGGTGGCGGACGGAGGAGGCTGGTGTGGGCATGGTGCTCTAGCGCGGATGGTGTATGAATGGGAAAATGGAGGGAGAGGTACGGGGAACCATGTTTTTGAGACACGCCTGTCTAAAATATGGGAAATTTAAGAACTTAGCCCCTGTTTAAAATTTGGACGTCTAATCGGTTGGGGATAGGGCAGTAATCTCGTATCTCGCCAATATTTGCCCAGAGCGATTTCGGGCGAGGAGAGGGTGGTTGGCGCCCATGGTTGGCGCCCACGATGCATGAACATGGCTGACAGGTAGGGCAGTTGTGTCACGTCTGAGTGAAGTTACAAACCTGCCCCTACTGAAGATATTTGCCTACATCGATTTCGGCCGAGTCGAGTTTGTTTTCCCGCCCACCGTGTATGAATGGGGAAATGGAGGGAGAAACAGAGGTCTTTCGGACGAGCTTGAATCAAATGTGTTTTGCCGCCCATGTTTGGCGCCCACCGTGTTAGAATGGGCTCAGAGGCCGTCGTGTCACATCTTATTGAAGTTACTAACCTACCCCTATTTAGAGCAGTGGAAATCGGGCCAATGGATTGTCCGTGTAATGGGTGGACAGTAATTTCCATCTCCCAAACACTTGGCTTCGGGCAGCCGACATGGGAGTGGACATTTTGCCGCTTCTTTCAAATTTTGGGACAATAAGCATCCATGTTCACCCTGGCAACTAAATTCGAATCCATTTTGTATTCCTATACGAATCTTTATAAACCATTCTATGTGTTTTTATATATCTTCAAAAGCACGACAAAGATTTATTCCACTGTCATATGTGAATATGGTTTCCAAATGCCGGTACTCAAATTCAGAAGCTAGAATCCAGTTTAAGGTGAATTTGAATATTTGGAACACTTTATATCCAACTCAAATGTCAGATGCAGCATAATGTGTACTCCCATTTAGATATATACACAAGCGATGTATCAAGATTCAAATACCGAGTCAATCAACCAAGAATGTACAGAACTAACAGACATATAAACACTTTATAGAGTATATGGGTGAATAATATCAACTACATACATAAGCCAGGCTGCTGTACTTTTTTTGCTAGAACAAGATCCTTTTTTTAGCCAAGCTACTCCAACATCTTGGCTCTTTCTGATGCGTGCCACTTATGGTCCATCTATACTACTATTATTGCTGAATGCACATTCAGCCCGATTGGCATATTTGTAGGTTTGGCACAACAATCAAAATGAAATGTCTCCGAGTCTTATCAATTAATACAGACTTGTGCTCAAATAAAATTACAAACCAAAAGACAAAAATAATAATTACATGATCTCTAAAACAAATGGTTTGATTGATTACATGAACAAACAACACAAAGGTTATTCAATGATGGAAAGAACATTTCACCAATGATTTACCAAGTGGGAATTTAATTTCCTTTTTTCCTTCAGGACCTTAACAATGTGGTCAGTCTCAGCTAGCTTCGTTTTGAAATCCACCAAATATTTAATGGTTGTCTTGAGTACTGCTTGTGATTGTGCTGTTTGCTTCCTCAACATGTCAACTTCATCTCTAAGTGCAGAAGCAGGATCTCTTTCTACAACTAGTTTAGCCTCTAGAGCATCAGCAGTTGGCAATTCATAATGCACGATTAGGCCGGTGCCACTGCTGTGGGATGATACAACGTCCATGGGGACCTCGCTCTTTGATCTTGGGCTAACTTGTTTCGCCATTAAAGTTCCGATTGGATTCAGAAAAGTTGAAGTTAGCAAAACATCTCAACTGGGAGTTATAACAGCAAACCGGTTAAACAAACAAGGAAATAAATAGTTTCAATTTGATGCTGAAAAGTAGTTATTAACATCAGTGTAACCTGTTGTTGCAGCAACAAAGCAATTAAACAAACAAGTAGCTATTTAAGTTCAGGCAAACAGGTAATTCTTAACAGTAAGTATCAAACACATAGATAGGCGCAGTCTATAATAGGATTAACAGGCTGTGGCATTATGTAATCAGTAGCAAACTAAATTAAGCCAAGCAACATAATTGAACAATTTTGCAATAAGTGGCTAACTAAAATTCCGAGAAGCAGGTAACTGAACTTACGCTAGCTCTTTGTACAGGCACACTGCAACTTCTTTTTCGCTTACAAGGTTCTACAAAGGAGTCCATGGCATCAATTGCTTGGATACGCGGTCCCAATACTTCTTTCTTCCCACACTGCATTGGTAAGTCGAATCGCTTATCTGGTAAGATGGTGCGTCCTTGATATGTTATATGAGAACGTGTAGTCAGACTACTTGTATCCACACACATCACATTGGATTTTACTCTATACTTCATGCGATTACATTTGGCATATAAAGATCTAAGCAATCTACAATAGAATGAAAAGACTGGCATCCTTCACATTATTGGTGAACTCAGTTCATAGAAACAAGCAATTCAACCATTCTATGGGTAAATCAAAAGCGCCATTGGAATATTTTTCACTACCCCAATCATACACGCAAAAAGGGGCGACGCCACCATAGGGGCTGGTATGGGCGGCCG
This sequence comes from Triticum aestivum, assembly GCF_018294505.1. Lineage (NCBI taxonomy): Eukaryota > Viridiplantae > Streptophyta > Magnoliopsida > Poales > Poaceae > Triticum > Triticum aestivum. The sequence continues at coordinate 237,101,999 of NC_057810.1, forward strand.
CCTCGGGTGGATGGAAAGTGTGCACCTAGTTTGAGTCGTCCAGGTTGGCCTAGGCTAGTTTTGTTTGTCCCAACGCGCGAGCAGGCAATGTAAAAATGAAGAAAAATGTTTCAATTTGGATGGGCCAATAACATAAGTGCAAGGCAGGCCCTATAGAAGGCTCGCGGCCCAAACGAGCGCCTCCCATATCGATCGACAGCAGGAAAAATCCCAATTCGTTCGCTCCAGCCTCCAGTCTGGTTTGCTCCTAACCTAGCCGCCGCTGGACAAACCGACATAGCACTTCCTCGCACCCTCGTTGGAGGGCGGTCGTCGGGCTTCAAGCGAATGGAAGGACAAGAAAATGAAGATCCAACCCTGGGTGTAGCCTGCGTGGGAGGCAGCGGTGGCAGCACGGGCATGGCATCGAGCTTGCGCAAACGGACAGTCGCAGCTTGCAAGAGTAGCATGCGCAACGAGCAGGTACATCATATCCCTGATTATATCTAATTCAACTGTTCAATTTCTGGCCAATAGTTAAACCTGACGGTGTTGTAAAACTGCTTGTATGTAGGGAATCTATGAGAAAATGAAACCAATTTCTTCTTATTTTATAACTCCCCCAATCAATACTGAACTGACTGAATCTGATGTATCTAATCAAGTTTTCGGTGCAAACATACAAGCTCATGTTGTTCTTGAGCCCGAAGTGTCTAATGAATATACTGCTAATGAAGGATTTGATGCAAACATTTTACATGCTCCTAATGATGAACATATACTGTCTAATGAGGGATCTAACGTAAGCATTTTGCAAGCTCCCATTGAAGGATTTAGTGTCTAATGATGATCTGCTATGTTGAGAGAGACATAGAAATTTGCAGGCATTGATGACAAGCAAATTATAGTGCATTTTCATGGCTTGAGGAAACATCAAGGCCATCTACCAGAAAGTCCCCGTATCATGACAATGTAGCATAAATACTTTTCTAATCTGTTGTTTGAAATGATTGGCATACCTGTGCAGGATAGATATATTGATATGCAATTTGCGCACTGGTTATAGGTGCAATTACACTTCGATATTTTCAGCCAGAGAACGAATAATTCAAGCAGGTACAGACCATGTTTGTAGTCCTTGTACACCATGTTGCATTTTGTGTTTTTTGGTGCTTGCATCATTTAGTGTTTATAATCTGAACTACTTTGGATCATTAGCTGGTTTTCAAAGTGCATGTAGCTTCACATTTCTCAAGTTATGTTGATTTCCGGAGTGCAAGTGCCTTCATATTTTTTAAGTTAAATGTTCGCCCCTGGTAACATGAATTCGTGGATCCGCCACTTCACACAAATCATACACGCATGCCAGTATGAATTAAATGAAATGCAGGGACTTATGCTAGCTCGTTGTACAGTCTCACTGCAGCTCTGCTTGCGCTTGGGATGTTCCATGTACAAGTCCATGTTACCACTTGCTTGGATGTGCAGGCCTTGTGCTCCTTGCATCCCCCTCTGCATTTTTGACATGACGAATGGTTGATCAAATAAGAGGAATCGACCTTGCTGTTGTACCGGAGGACAGATACTTACAAGGTTATACGGGTGTGCAGGATGTGTACCAGATTCCGTAGCACCGTCATGCTTTGCTAAAAAATGGTTTTGCTTGTTTCAGATGATATCTCCAGAAGAAATAAGAGTTAAAGTCAGAGTTGCATAGGCGTGTAAGCTAAGAGAGCAATGAAAGGATATCCAAACATCATCGAAACAGTGCACAAGGGAGTGATGTGTGGATACCTAGTTTGGGTCGGTGTTTGGGCATGCTCGGCTAGCTAGAGTGTGGGTCACTTAAGAGCCGTTGAGGGTGATGCGCTGGCGTTGGCTGGCCATGCATGGATGCAGATCTTGAGTGGCAGCGGAGCACTACGATGGAGTGGACGAGACTGTTGGTGAAGCCCCAACAGCCTCGGGGGGCGGAGGTGCAACGATGTGCTCGGGGAAGTAGCCCCAGTGAGGTGGGAGACGGCGCCGGTGAAGCGCACCTGATGCGGTGGAATTCGGTGTCTGTGAGGCACGTCGGTTGCAGCGGCCGACGTTGTCGGTGGACCACCGGGTGCGGTGGACGAGGGAGTAGATGAGGTACCTCTGGTGCGGTGCTAAAGCACGACCGTCGTCTTCGTCGTCATTGTCCGGCATAGAGGTGGGGAAAGAGACAAGACGAGGGGCGATTCGAACTTTGCTTGGGTTGCGGGCGAATTAGGGATTTGAGCAATCTGGGCGTGGAAGGGGATGGTGGAGAAGGGAGATTTTGCAGGGCTAGAATTGGGGCCGCCAGATATTTCAATCCAAAACGTGGAAGCGTGAACTTATTTTGTCGTCCTCCTTTTTGGGCGGCGGGAGGAAGGGAGGGGGTGGGTGGCTGGGTGCTAAGCATCCGTCTGACACACGCGACCACCACGACACGACCCTCGTCTGCCTGGTGCGCCTACATTTGAGAATGCAAACGTATCTTCTTTCATTTGCAAATGAATCTGTATGTATTACCATGCCCGTGTTTTCCTTGCAAATAATTAGTCATTCGAAACGAGATACTATAAATTAATTAGTGAGGAGTTATTTGAAAAAATCGAAACGGTATCCATGCTAACGTGGATTAGAGTGTGTGTCACATAATTAGTTATTTGAATTAGAGTGTGTGTCACATAGCGATCTCCAATTCTTTTGTGGTGGGGGAACGGCAGATGCCATGGGATGGCCAAAGAGAGGAGGAGGCTCGAGGGCACTGGTGGGCTCCAGAGGCGAGGTTGGCATGAGCGAGCGCGGGATGCAAGACATACCTAGGTTCGGGGCTCTCCGGAGAGATAACACCCCTAGTCCTGCCGAGTGTGGTTGATATGCGATAGCACCTGGAGCTGTATGGAGGAAGAAGGAAGACTAACCAAGGCTTAGGCTGCTCCTTCCCCCTAGGTGTGTTCTACTGATCAGTGGCTAGTTCCTATGTGCTTACTGCTTCTCTATCCTTGCTTGCCCGTATACGCGAGGGCTCCTGGGGGGTTTTATAGGCCAACGCCCCAGGGGTACAATGGTAATGTTACAGGGCTGTAGGGTCGGGTCGTCAGCGTCTGGGGACCAGGGGCTAGGCCCCGCCGGGTGTCCGTGGTTTGTCGGATCCCCCTAGGTGTGGGCCCCACGTGCCTAGGGGGCTGTGCGCTGTCTTGTCGATCATCAGGGAGTGGCCGAGTCGAGTCGGGTACAGTGGCGCTCCGTCAGGTTGCCGCTTGCTGGCGTCAGCCGTGACAATGGGGGCGTTGCCACGCCAGCCCCGGTCAGTGGGCAGGTGAGGGGCACTGTTGCCACGCTCCGGCTGACCAGAGGCATGGGCATGGCAGTGTTGCCTCGGTCATCAGTGGATGAAGACTCGTCCCATCGTATGGCCTGGATGGGACGGAAGCTGACCCATGGCTGGGTTGAGGAACACGCCAAGGGTGGAGCTAGCTTCTTGGTGAAGTCTTGGTCGTGCCGGGTTCGGCTGTCTTATGCTGGTTGTCGAGGCCGAGTCGAGGGGCCTGGCCGGGTCGTGGGGCCTGGCCGGGTTGGGCGACCCTGCCAGGCGCGTGCCGGCTTGAGGGGCGACGCCGGCCCCGTTGTTTTTTAAAAGGATCTAGGTTCCGTTGCCTGCCCGGGGTTCATCCACCCAACAGTAGTCCCCGAACCTGTGATGGTCCGCCGTCTTCGGATGGGAGGGCCTTTGCAATTTCCCCCTTTGAAAAGGTGAATTCTGCGAGCGCCGGGTCCGGCAACACCCACTGTGTGCCGGTTTTCGGAAACCGGATCGCGGCATCCCGACAGTGGCAGGAACCGAGGAGTCCATCGAATCTTGGGGCAATCCCTCGAGCTTCGTGCGGGCGCCACGTGGTGCCTAGAAGTCGGAGGGGCCTCACAGGCCATGCGCGTGATGGGACTGGGCGACGTGCTGGGGCCCGCCGCCGCGTGCCCTTGGCCCACGCACACGGATTTATTGCAGTGTCCGGGGGTCGGTTGCTCTTCCCCGTGCAGTTATTGCACGCGTTCGTGCGCGCTTATTGCGGGGTAGTGGGAAAGGCGAGCGCAAACGATCCCACTCCCGCACGTTCAAACCGAGGCATATAAATTGGGGCGAGGGGGGCGGCGGACATCATTCTCGCTCGCGCTCCCCTGCCTCTTCGTCCTTCCTCTGCTTCTTGCGACTGCCGCGCTGCGATGCTGCTGCTTCGAGCAGAGCTCCACCGTCGTTCATCTTCCTTCCTTTCCTTCATCTCCGTCGATGGCGCTGCCGTCGGGCTCGTGGATGGGCTCGACCGTCACCGCCGATGACATTTCCTACCTCCGCTCCTCCCGGCGCTTGCCGAGGGAAAATGATGTCGCCGTGCGCCTGCCACGGGGCGAGCAGAGGCCACATCCCCAAGGCACGGAGCCCGTGGTCTTCCTCCTGCACTTTGAGTGCGGGTTTGGGCTTTCGGCGAGTGCCTTCTTCCGCATGTTCCTGGAGTTCCAGCTGTCGGGCTTCGTCACCCTCTGCGAGGGGTACCTGAGGGTCAAGCCCACGATCGACCTCTGGGCGCTTTTTTCCTTTAAGCAGCACGGACCGACGGCCGGGGAGTTCTCCGACTGCGGCGCCGCCGTCATCTCGAAGCGGTCGGGCGCTGACTACCCGAAGATTCCGCTGGAGGATTCTTCCAAGAAGTGGTAGAACTCCTTCTTCTACGTACGCAACCTTGGCACGGAGCGCATCAACCTGCCGGCCTTCGCCATCGTGCCGCCGCGAGCGAAGATGAAATGGGGTTATTACCCCAGGAACCCATCACAGGAGGTTCTCAATCTCTGCGAGAGGGGCTCAGGAGGGGCTCAGTGGCACCGACCTCATCGCTGCATTCATCACGTCTCGGGTCCTTCCGCTGCAGCGGCGCACCTGCCTCATCGGCAAGATGACCAACCTTCAGGACCCCAACCGCCTGGGGGCGACGCGCCTGGCGGCAGACCAGATCGCGCGCCGGGTCAACAACATCTCCAAGGCCAACCTGCGGGACGACCGGCAGTTCGGCAAGCCGCCGTACAACCACTCAAATCCAGAACCCCTGGTGAGTCTCTGGTCTTCGTATTTCACTACCGCGCATCTTCTCATCCGTCCTGACGCGATGTGGGAGGTGCTTCTGAATGCCATCCAGCACCCTTACTCCCGGGCTCTGTCGCAGGTGGTGCGGGTGGCGCCGGAGGAGCCCGTGGCCCACGGCATAGAGGAGGAGGACGACGGCGACATCGGTGCTGGGCGTCGCATGGGTAAGTCCTGCCTTTTGCTTTCATTTTTCCAGCTTCTTGAGTCATCGGGTGCGACACGGCATGGACGAGGCTGACACAGATCATTGATGCAGTGGCATTGGACGGAGGAGGCGGCGACGCGGGCGGAGCCGGGTCGTCGTGGGGGTGGCGCCAAGTCGGCCGCATGGGAAGGACAACATCACGCCACGGCCTTGGGCCGTGAAGCGCGCGGCGGACTCGGCTGGTAGCGCAAGGCCGGCCGCCAAGAGGAGGCGCGGTGCGGCACAGGAGAGGCCGGTGAGGGCCGCTTTCCCGGTCTTGTCGGGGTAAGTTTTTTCTTCTACCTGCTTTCGAGTAGCCGAGTCGGCCTCACTTGTTGTTGATTTCGTCTTGTCTTTAGGTCGCCGATCGCGCTGGCGAGGGCGGCGGCTGATGCCGCGGCTGCTGAGAACGCCGCATTCCGGAGGAGCCGGTCCGGTCCCGTCAACCAGGACGAGGAGGAGCTGGCAGATCCGGACCTCGGCCTGGACCCGACCAACGCTGAAGGCCTGGCCTGGCAGGACAGGAACAGGGCCGAGGCGGAGCTGGAGGTGGCATTGGTCCGGGCCTGGACCGATGCTGTGGCAGCGTGGGCGTGAGTCGGCGAGGAGCCGGCGTGGCACGAGATGCCGGAGGGCTCAGTGGTGGCGGTGACGGTCTTTGAGCCGTCATCGGTGAGGTAGCGCGGCCGAGGAGGCCGGGCTGAGGTGGTGGACCTCGACCTGGAGGTCGTGGAGGTGGAGGACGACACCCTGCCGCGGATCGATGTTGTCGAGTGGGCGAGGGTCAATGGAGGCGGCAACAGTGCCATCTTGGAGGAGGCGCCACAGGTGGCGCCGCAGGTGACGCCCCGGGCGTCGGAGGGGGCGCCGCAGGTGGTGGTAGCGCAAGCCGTCCCGACGGCCGGGTCGTTGGTGGCGTCGCAAGCCGTCCCGACGGCCGGGTCGTCGGCGATGCCGGAGAGGCGTCGAAGGAGGCGCCGGCCGGGGCGGAAGCGGCCGGCGGGGAACATGCCCTGGTGCCCCGACAAGGGGGGCGTCGGGCCATCGTGCCGCAGTTGACACGGGGCGGGGGCGCCGTGGTCTTCAGGCCCCAGACCCAGGAGGACGCGGTGATGAATGCCATCAGTCACCGTATTCACGGGCAGACGGACCGGATCGAGGCCTTCACGCAGGCCAAGGTGGAGCGGACGCAGGATCTGGAGCGCACCGTGTTGGTAAGTTTACTTTGCAGCTTCTTCTTTGTGGGGGCGTGCTAGCGCACCCACTAGGTGTAGCCCCCGAGGTTCGGGCCAACTACGTAGTAGTTGGGTCGAATCTTTAGAATGCTATCTTTATTGATCACTGCCTTCTTCAGCAACTAGATGCCTACCGGGTCAGCGCTTTCAACCGCCTCTTGGGCAAGTACCGGGAGCTCAAGGAGCAGCTCGCCGCCAAGGAGGAGGAGCTCCACGTCGCTGCAGGTATCTTCATGCTCTCTTCTAGTGGGGGCGTGCTAGCGCACCCACTGGGTGTAGCCCCTGAGATTCAGGCCAACTGTGTAACAGTTGGGCCAAATCATAAGTCATGCTCTTCTTTTCTGAATCTTCTTTTTGCAGCCGAGGTGTTGTCCCGGCTGGCCCGGCTGCTTCGGGCCGGCCACCACTACGACCGGCTTGTCGCCGATACTGGCCGTCTTGGGGCCGAGGTGGTGCAAGCGAAGGCGGAGGCGACGGTGGCCCGACGGTCGCTCAACAAAGCCAACCAGCCGCGAGAGCAGTTGGCGGGCGATAAGAGCCACCTCCAAGCTGAGGTGGAGCTCCTTAGGGCATAGGCCGCCAAGGTGGTGGAGGCGCAGCGGGCCCTGGCCGAGGCGGACCAGCAATGCGGCAGGCTGGCCAGCGACAAGGGCTAGCTTCAGGACGAGGTGGAGCGCCTGAAGGGGCGGGTGAACGCGGCGGAGGGAGCCCGTCAGGATGAGGCCCGCCATCACAAGGCGTCTGAGAAGGCGGCCGAGGACAGGGACACCGAGCTGAAGGCGGCCCTTGCCAAGGTGGCTGTCTTGGAGAAGGCGCTCCAAGAGCGCGACCGCATCATTGATCGAGAGCAGCGCGGTACGTTGCTCGAAGCGCAGCACCTGGAAGAATCCTTCTCCAGTAAGTGCTTTCCTTAGTTCTGCTGGGTTGGGATCCGGTTTCTTGTTCTTCATGTCCTTTTCTGACTTGCTTTGCTTTCTGAGCGGGGCCTTCCCGGAGACGCATCGGCTGGCGGAGGAGGCCGTCCGCTTCCAGCGCAACCCACTTGGGGTTGTTGGCTCCGGGACCAACCCGCAGGTGGCGTGGACCTTCCCGGAGATCATGACCGTCGCCGATGCTCGCCTGCGGGTCTTGGGTGACCAGATGGGGCGGCTGTCCCAATCCGGCACGGTGATGACGGCGGCCCTCTGGCCGCGCTTTGTTGCACCGAGCAGCTTCACGCGGCTGGCGCGCTGGCTGGAGATCGGGGTCGGACCGGCTCCATGAGTGGCGCGTCTCCGCTGCTCGTGCAGGCACCAAGATGGCACTCTGGTTCATGCTGTCTTGGCACCGGGACCTGTAGCTAGATATGCTGATGGGCCAGCGGGCCGGCTCGGAGCAGCAGCTGCAGGAGCAGGCCGGCCGGATTGCTTCTCAGGCCAGCTACATTGCCGAGTTCGCCTTCCACGATGAGTTCCACCCGGGGTGGGCAGAAGATGGCAGAGTCGTGTCTGGCGATGACTACAACCTGTTTCTTCATGACTCGGAGGGCAGCTCCGGGGAGACGGGAGTCTACCACGATGGGGGTGCCGAGGAGGACACAGGTACTTCGCCGGACCCGGAGGCCGCCGTGGGGGAGCCGTCTACTTCGCGACCCGGCGCTGGAAACGCCTGAGGCTGTCCTGTTTATGACTTAGTAGAATTTGTTGTTCGGTAGCAAGTCCACCCACCCACTGGGGGTTTCTGGGTGTAATGAACTCTGGTCGTGGGCCCTTCCTTAAGTATTTCTGTGATGTGTATATCTTGTGAATGTCTCTGCTCTTGCTTTTCATTTTTTGAACCGATTTCTTGAGTTTTCCCTTTCTCGAACCTCCCCCCCCCCCGCGAGTCTGACGGCCGAGGCTACGGTCCGTGACAAGGAGTTCGGCTCTTTGAGAGGAGCGCGCAATACTTAGGTTTTCAAAATGTTGAGCGCGAGCGAAACACCCACTGGGCGGCTGGCGGCAACCCGGCGGAACCGGTTGGTGAGCAGCCGGTCGTGCGGCTATTTTTTAGAATGACGAGCCGGGTTGGTCAACCCGGCGACCTTTGACTTCGTGTTTGATATGCGCGGGAGCTCTGGCCCGTTGTGCTTGCCAGCCGACAGCCGAACCGGATCTGTGGCTTAGGGCGAAGTGAGGGGCCGCGGCGTCCTTAGCGCATCAGGAATCACCAAGGAAGGCGGTGGGTGGCGACCAAGCCGGCCAGCCCCCGAGCCCCCGGGTCGAGCGAGTCGGACCGGTGGACGGGTTCAGGAGCATAGTTATGCATAAAACTAGGGGACACAATAACTTGGTCGGCAAAAGGCAGCCCCCGAGCGCCGTTCGGGGACCCCATAGTTTCATACGTTTACAAAAGGTAGTGATACATACATTCGTACTGCTAACTGTAAAACAGGTGGAGGAGTTCCGCATTCAATGGCCGGGTCGTTTCTTCACCGGCGGTGTCTCTCTTGCGCTTGTTTGACTTGCGTGCATCGATGAGGTAGTAGGCGCTACGATCGCACATGGCCCGGCTGACGATGAACGGGCCCTCCCATGGAGGGGACAACTTGTGCTGGCCGGCTTGCTCTTGGACGAGTCGGAGGACGAGGTCGCCCTTGCGGAATGCGAGGTGTTTGATCCTCTTGTTGTGGTAGTGCCTCTGGCCTTGCTGGTAGATGGCCGAACGTTTAAGTGCCAGGAGGCGAGCTTCTTCGAGTAGGTCGACGCCATCTACGCGGGCTTCTTTGGCTTTGGCTTCGGTGTACACCGCGACACGCGGTGAGTCAAACTCAAGGTCGGTCGGGATGACGGCTTCGGCTCCATAGACGAGGAAGAACGGGGTGAACCCAGTCAACCGGTTCGGCGTAGTTCGGAGACTCCGGAGGACGGCCGACAACTCGTCGAGCCAGCTACCGGGTGAGCGCATGAGCGGCTCGACGAACCGCGACTTGATGCCGGATAGGATGAGGTCGTTGGCCCGCTCGAACTGCCTGTTGGACTGCGGGTGTGCAACGAAGGCCAGGTCGAGGCGGATGCCGAAGACGAAGCAGTATTGCACGAGCGCGCCCATGGCGAAGTTGGTGTCATTGTCCGTGATGACGCTGTTCAGCAAGCCGTAGCTAACTGCAATGTCCTTGATTAACCGGGCGGCTGTCGGCCCGTCCAGTTTCTTGATTGGCCATGCTTTGATCCACTTGGTGAACTTGTCCACCGCCACCAGCAAATGTGTCATGCCGCCTCGTGCAGTTTTGAAGGGTCCCACCATGTCAAGTCCCCATACCGCGAAGGGCCGGTCGATCGGGATGGTGCGGAGTGCTGACGCCGGCTGGTGGCTACCCTTGCTAAAGCGCTGGCATCCCTTGCACTTGAGGATGAGTGACTCAGTGCCTTGGAGGGCCGTAGGCCAGTAGAAACCATGGCGGAAAGCCTTGGCTACCAGGGATCGCAATGCGGCGTGGTGCCCGCATTCTCCCTGGTGTATGTCAAGGAGGATGTCGATGCCTTGGTCCTGCTCGATGCAGCGCTGGAACACGCCGATGGAGCTGCGCTTGACGAGCTCATTGTTGATGATGATGTAGGCAGACGCCCGGCGTTGAACCTGCCAGGCCTCGATCTCGTCCATGGGGAGAACCCCGTTCTCCAGGAACTCTGAGATGGGCAGGTCCCAATACGGGGCCGCCACCATGGCGAACATGGCCACCAGGGTGGGTTCCGAGTTGGCAGCCCCCGAGCCGGGTTGAGCGGCCCCCGGGTCTGGGTTGTCGACGATCGGGTTGAGGGTGATGGTGGCCGGGTCAGCGGCTTCGATCTCCGGGCCGAGTTCGGCAGTCCCCGGGCTGGGTTCGGCAGCCCCCGGGCCGGGTTCGGAAGACCCCGGGCTGGGTTCAGCAGTTCGCGGGCCGGGTTGAGGTGCGGCCGGGTCGTCTGGGACGTGGATGGACTCGGAGTCCGGAGACGGCTTGACGGACGGCTTGTGCAGGTGCTCGAGGGCGACGCTAGACGGGATGGACTATGGGGACGAGGCGATCTTGCGACCATGTTGGCCGCCTCATTCTCCGCACGCGGGACATGGAGGAACTCGCAGCCCTCGAAGGATCCGAACAGCTTCTGGATGATGAAGCGGTAGCTTGCCATGTTGGGGTCATGGGCGTCCCACTCGCCGGAGCACTATTGCACCACCAGATCTGAGTCGTCGTAGCACAGGATGCGCCGGATATCGAGTTCCTTGGCAAGCCGAAGGCCGTGCATAAGGGCTTCATACTCGGCGACGTTGTTGGAGGCTGCGAAGTGGATCTGGAGTGCGTAGCAGAGTCGGTCGCCCTTTGGGGATGACAGCATGATGCCGGCCCCTAGGCCGAGTCGCATCTTGGATCCGTCAAAATGCATGCACCAATGTGTTGAGTTCGGAGGTGGCAACAGGTACTGGGTCTTGGTCCAGTCGATGAGGAAGTCGGCCAGGGCCTGAGACTTGATCGTGGTGCGGGGCTCATAGAGGATGGTGTGGTCGGCTAGCTCGAGTGCCCACTTGGCGACTCGGCCAGAGGCATCCCGGCATCCAATGATCTCGCCAAGGGGGGCTGTGCTGACCACGGTGCTGACATGCTCTTGGAAGTACTGCTTCAGCTTCTTGGCGGTGAAGTACACACCAGAACACATCTTCTGGTAGTGCGGGTAGTTCTTCTTGGAGGTGGAGAGTACCTCGCTCAGGTATTAGGTCGGCCACTGGACGGCTTGGACCTTGCCCTTCTCTAGTCGCTAGACCACCAGCACTGTGCTGACCGACTGTGAGGTCGCGGCTATGTAGAGCAACAGCAGCTCCTTGTCGACCGGCGCGGCCAGGACTGGTGTGGTGGAGAGCATGCGCTTGAGGTCTCAGAAGGCCTCATCTTCCTGGTCGTTCCATTCGAACGGCGTCGTCTTCTTCATCAGCTGGTACAGGGTAGGGCCGTCTCGCCTAGCCTGCTGAGAAACCGGCTGACCGAGGCCAAGCAATCGGTGAATTTCTGGACATCGCGCAGCTGAGCGGGCTTGCGCATGCGCTCGATGGCCTTGATCTTCTCCGAGTTCGCCTCAATGCCGCGCTCCGAGACGAGGAAGCCGAGTAGCTTTCTGGTCGGGATGCCAAAAACGCATTTCTCCGGGTTGAGCTTGACCTTGTATTCGCGGAGGTTGGCGAATGTTTCCTTCAGGTTGTCGAGGAGCGTGAGGTGCTGCTTGGTCTTCACCATGATGTCGTCCATGTAGAGGTGGATATTGCGTCTGAGTTGTGGCAGCAAGCATTTCTGCATGCAGCGCTGGAAGGTGGCATCGGTGTTCTTCAAGCCGAACGACATGGTGATGTAGCAATACGCCCCAAAGGGCATGATGAAGGACGTCTTCAGGGCGTTGGCCTGGTCCAGCTTGATCTAGTGGTAGCCGGAGTAAGCATCCAGGAAGGACAGGAGCTCGCACCCGGCGGTCGAGTTGATGACTTGGTTGATCCGCGGGAAGGCGAACGAATCCTTGGGGTAGGCCTTGTTAAGGCTGGTGTAGTCGATGCACAAGTGCCAGGTCTTCTTCTTCTTCAGGACGAGGACTTGGTTGGCCAGTCACTCCGGGTGGAACACTTCCATGATGAAGCCGGCCGCCAAAATCTTGGCGACCTGTTCACCGATGGTTCTTCTCCTCTCTTTGGAGAAACATCGCAGGGGTTGACGGACAGGCTTGGCATCCTTGCGGACATGGAGTTTGTGCTCGGTGTACTTCCTCGGGATACCCGGCATATCCTTGGGAGTCAATGCAAAAATATCCCGATTCTCATGGAGGAAGTCGACGAGCTCGCCTTCCTATTTGCCGTCGAGGCGGGTGCCCGTGACAACGTACTTGCTGTAGCTGGGGTCTTCTGGGTTCAGCTTAACTTTCTTGGTCTCCTTGGAGGGCTTGAAGGCGGCCTTGCCAGCCGGCTCCTCAGTCGGGATCAACGCGGCTAATGCTTCGCCAGCTAGGGCGACGATCCGGTCGAGCTGGCGTCGCTCCTCGGCAATGACCAACGACTTGGCCAGCTTGGCACCGTCTCGGGCACACTCCAGGGACTTACGGTAGTCGCCGGTGACGGTGATGAGGCCCTTCGGACCCGACAACTTCATCTTCAGATATGCATAGTGGGGGGCTGCCATGAATTTGGCAAGCGCGGGTCGGCCCAGTAATGTGTGGTACGCACTGGACAGGTCCACCACTACAAACCATATCGGCTCGCGCCAGAAATGGTTGCTGTCTCCGAATAGGACGTCGAGCCGGACCCGGCCAATGGGAGAGTAGGAGAGGCCGAGAACTATGCCGTGGAAGATCGTCCGGGGCGGCTCCAGGTCCTTGGCCTCGAGGTTGAGCTTGGTCATCGTGTCGCCGTAGAGGATGTTGATGCTGCTGCCGCCGTTGATGAGGACTCAGGAAAACTTGCATGTGCGCCATGCGACAATGGTGGGGTTGAGGACGAGGGTGTAGCCACCCGGATTCGGCATGACAGCCGGGTGGTCCTCCCGGGTCCAGGTGACCGGGCGGTTCGACCAGTGCATGTACTCTGGCTTGGCCAAGACGACGGTGTTCACCTCCTGCCGAAGGAGGCGCTCGCTGCGCTTGTCGTTGTTAAGGCTGGTGAAGACGATGTAGGCCGCGTTCTGGTCCGGATAGGCATCGTCGCGCATCGTGCCGCTGGCTAGGGGCAGCGGTGGAGGCGGAGGCGGTTGTCCCATGCCCAGAGCCGGAGCCGGAGGGGGCGGGACGTCGCCCCTCATGATGCGCTTGGTGATGCCGCACTGTCGAAGCATGTGCGTGGACGGCCTTGCGCCGCTGTGGTGCTTGCAGGGGGGCGTCGAGCATCTCTTCGAAGCTCATGGACGGTTGCCACGCCGTCTTGCCGGTCTGCCGGCACTTGGCCGCCGGGTCCACCGTAGGCTCGGTGGCCGCGACGAGTCGGTTGTCATAGCGCTGGGCCGGTTGGTCAGCCTTGCGCTTGTTGTTCTGCTGGTGCTTCTGTCGGCTGCTCTCGCCGTCCGGCTTCGGAGGGGGAACTAGCTTTGCCTTGCCGGCCTCATCCAGCGCCACCTGGATCTTCATGGCAGAGTCGGCATTGGTGTACTTGTCCGCCGTCACCATGAGCGCAACCATGGTGGCCGGCTCGGAGCGCAAGAGCTTGTGCTTGAGGAGGGTGCCTTCTCGGCACCCGTTGACGAAGTACTCAATCACTTGAACCTCGTGGACGCCCTCGCAGCTGTTCCAGTGCTCGGTCCAGCGTGCGAGGTACTCGCGGCCGGTCTCCATCGCCCCCTGCACGCACATGGCGAGCTGGCTGGGGTGGCCGGGTCGCTTGTAGGTCCCCGTGAAGTTGCGGACGAAAGCCTGCTCGAAGTCGACCCACGTGTTGACACTGCCCATTGGCAGACGGTTCAACCAAGTGTGGGCCGACCCTTGGAGCATGAGTGGTGTGTAGCGCATGGCGAGTTGGTGGTTGCCGCCGGTGATGCTGATGGCGGTGGTATAGTCGGTGAGCCAGTCCTCCGGCTTCACGGTTCCGTTGTACTTGGGGGGTGTTGCGGGGGAGCATGAACCCTTTCTGAAAGGGCTCCTCCAGGATGCATGGGCCGAAGCACGCCGGCCCAACGACGCCTGTCATCGATAGCGCGTGCACCGAGTCGACTGGCGACCGGGCCACGGGGGGGCCGGGTCAGTTGGAGCCGGATGCCGACCAGGCTGGCCGGGTCCACGTCGGTTCTCCAGGGCAGGCTCGTTGCCTAAGCCGCCAGCGACCGTCAGGCTGGGTAGCGCCGAGTCCGGGTTCGGCCGGAGTGCGCATCGCCGGGTGGCGAGGATGCCATGTGCTGATGATCGCCGGGTCCGACAACACGGGCGGAGCCGGATCCCGCCTGCTTGGCGAGCTGGTTGAGGCGGTCTTGCTGCGTGTTGGCCGCGTTGAGGAGGTCATGCATCCGCTTGATGTGCTCCTTCTGCTCCTCGCCTATGAGCTAATCCAGGCCGACCGTGGCCGCCTGGGCGGCACGCATGTTCTTCACTGGGGTCTCGTAGACGGTCGGGATGGCGCCAAGGGCGCGGCCGATCGCTCCTCCCCGGGCTCGCATGTCGGTGATCCGGCTTGGCTCGGCCTCAGTAGGTGTGAAGCCGTAGGCAACGTTGTGCTCCAACTGAGCGGAGTCCAAGCGACGCTGCGTGGCGGTGAGCGTCTCAGTCAGGTCCAGCATCTGCTGGCGCCTTTCCTCGAGCTGGGCTCCGGCCTCGGCGACGTTGGAGGCATCGATGTCGGTGCTGATGGGGACGCGGAGGCTCTGCATCGCGGTGCACAATGGGTTGGACGTGTCAGCCCGTTCTTTTGTAGCCTTGGCTTCGGCGGCCTTCCCCGTCTTGCTCGATGAAGAGGAGGCGTCGGTGCCGGTGACGAAAACCTCCAGGTGGACGTCCATTGCCCCGACGGAAATGCCGCCGCCGAGGGAGAGGGGAGAGTCGAAGTAGCTGAGTACCTCGCTAGGGTACTCATCGGCCACGGGCGCATCGGAGATGCGCAGTGCGGCGAAGGAGGTGGCGAGCGCGTCGATAACGTCGTCTGCCAGCATGACGGGCTCGTCAGAGTCGGAGAGGATCCCCGTCTGAAGCATGCTCTCGGCCAGATCCTCGAGCTGCCCCACGATGGGCGCCAACTGTCGTGGTGGGTGCACGGCAGGTTCCATGGGATGGCTAAAGAGAGGAGGAGGCTCGAGGGCACTGGTGGGCTCCAGAGGCGGGGTTGGCATGAGCGAGCGCGGGACGAAGACATACCCAGGTTCGGGGCTCTCCAGAGAGATAACACCCCTAGTCCTGCCGAGTGTGGTTGATATGTGATAGTACAAGGTTGCTCCTGGAGCTGTATGGAGGAAGAAGGAGGACTGGCCAAGGCTTAGGCTGCTCCTTCTCCCTAGGTGTGTTCTACTGATCGGTGGCTAGTTCCTGTGTGCTTACTTCTTCTCTATCCTTGCTTGCCCGTATACGTGAGGGCTCCTAGGGGGTTTTATAGGCCAACCCCCTAGGGGTAAAATGGTAATGTTACAGGGCCGAAGGGCCGGGTCGTCAGCATCTGGGGACCCGGGGCTGGGCCCCGCCTGGTGTTTGTGGTTCGCCGGGTTCCCCTAGGTGTGGGCCCCGTGTGCCTAGGGGGACTGTGCGCGGTCTTGTCGATCACCAGGGAGTGGCTGAGTCGAGTCGGGTACAGTGGCGGTCCGTCAGGTCACCGCTTGCTGGCGTCAGCCGTGACGACGGTGGCACTATTGCCACACCGACCCCGGTCAGCGGGCAGGTGAGGGGCACTGTTGCCATGCTCCGGCTGATCAGAGGCCTGGGCAGGGCACTGTTGTCTCGGTCATCAGTGGATGAAGACTCGTCCCGTCGTATGGCCTGGATGGGATGGGAGCTTGAAAGTGCGTTATATCGACTAGAGGGGGGGTGAATAGGCGATTTTTATGAATTCTTCACTGAGGAATTTGGCGGTGAGGAAATTCCTTAGCGAAGAACTATTTGCAGCGGAATAAGTACTCAGAAGTAAGCATAACAGAGCACACTCATGGTCATCATGATGAAATGAAGACTAGCACAGAGTACAGAAAGCGTAAACATAGGATAACAAGATGAAGACAAACAGACTGAAGAAATTGAACTGAGGAATTTGAGAAAGTCTTCAGTCAAAGTCTTCAAGCACAGATATGAACAACATTCAACACAGTAATGAGGAAATGGAAGGGTTGAAGAAATAGAACTAGTTAGTTGGTGAAGACAATGATTTGGTAAACCAGTTCCAACTGTTGTCCCAGTTGTACGTCTGGTTGGAGCGGCTGAGTATTTAAACTCGAGGACACGCAGTCCCGGACACCCAGTCTCTGAGCCGCAACTCAGGACACCCAGTCCTCACCGTATTCTCCTTGAACTAAGACCACGCAGGCCTCGTCCAATCACTCGTGGTAAGTCTTCAGGTGACTTCCAAACCTTCACAGACTTGGTCACTCGGTGATCCACAATTCCTCTTGGATGCTCTAGACCTTGACGCCTAACCGTCTGGAAGAAGCACAGTCTTCAAAGGTAACAAGCGTCGGATCCACGCAGGATCAATTTCTTCAGTGATGCTCAATCACTTTGGGTTTGTGGGGGTTTGGTTTTGGGATTTTCCTCACTTGATGATTTTCGCTCAAAGTCCTCGGAGGATGGGTTGCTCTCAAATGACAAGTGTCAAGTTCTCTCGGAGCAGCCAACCAACTAGTGGTTGTAGGGGGCGGCTATTTATAGCCTAGGGAGCAGCCCAACATGATAAGACATAAATGCCCTTCAATGATATGACCGTTAGGTGGATAAGATATTTTGGACAGCCGGCGCGCAGCACAACAACGGTCGGAAATTTGACTCTCAAATTCCTCAGGGCTATCATGTTCCTCACTGTGTAGGCAATTCGCACTGGCGAATTCCTAACTCCTCAGTCAGAGCAAAGTCCTCAGTGACCAGAAGAACTGCGTCTCTGTCACTGAAGAAATTGACTGAACTGTATGAGATTTCCAATGGCTTCACTCGAAGGGATTGGTAGGTGTAGGATTTTGAGTTGAGCATCACATGGAAATTTTTCCTTAGTATTTCCTCGACCCCCTTTAACAGTACGGTGTTTCCTATGACTCAAGAAAGAGAAAATGAAACTACGAAAACAAAAGTCTTCACGCTTCATGTTCCTCAAGTGAATACCAAGTCTTCAAGGTCACACCAATTTCTTCACTTTCAAAGTCTTCAGAAAGTCTTCAAAATATCAAAGTCTTCAGTCGAAGAACTTCATTTTTAGGGGTCGACTTTCTCTGTAAATATCAAACTCCTCATAGACTTATGGACCTGTGTACACTCACAAACACATCAGTGCCTTAACCTATAAGTCTTCAATACACCAAAGTCACTAAGGGGCACTAGATGCACTTACAATCTCCCCCTTTTTGGTGATTGATGACAACATAGGTTAAGTTTTCAACGGGGATAAATATATGAAGTGTAAATACTGATATTGAGGAATTTGATTGCAAGATATGGAAGAACTCCCCCTGAATATGTGCATAGTGAGGAATTTGCTTTTGAAGGCAATGCACATTTGAAGAATTGAATCATGGAGATCTCCCCCTATATCTTGTAATTCATACACGCATTTGATATATAATATGAAGAATTTGAAATGCATGATGAAATATGGCGCCTGATGTAATTCAGCATGCGTGCAATAATATTAACAAGGAATAAGCATGCAGAATAGCACATCAAAAGTATCAGAGCTCAGTGCATCAAAAGCATCAGAGCACGACCAAAAGTATCAAGGCACCATCGGGTTTAAGATTACAACTCGATCCAATAAAAGTTTCGGAAGAACGAGAGTTGTAACTTAAAAAACGCCCTTAGTATAGACCTGCTTGAAGACTAACTCAGATTTCTCCCCCTTTGTCATCAAATGATCAAAAGGATTGAAACTGAGGACTAACGCCCCTGAAGAATTTCACGTTGATGGAGGAGCGCCAGCGTTGTCGGGGTTGTTTGTTGAAGTAGGGCCTGCCGCAGTGTCGTCCAAATCTTCAAATTCATCAGTGTCACGCGATGAAGAATAGGAGCTGGCCACCTGATCAGGAACTTTGACTCTCTTGAATTTCTTCGGAGGAGGTGCAGACCAGTCAAATGCTTCCTGGAGACCCATAGTCTTCAGTTCTTCCGCACTATATACATGAGTGAGAACAGCCCAGGTGCGGTTGAGGGTTTCATGAAGGTGATAATGGTTCTTCTTTACTGCATTATGTGTTGAGGTCATATTGTGAAGAACAGCAGCAAACTGACGCTTCACCCATTTGTGATTACGATCAACCTTCTGATGAAGACTGAGGAGTAACTCACGATCAGTCATCACCCTGGGAGCTGTGGCTTGAGGAGTTTGCTTCGCTGAGGTATTTGTGGCAGTGTCATGTGTGGCAGAGTCGTCATTGGTAGAATAAGATGTAGCCAGACGAAATTGACCATCCAATGGACGAGTGCCTTCATCAATCACAGCAGCTGCCTTGCCTTTATCATTAGATGATGAAACTGGTCGCTTGAGGACTTCAATGGGAGGCAAGTAGCTACCATGGTTCAGAGTGTCAGCCTTGTAATTTAGTGAAGATCTTGCCCTTATGAATCTCATAATCCAAGGCGCATAGGGCTTCAGCTCGAATGGTGACATTGCAACATTTGCAAGAGTCCTCATGAAGAAATCATGGAAGTTGACGGGAACGCCATGAATGATGTTGAAAAGCATGTTCTTCATGATGCCAACGACATCTTCGTCATTTGAGTCGTGGCCTTTGATAGGACTCATTGTCTTCGTCAGGATGCGATAGACAGTCCGAGGCACATAGAGCAATTCCTTGACGAGGAATTTGGTTCGTGGGGCCTCGCCTAGCTTCAAAGGCTTCATGAGCACTTGCATATAATGATTTGTCAGTTCACGGTCATTGTAGATGCAACGTGCACTATCATGGGGAGGATCAAGAGGGAGGACACGAAGCAATTCAGTTGCTGGTGCCTTATAGTGAGTGTTTTCGGTCATCCAATCCAGCACCCATGAATTGATATCTTCAGCGTCGCCAGTGATATGCAGTGTGGCGTAGAACTGAAGAATGAGTTCTTCATTCCAATCACAGATATCAGTGCAGAAGTTCGGTAGTCCTGCATCGTGAATAACTCTGAGGACTGGCTCGAAGCACGGCAGAGATTCCATATCCACATGAGGAATATGTTCATGATCAAAGATTTTGTCCTTGTCAAATAGCACTGAGGAATAGAAGTTGGCTTGACTTGCAGTCCAGAAACGCCTCTTTCTTATGCGAACAGAGTCATATGGATTATAATCAGTGAAGAACACATGCTCAGAAAAGAAGTCTTCAGCCTTGAATTTTTGCTTGCTTGAGAACGGATTCTTCGGTTTGGGCAGAGGAGTGTCAGTGATTTGCAGCACAACCTCAGGAATCACGAGCTCAGGTTCTGCAGGTTGAGGAATTTCTGGTTCCTCCTCTTGTGCAACTTGAGGATCAACAGCAGCAGGTTCTTCAGCACTAGCGGCTGAAATTTCTTCATGAACAGAAGGAGTGGGATGAGTTTCTTCAGAGCCCATCTAAACTGTGGTTGCCGGGGACTGAGGAATTTGTTGGGTTGGTGTGACTGGATGAGTATGGGGATGCTGACTTTCCCAAAAGTCATCATTCATCGCTGGTGTAGTGCATCCAATATCCACATCTTCATCTTCATTTTCAATTTCCTCAACACCTGCCTCTTCAGCTGTGAACTGAGGCATAGGTGAGGAAATGACTGGCGTTGAAGGGATTGCTTCCACTTCAATTTCATCATCAAACTGCTCTGAAGTAGCAGCAGAATGATTTTCTTCATCAGATCCACTTGGGATCTTGTAGTCTTCTCCATAAGGAACAATTTCCTTTGATGACATGGAGGAAATCGGAACGGCATCAATAGGATTTTCAAGAGAGCTGGTCATTGGCTTCATTTTCTTCGCAGCCGAAGAATTTGACGCAGCTGATGCCTTCCTTTTCTTCACTGCAGCCTGCTCTGCAGCCTTGGTCTTCTTCACTTCATAGGCAGAAGGAAGAATTGGAGTTGGTGTAGGCGCGGGAGGAGCTGAGGAATCTGGTTCATTTTCTTCAGGCACAACTGGTGCAGTTGCCCTGATCTCTTCAGTTTCTTCAGGCGCACCACTAGTGGATGCCCGGGCAATTTCTTCAGCGGCTGGGATGGAGTCATCAGCCCTGGAACTTACATTTTCATCAGCATGCTGAATGTCATCAGCGGTGCTGGCATGTTCTTCAGCAGGCTGAGCAGAGTCTGCAGCCTAAGGATTTTCTTGTTGCGATGGGGCTGCAACAGTTGTCATTTTCTTCGTCAGGTTGACGAATCTCACTTTGGCTCCTTGCTAATCAGCATTGTATGCATCAAAGTCCTTGCTGAGGGCTTGGATTTCAGATTGAGCCTTGAGAAGTTACTCAGGAGTCAGTCTGACAACATTCTTCTTCAGGAGCTTCTCCTTTCTAGATTGAGCCTTTTTTATTTCACGAGCCTTTTCAAACTTCCATTTCTCTTGAGAGATGAAATGGGTCAGCATGTGACTTTGACCGGGAGTCAGAGGCAGATCAGGCATTGGAGTGTTCGGATCGTTGTGCCAGAGATCGATGTAGTCGAGGATCTTCTTCGGATCCAAAAGCAGTGGCACAAACGTCCCTTTGGCTCTAGCGGCCTTCACTTGTCTATCTCTGATGATTTCTGGAAGTTCTTCATCAGAAACTTCATCATCAGATGGCACTTGGAATGCAACCTGTTTCTTCCTTGGACTTGGCCGAGGACCGCATCCAGCTGTTGCTTTAGTCTTCAACAGTGTGGGGCCTGATGAGGACATTGGTGCAGCTGAGGAACTTGCTGAGACACCAGAAGCAATTGAGAAACCCTGAGTCCTTTGACATGTAGCCAGATGCACAGGAGTTGAGGACTTTGAGGGAGCTGCTAAGGACTTTGGTGGAGCAGTAGCAGTCTGAGGAATTTGCCGTGAGGGCGTAGCTGAGGAACTTGGCCGTGAGGGCGCTGATGGTGAAGCACTTGGCTTGCGAGCAGGCTTCTTCGGCATTGATTTCCTCGGTTTGACCGAGGTCTCAGCGGCAGCAGCAGCGGCAGAATCCTCATTGAATTTCCTCACTGCCTCCTTGGCTTGCCTTGCTAATTTTGCTTGGCGCTTGGCCCATTCTTCAGGAAAGTCTTCACCACTTTTGATGCTAGTGGGATTAGCAACTTGGCCAGGTGCCAATGGAGCTCTAGGGCACGGAGGATTGAGGGCGAATTTCTTCATGTATTTTGGAGTAACATATCGATATTCTCTCCATTCCCTTGCCCATCTCCGTTCAATTCTCTGAATGCGCACCTTGCGCTGATTCTTGTTTTCTTTGCCAAACTTGGCTTCATCAGGTGTGCAATAATCCTTATAGAGTTCATCAGGGATTTCGAAAGCAGTCATGACCTCAGGCCTCTTTCCTCCTTTCTGCGGTCTCTTTCCTTCAGCCATATTCTTCAGATGAGGAATTTGAACAACTAAGCACTCTGAAGAAGTATGCAGTTTTTCTTCGAGGAACGCTGCAAATGAGTTAACTTGATGAGAACCTAGTGATTCAGCAGCGGTCATGAGTACCTGTGAACAGAGTGTAGGTGCGAGGAATTTGAAGAGGTCATATGCGTTCTCAGAAGGATTTTTGAAAAGACAAGTTTTGAGGAATTTGACCAGTTGAGCCTTGAGGAATTTCACTAAGCGTTCTTGTCTTAGGTTCCAGAGTTGTACAGATCGAAAATCCACACAATTGAGGAATCTTGAAGAAAATGAGTGCTTAGAGAAATGGATCAAGAGCATACAGTGTGTGAGGTGTTCATATGTGTGAAGATTTGAAGAATAAAACACCTTTGAAGATTTTCAGGAAAGTTTGAGAATCAAAGTGAGTAATAAAAGTAACTTTTAATTACCCGAACCGAAGAACATGACGAACTGAGATGAACAGATGTGAAGTTCGTCCGGTTCGATCTCCCATGCCCTAACTTGGCAGAGGGAAACAGCTACGACGGCGGCAG
Source organism: Triticum aestivum (assembly GCF_018294505.1). NCBI lineage: Eukaryota > Viridiplantae > Streptophyta > Magnoliopsida > Poales > Poaceae > Triticum > Triticum aestivum. Next base: position 237,124,214 of record NC_057810.1, read on the forward strand.
TGTGAAGATTTCCGCAGCCGGCGCAAGTACGACGGCGACGAGGTCGAGGCAGTGAAGCTCTTCCTCACCGGCGACGATGGAGTAGCGGCGGCGCTAGGGTTCGGGAAGCTCGAGCGAGAGACAGCGACCGAGCGGAGTAAATGAAGTGAGGAAGGGGAGAGGGGTATTTATAGCCACGGTAAAAACTATTTGCCCGAAGATTTTGGGACGAACATGCCCCTACCCTTTCTCCTTCACGCGACATGTGTCACCCATGTACTGTGCAGATGAGATCGTGTAAGATTGTGGGTGAATAAACTAATGCATCGTGGGATGCGGAACGGTTTGAGCGGTAAAACCAAAAATCTGGATAAGATTTGTTTTAAAGTTTCGTTCGCAATTTCTTCAACTGTCAAGGACACAGTGAAGACTTTGAACGAGTTTCAATTAGAACGCACATGAAGAATTTGTGAGTAGATTGGGTTGAGTAAAGCATAGAGGGGGAAGGGTCCGATCACATTCACTTAGCAGAAATCACAACTCGAAGAAATAGCCATAAGTGAATGCTATAGAGGACATAAACTTATATATATGTATGGTCAATGAAGAGAAACTTCGGAACCAGTGAAGATTTTGCAAAGTTGAAGAATTTGAAAGACTGAAGAATTTCAAAACCAAGAAAAAAAACTCAAATTAAAGATTTTCAACTTTTTGTGGTGGCGTGACCCACAGTATAAGAATGATGATTTCAGAAACCTCGTACAATTGTCGTAGGGTTCTGAGAATCAAATTCTTCATTAATTTCTTCACATTTAGAGTGTTATTCTTCATTGATTAAAGAAAAACGTTTCTTCATGTGTTGCACATCTAAGTCATCAATTCTGCATAAGGGTTAGGATGTGTGTCCTTTTCAAAGAACATTCGAAGATTCTAAGATATTTAGCTCACACCGCAACTTGCTAAATCTCTTCTCATCCAAGGGCTTAGTGAAGATATCAGCTAGCTATTCTTCAGTCTTCACGTGCTCGATGGAGATATCGCCCTTCAACACATGATCACGAAGAAAATGATGACGAATCTGGATGTGCTTTGTCTTCGAGTGCTGAACTGGGTTGTGAGCAATCTTGATGGCACTCTCATTGTCGCAGAGGAGAGGCACATTCTTCACGTTGACGCCATAGTCCTTGAGGGTTTGCTTCATCCAAAGCAGTTGAGCACAGCAAGAGCCAGCAGCAATGTATTCAGCTTCAGCAGTAGACAGTGATACACAGTTCTGTTTCTTCGAGGACCAACAGACCAAAGATCGTCCGAGGAAATGACAAGTGCTAGATGTTGACTTGCGGTCCACACGATCACCAGCATAGTCAGAGTCAGAATATCCAATGAGATCAAAAGCAGAGCCCTTGGGGTACCATAATCCTAGTGTTGGTGTGTGAGCTAGATATCGAAGAATATGCTTCACAGCCTTATGGTGTGATTCCTTCGGTGCAGCTTGAAATCGGGCACACATGCAAACACTAAGCATTATATCTGGCCTAGATGCACATAAGTACAATAAAGAACCAATCATGGAGCGGTATACCTTGTGATCGAAGTCAATACCATTTTCATCAGTGCATAGATGGCCATTTGTGGGCATAGGAATTTTGACGCCTTTGCAATCTTGCATGCCGAATTTCCTCAGTACATCTTTGAGGTATTTCTCCTGAGATATGAATATGCCATTGCGCTGCTGACGAATTTGAAGACCTAAGAAGAATTTCAACTCTCCCATCATAGACATTTGATATTCTTCACTCATCATATAGGCAAATTCATCACTATAACGTTGGTCGGTACAGCCAAAGATAATATCATCAACATATATTTGGCACACAAACAATTCACCAACATATGATTTAGTAAAGAGAGTAGGGTTGAGTGAACCGGGTGTGAAGCCATTCTTCACGAAGAATTCCTTCAATGTATCATACCACGCCCGAGGGGCTTGCTTGAGGCCATAGAGGGCCTTATTGAGTCTGAAGACTTTGTCAGGATTCTTTGGATCTTCAAAACCTGGGGGTTGAGCAACATATACTTCTTCCTCAAGCTTACCATTGAGGAATGCACTTTTCACATCCATTTGATATAAGATGATATCATGATGGTTAGCATAGGCAAGTAATATGCGAATAGCCTCAAGTCTAGCAACAGGTGCAAAAGTTTCATCGAAATCAATTCCTTCAACCTGTGTGTAGCCTTGAGCTACTAGTCGTGCCTTATTCCTCACCACAAGGCCATTTTCATCTTGCTTGTTGCGGTAGATCCACTTTGTGCCAATGATATTATGCTTGCGAGGATCTGGGCGATTGACCAATTCCCAGACATTGTTAAGCTCGAACTGATGTAATTCTTCTTGCATAGCCTGAATCCACTCCGGCTCCAGAAATGCTTCATCTACCTTAGTGGGCTCTGTGATAGAGACAAAAGCATAGTGCCCACAAAAGTTAGATAAATGTGAAGCTTTTGAGCGTGTGAGAGGACCTGGTGCGCTAATGTCATCGATGATCTTCTCCACTTGCACTTCTTTTGCAACGCGAGGATGAGCTGGTTGTCGCTGAGGATTTTGATCAGCATTTTCTTCAGCACCATTTTCCTCATCATGTTCTTCAGGTGCATCAGCTCGACGTTCTTCATGAACAGGAATGAATTCTTCAGCAGATTCTTCAGTAGGAATGACATCCTCAGTTGCCTTGAGCTTGATAGCATCCTCAGGTGCTGGTTCATCTAACACAGAAGGTAGGTGCTCTCTTTGCGAGCCATTAGTTTCATCGAACCGCACATCTACAGTGTCAACAATCTTGTGAAGAACAATGTTGAAGACTCTGTAGGTGTGCGAGTCCTTTCCGTAACCAAGCATAAAACCTTCATGTGCTTTCGGTGCAAATTTAGAGTTGTGGTGAGGATCTCTAATCCAGCATTTAGCACCGAAGACTTTGAAATAACTCACATTGGGTTTCTTGTCAGTGAGGAGTTCATAGGCCGTCTTCTTGAAGAATTTGTGAAGATATACTCTGTTGATGATGTGGCACGCAGTATCAATTGCATCAATCCAAAAACGCTGAGGCGTTTTGTATTCATCAAGCATAGTGCGAGCCATCTCAACAAGAGTTCTGTTCTTGCGCTCCACGACGCCATTCTGCTGAGGAGTATAGGGAGCAGATAACTCATGAGTAATACCAAGTTCATCAAGATAGGCATCAAGACCGGAATTCTTGAACTCAGTTCCATTGTCACTTCTGATATGCTTGATCTTCACACCAAAGTTGGTTGAAGCCCTCGAGGAAAATCGTTTGAAGACTTCCTGCACTTCATGTTTGTAAGTAACAATGTGTACCCATGTATATCGAGAATAATCATCAACAATGACAAAACCATATAGAGATGCATCATTAGTGACTGCTGAGTAATGGTTAGGTCCGAAGAGGTCCATGTGAAGCAATTCGAATGGACGTGTAGTGGTCATGATAGTCTTCGCTGGATGCTTGGCCTTGGTCATTTTTCCAGCTTCACAGGCTCCGCATAAGTGATCCTTGAGGAATTTGACATTCTCAATGCCAATGACATGCTTCTTCTTCGCAAGCGTGTTCAAATTCCTCATGCCTGCGTGACCAAGTCGTCGATGCCATAGCCAGCCTTCTGAAGCTTTTGCAAGTAGACACACGGCTGGTTGTGGTCCTGTAGAGAAATCAACAATATACAAATCTCCTCTCCTAAAGCCTTCGAAGACTTTGGAATTGTCAGCTTCCATAATCACAACACAGCGATACTTGCCAAAGACAACAACCATATCAAGATCACAAAGCATTGAGACTGACATGAGATTGTATCCTAAGGACTCAACAAGCATGACTTTGTCCATGTGTTTATCCTTAGAGATTGCAACCTTACCAAGACCCAATACCTGACTTTTGCCTTTGTCAGCAAAGATGATATGCTTCAGAGGTGACGGTGATAAGGGAGCATCCATCAATAGATTCTTGTCACCAGTCATGTGATTTGTACATCCACTATCGAGGACCCATTCAGTGGTTTTGGGTTGATCATCCTGCAGATGAATTAGTGTAGCTTACAATCTCATATGCTTCATCAGTGAAGAATATGATATCAAGTTCATCAGATGAATTTCATCAAGCAGTAAACAGATATAGCAGTATGAGGACGTGTGAAATGAAAGTTCATTTCATCATGATTCGCCTGCGTCCTTTCAGGCATTTCGTCAGGTCCCCAGCAAATTCTTCAGACGTTAGAGCACGTCTGGAGACCTGACCCTGCAGAAGAGATTAGTTCTTTTTCTTCACCACCCACATCTGAAGGGGTGGCAAAGAGTTCATCATTCTGCGAGCACCATGTGAGAATGGTGGCAAAGATGCCAAACCGTTTCGTTTCACATAAGATGGGTTAGGGTAAGCATATGAATAAGCAGAGTAATTCTTCGAGGACTTATGAACATAATGGTTTGAAGAATAATGCACATATTCATAGCCCTTAGCTCTACCCTGCGAGACAGAGTTGTTAGCACGATGATAATCATATGAGGACTTTGATCCTGTCGAGGAATTTGATCCATGTGAGGAATTTGGTCCGTATGAGGACTTGGATCCATATGAAGAATTTGGTCCATATGAAGAATTTGATCTGGGGTTCCTGTTCTTCACAGGTGGTGTCATGAGGACATTCACCTGAAGACTTTCAACATAACTTTTGGGAACCCAGATTTTCTTCATAGGGGAACCGTTCCTGCAGTTAGTGCCAACATATCTAGCAAATACTTCACCATTCTGATTTTTGAACAGTTTATAGTTGGAGTCAAATGACTCATCAGAAGAATGAGGAGATTCACATGTAAAGCCAGATAAGTTAGATGGATCAACTGGAGGTCCCTTTGCAGCAACCCATGAGGTTTTGGGGTACTGCTCAGGTTTCCAATATGTTCCATCAGCATTGAGTTTCCTCTCAAAGGCAATACCCTCTTTCCTAGGGTTTCTGTTGAGGATCTGCTTTTTAAGCACATCACATAGAGTCTGATGCCCTTTGAGGCTTTTGTACATGCCTGTCATGTACAATTCCTTCAGCCCTGCATTGTCAGTGATACTAGCAATGTCCTCAGATGAGGAATTAGTGATAGCAGAGGCAGATGAAGAATTTGTAACAGTTGAAGCATTTGAACATTCAGGTGAAGAATTAGCAGATTCACGTTCAATGCACTTTAAGCATGGAGGAACAAATTCTTCCTGAGAAGCGCTGATTTGTTGAGCTAGTAATGAATCGCGCTCTTTCTGAAGATCTTCATAACACACTCTTAGCTTTTCAAGATCTTCCTTTCTCTGAAGTGATTCAGAAGAAAGCTTCTCGTGATCAGTCAAGAGGGTATTATGTTGATCTTGAAGGACGTCAAACTTGGAGTGAATTCTCTGAAGACATTCACCCAATGCTTTTGACTGATCCATTTCTTTACGCAACATATCATCACTTTTGTCTAGCATATCTTGAACTTGTTCTAAAGCTGTTTGTTGTTTAGTGGCAATGCAAACAAGTTTGGTATAACAAGATTCAATATCATCATCAGATTCATCATTATCAGATTCATCATTATCAGATTCATCATCACAAGACTCGGATGAGGAGCATTCGGTTACCTCAGCACCGTTTGCCATGAGACATGATGCAGAAGATGATGATTCTGGCTCGAAAGTCATCGTTTTGAGAGATTCCTTGAAGTCCTCAAACCAGGGATCATGACGAGTTCGATGACCTTCATAGACATCAGAGATTCGGTCCCAGATGAGCTTTGAATTGCCAAGATGCATAATGCGCCCGAATTGATCTCTGGATAGGCAGGAGCAGATGATATCCTTCGCTATGATGTCAAGTCGAGTGTACTTGCGAATATCATCAGCATCCGCCATCTTGCATAGATCAGAAAGTCCAATCTCAGTGACAGTCCACAGCTCGCTGTTCCTTGCCATGAGGCGCTTCCTCATCATGGCCTTCCACTTGGGATAGTCATGACCGTCAAAGATAGGGCATGTCACTTTCTTCATACCTGCGGTCGACATAACTAAAACTCCAGGCGGTTAAACCAAAATCACACAGAACAAGGGAGTACCTTGCTCTGATACCAATTGAAAGTGCGTTATATCGACTAGAGGGGGGGTGAATAGGCGATTTTTATGAATTCTTCACTGAGGAATTTGCCGGTGAGGAAATTCCTTAGCGAAGAACTACTTGCAGCGGAATAAGTACTCAGAAGTAAGCATAACAGATACAAGCATGGTCATCATGATGAAATGAAGACTAGCACAGAGTACAGAAAGCGTAAACACAGGATAACAATATGAAGACAAACAGACTGAAGAAATTGAACTGAGGAATTTGAGAAAGTCTTCAGTCAAAGTCTTCAAGCACAGATATGAACAACATTCAACACAGTAATGAGGAAATGGAAGGGTTGAGGAAATAGAACCAGTTAGTTGGTGAAGACAATGATTTGGTAAACCAGTTCCAACTGCTGTCTCAGTTGTACGTCTGGTTGGAGCGGCTGAGTATTTAAACTCGAGGACACGCAGTCCCGGACACCCAGTCTCTGAGCCGCAACTCAGGACACCCAGTCCTCACCGTATTCTCCTTGAACTAAGACCACGCAGGCCTCGTCCAATCACTCGTGGTAAGTCTTCAGGTGACTTCCAAACCTTCACAGACTTGGTCACTCGGCGATCCACAATTCCTCTTGGATGCTCTAGACCTTGACGCCTAACCGTCTGGAAGAAGCACAGTCTTCAAAGGTAACAAGCGTCGGATCCACGCAGGATCAATTTCTTCAGTGATGCTCAATCACTTTGGGTTTGTGGGGGTTTGGTTTTGGGATTTTCCTCACTTGATGATTTTCGCTCAAAGTCCTCGGAGGATGGGTTGCTCTCAAATGACAAGTGTCAAGTTCTCTCGGAGCAGCCAACCAACTAGTGGTTGTAGGGGGCGGCTATTTATAGCCTAGGGAGCAGCCCGACATGATAAGACATAAATGCCCTTCAATGATATGACCGTTAGGTGGATAAGATATTTTGGGACAGCCGGCGCGCAGCACAGCAACGGTCGGAAATTTGACTCTCAAATTCCTCAGGGCTATCATGTTCCTCACTGTGTAGGCAATTCGCACTGGCGAATTCCTAACTCCTCAGTCAGAGCAAAGTCCTCAGTGACCAGAAGAACTGCGTCTCTGTCACTGAAGAAATTGACTGAACTGTATGAGATTTCCAATGGCTTCACTCGAAGGGATTGGTAGGTGTAGGATTTTGAGTTGAGCATCACATGGAAATTTTTCCTTAGTATTTCCTCGACCCCCTTTAACAGTACGGTGTTTCCTATGACTCAAGAAAGAGAAAATGAAACTACGAAAACAAAAGTCTTCACGCTTCATGTTCCTCAATGAATATCAAGTCTTCAAGGTCACACCAATTTCTTCACTTTCAAAGTCTTCAGAAAGTCTTCAGAATATCAAAGTCTTCAGTCGAAGAACTTCATTTTTAGGGGTCAACTTTCTCTGTAAATATCAAACTCCTCATAGACTTATGGACCTATGTACACTCACAAACGCATCAGTCCCTTAACCTATAAGTCTGCAATACACCAAAATCACTAAGGGGCACTAGATGCACTTACAGAGCTGACCCGTGGCTGGGTTTAGGAACACGCCAAGTGTGGAGCTGGCTTGTTGGGGAAGTCTTGGTCGTGTCGGGTTCGCCTGTCTTGTGCTGGTTGTTGAGGCCGAGTCGAGGGGCCTGGCCGGGTCGGAGAGTACGGTCGTGTCGTGGGGCCTGGCCGGGTTGAGCGTCCCGGCTAGGCGTGCGGCGGCTTGAGGGGCGACACCGGCCCCGTTGTTTTTGAAAAGGATCCGGGTTCCGTTGCCTGCCCGGGGTTCATCCCCCTGATAAATTCTAACGTGGATTTTGCTTTTCACTGTATCCATGCTACTTTTTAATACAAATTCATATGTATATAATGAACACCATGGTAGTGAGAAACTTTTGGATGGATTCAAACATATGACCTACAAAATAGCACAACAAATCGGTTTAGTGTCAACTTTTCGAAACCTAGTATGGCACGAATTCGAAATAATTACCGATATGCTTGGTCCTCAGTTCAAATCTTACAATGTACACCGAATTGAAACATCAATATTAAGTCTCGTACTATCTACATTCAGATGTAGTTTTTAGCCCCCCCCCCCCGGCACACACGCTACATACTTCCTGTATCGGTCAATATTCCTCTCCTAACCACCTTAGGAAGCTATCGGTTTCCAACACACGTTCATTCTTTCTCTCCATGTTTTTATCTCTAACTCTCTCAACTACACAACCCCCTTTTTCCACTCTATTACCAAATGTACTTACCTCACAGACCTGCCATTGCACCCCATGACGAGCTCTCTCTCTCTCTCTTCCACCCTCTCGCGCTAGATACATCCATTGCCTATCTAGCCCCCAACCTCTCGTGCACATGCACACACGTTGTCTATCTAGGTCACTCCCTCGAGACTGTCCCACTCGTTCTTCCGCACGGCGAGCCACACTCGCTCAATCTTGCTCTCTTTATCTGAGTCTCGATTAACCTCGTTTTCTTTCACACACAAATGATATATCTCCTTGTTCGGGCCTCGATCAACACACTCTATACTCTCTCACGCAGATTTTCTATCTAGGTCAGTCCATCCAAGCCGCCCCACTCTTTCGACCTCATGGCGGGCCACGCTCGCTCAATCTCTCTCTCCCCCCTCTCTCTCTCTTTGTATGTCTCGATTGACCTTGCTCTTTCTCGGACACAAATGATATATCACCATGTTTGAGCCCAATTCGACATATTCATATTTTCGTAGCACTCGACCCCACAACTCCAAACACCGTTGCAACCCCCGCACCTCCCCCAGTTGATTTCCCTCTGGCTCGGTCATCGCTCTCTCGCATGCCCTTTCTTGCCTTCAACGTCGCACCATGGTATTATTTCAAAAAACTATGATGTTCTCTTTAATTATTACAAATAAGCTACAAACCTACACACCGATAGTCCACTTGGAATGGAACAAATTTTGATCCACAAATTAAAGTTCTACAAACTACACACCGAGGGGCGCACCTGTCATGAAACAAATTTGGACCCATATACAAATTAAAAAAATAAAGGGAGATGATCGAACATGCGACCAGGGCCTTCAGGCCGCACGTCAATAGGCAACATACATAGACCATCAATTTTGTTGTACCCCATTTGTTCATATAATGTTTTTATATTACCACATCCTATTTAATGGATAACATGTAATATTATCTTTAGTAAATTAGTGGGACCGGCTCGTTAGCACGTACTATTCGCCTTCACTTACTGGTGGGTTCCATGTGCTCTCTCTCTCTCTCTCTCTCTCTCTCTTCCACCCTCTCGCGCTAGATACATGCATTGCCTATCTAGCCCCCAACCTCTCATGCACATGCACGCACGTTGTCTACCTAGGTCACTCCCTCGAGACTGTCCCACTTGTTCTTCCGCACGGCAGGCCACACTCGCTCAATCTTGCTCTCTTTATCTAAGTCTCGATTAACCTCGTTTTCTTTCACACACAAATGATATATCTCCCTATTCGGGCCTCGATCAACACACTCTATACTCTCTCACGCAGATTTGCTATCTAGGTCAGTCCATCCAAGCCGCCCCCACTCTTTCGACCTCATGGCGGGCCACGCTCGCTCAATCTCTCTCTCCTCCCTCTCTCTCTCTTTGTATGTCTCGATTGACCTTGCTCTTTCTCGGACACAAATGATATATCACCATGTTTGAGCCCAATTCGACATATTCACATTGTATACTCTCTCATGCACATTCTCTATCTAGGTCACTCTCTCCAACCCGTCTCACTCTTTCGATCGCACGACGACCCACACTCGCTCAATCTCTCTCCCTTTATATATGTAATCGATTGACCTTGCTTCCTCCCACACGCAAAATATATCTACATGTCTGTGACTGGATCATCTCTCAAGCTCTATCTTATAGCCCTCACCCTTGCAAAAATCTCAATCAGACAATATCTCTCCAGAGCATATATATCTGTTCAATGAATGTTAGACCACACTCACTTTGTCTCTCTATCTATATGTCTCTCGATTGACCTCACTTTCTCACGCCGTATCTTCCACACATTGAAGCTACCTCTCCATCCCTCACAAAGCCGGAGCTATTTACATTGCAAGGGGGACTCCAACCTTGGATTAATTTGTGTAGGCATTTATTCCGGTGGGTTTAGATTATATTTTCGTAGCATTCGACCCCACAACTCCAAACACCGTTGCAACCCCCGCACCTCCCCCAGTTGATTTCCCTCTCGCTCGGTCATCGCTCTCTCGCATGCCCTTTCTTGCCTTCAACATCGCACCATGGTATTATTTCAAAAAACTATGTTGTTCTCTTTAATTATTACAAATAAGCTACAAACCTACACACCGATAGTCCACTTGGAATGGAACAAATTTTGATCCACAAATTAAAGTTCTACAAACTACACACCAAGGGGCGCACCTATCATGAAACAAATTTGGACCCATATACAAATTAAAAAAATAAAGGACGATGATGGAACATGCGACCAGGGCCTTCAGGCCGCATGTCAATAGGCAACATACATAGAACATCAATGTTTGTTGTACCTCATTTGTTCATATAATGTTTTTATATTACCACATCCTATTTAATGGATAACATGTAATATTATCTTTAGTAAATTAGTGGGATCAGCTCGTTAGCACGTACTATTCGCCTTCACTTACTGGTGGGTTCCATGTGCTCTCTCTCTCTCTCTCTCTCTCTCTCTCTCTCTCTCTCTCTCTCTCTTTCCTCCACTTCTACGTTTAGACGCACGGGCAAACACGAAGAACTCATGGGCGATGTTGCCGTTGACCATATCTGGACGCGTTCACAAGTTACGACACCAGTTTGACGTAGTAGTAGCACTAGTCAATGTGTACATGCAATGCACGTTGATTTGGAAGTATATTAAGTGCAATTGGATATTAAGTAGGATATTATTTGCATGTTATTATGTGATTAGCGCTATTTTTGGCATGAAATTAACTGCACACTAAACGTGTTGAGCACTCGACATTGAAGCAGTCTAGGTTGTTGGATGACAAGGAATACATGTGGCTTGATCATGTTTTATATTTATTTTGATATGGCTCTAGCAGAACATTCAATTGATCAAACCATAGATTTCATTCAGTCTGACTCCGACTTTACATTCATACGACGATCGATCTAAAATGAATGGAAATAATAAACGTTCAGATTTTAAGCATGACAATCCGATCGTTTTTCATAGAAAATTTAGATTACGCGGCGGCGGCGGGGGCATCTTGCGGTGGGAAGCGGCTCCTCTGTCGTGCTCGATGTGTTGTCGGGTCACTGACCGACGGTGACGGCGGCGTCTTGTGTCATTGTTGGCATATTCCTTTACATTGGCCCTATCTTCAAGGAAGCCCACAATGTTTTGGACTTCGGAGCAAGTCAACTAGCGGGAGGAGGCGACTGGTGTTGTTGCAAGGAAGCAGTCCACGGCGGCCATCCATGCCGCTGAGGGGGGCACTAGCACCCGCGCGGGGACATGCACTAGCAACGGCGCGGCGGAGACATTCGTGTGCACGGGCACCGGCATGGGCGTTCACGTCAGTGCACGCGCAGGCGCACGCGCTGGTAGGTGCACGGGCACGAGCACGGGCGTGCGCGTCGGTGCACGCGCAGGTGCATGCGCTGGCAGGTGCACGAGCGCGTGAAAGTCGGCGGGGACCTCGTGGAACCCTATGGCATCAAGCTCGGCGACAATGTGCGGCCCCTAGCTCATCAATGCCATGGGGATGGGCGCTGGCACAGTCGGGGCGACGGGAGCCGGAACGGGAGCGGGGCAGGCGCGACGTCCTCTCGCAAGGCCGGTTCAAGCTCGTCCCAAAGCGCCTTATGTTCTTGAGACTCCGGCTGGGTGTCTTCCACAGGAAACTGGAAGACTAAGGGCAGACCATCGTGATGCGGCATGGTGTATGTTTAGGTCGGGCTGGTTGGAGGTAGACAACAGGAGAATCGGAGAGGAAAAGAGAAGATTGTAGCGATACCGGGTAGTGCGGGGTTGATTTTAAACTGCGGCGCAAGCGACATTAAAAGTGGGAGCAGTTGGGACAAAGGTGGGCGGCGGAGCCTGGTCAAAGGGCTTGCCTCCCGGTGAGCCTACACAGCGGTCTGCTCGCACGCCTCCCTGGCAGTCGGTGCAGCGGCCTGCTCCCACGCCTCCCGTCGACTCACACGCTTGCTCGGACGGCACCTGTCGATGAGAAGCAGGACTCGTGGCGGCACATAAACGCCCACGGTTTCAATAGTGAAATAGTTCGCCTTAACGTGACACGTTTTTGTTCCAAAATACCTTGGCTCTTCATTTCTGCAACTTGCCATGAGCAGCTTGTCTCAAATTGAAGAAAAAAATTACGAAGGAATATTTGTGCCATATCACGTGACCATGCTCAATTTCATGAATTTCTGGTCACTTTGGGATTTTCTGAAATTTAAAATCCAGAATTTGAAACAATATCATAAACTACATCATGCAATAAATTTTCAAGCCATACATCTGTCCTGTTGTATTTCTTAAGAAAGGATTTGGTCAAACATTTTTCTTAGTTAGACTTCAGACAAGTTATATATGCAGAGTAAAAGGATAATCCCTCCGTACTAATGCATTGCCTGATATATTAACTCAAGTACTAGGCACGAACAAACGGGCTCAATTCTGTGCTCATCCTTGTGTAGTAGTAGTACTAGGCAATGCAGTTGACGGGTGACCTTGGGGAGCGGCGACCGAGGGAATTGAACCATGCTCGGCATGGTAGGTAACATTGTATAGTTACTAAAGCATCCCTCCATTGTTCATCAGTAGTCATTATGGACCAGGGACATGAGGGGAATTTCCTAGGGCTGGAATTCTGGCCGCCAGATATTTCGACTCGAAACGTGGAGGCTCGACTAGTTGGGGTTGCCTAATGTGCGTACCACGCATGACACCAGAAGGAAACGAGCCCGTCTTTTGAGGATCAACGCGAGCCAAGGTCTGGCTGGTACGCCCTTGGGTCCTACCATTCGAGAATACAAAAGGAATCTTTTAAATTGCCGAACGAATCTATGTGTATTACAATTCCCGTATTTTCCTTGCAAATACTAATCTCAACGTGGTAATTGATTTATGACGAGTTCTTGAATTAGAGTGAGTTTGTGATATAGTGATCTCAACGTGGATTTCACATTTCATGGTATCCCTAGTAAGTTTTTCATTGCAAATTCAAATTTAAAAGATGAACAATATAGTGGTGAGAAAACTTTGTATGTATCAAGCATATGACCAGACAAACACGCACACACGCACACACACACACACACACACACACGAACACAACAACAATCAAATAAGTATTGTGGATCTATTTTTCCAAACCATGCATGTATGACACGAATTCAAAAATACTCCTTCTGTTCCTAAATATTAGTCTTTTAGAGATTTCAACAAGTGGCTACATACGGAGCAAAATGAGTGAATCTACACTCTAAAATATGTCTATATACATCCGTATGTGCCAGTCCATTTGAAATCTCTAAAAAGACTAATATTTACGAACGAAGGGAGTAAAATGTAAGACATGCATGGTCCTCAATTCAATATTTAAAATGAATAGGAAACTGAAACTTGAATATTAGGTCTACTGCTACAGTACATGCAAATGTTGTGTTTACGCGGAGCTATGTAGATTGTCGGGGGTTAACCCCTCGACCTTAGATAAAATTGTGAAGCTCTGTTTAGGGTTGTTTAGATTATATTTGTCCACACCCTCCCAAACACCGATTGGTTATGCACCCCCACCCCTCCTCCCCGGGAGAATATCATGTGCCCCATACCTTAGATGCTATATGCCGATACGAGTGGCTTGTGTCGGATTACGGGTTCCGCAAACCCTTGAGAGGTTTGAACTCTGGGGTGCGTGCAGAGATCTCAACCTACCGAGCCTGCCTACTCATGATCCTCCCGAGCCTAGCGCGTCAAGCTCCAAGAGACAAAGAGACACATCAGTTTAACCTGGTTCGGGCCACCTTGCAGTGTAATACCCTACTCCAGCGTTCTGGTGGATTGCCTCGGAGGGTTGAGGATGAACTAGTATAGTGGATGAACTGGCCTCAGGAGGTGAGGTGTTCTTGAGCTCAAGGGAGCTGGTGTGGTGTGAACTAGTTTGGCTTGTCCTGCCTCTATTGTTGGAAATATGTCCTAGAGGCAATAATAAATTAGTTATTATTACTAGATTTCCTTGTTCATGATAATCGTTTATTATCCATGCTATAATTGTATTGATAGGAAACTCAGATACATGTGTGGATACATAGACAACACCATGTCCCTAGTAAGCCTCTAATTGACTAGCTCGTTGATCAATAGATGGTTACGGTTTCCTGACCATGGACATTGGATGTCGTTGATAAAGGGATCACATCATTAGGAGAATGATGTGATGGACAAGACACAATCCTAAGCCTAGCACAAAGATCGTAGTTCGTATGCTAAAGCTTTTCTAATGTCAAGTATCATTTACTTAGACCATGAGATTGTGCAACTCCCGGATACCGTAGGAATGCTTTGGGTGTACCAAACGTCACAACGTAACTGGGTGGCTATAAAGGTGCACTACAGGTATCTCCGAAAGTGTCTGTTGGGTTGGCACGAATCGAGACTGCGATTTGTCACTCCGGTAAACGGAGAGGTATCTCTGGGCCCACTCGGTAGGACATCATCATAATGTGCTTGTGATCAAAGAGTTGATCGCGGGATGATGTGTTACGGAACAAGTAAAGAGACTTGCCGGTAACGAGATTGAACAAGGTATCGGTATACCGACGATCGAATCTCGGGCAAGTACAATACCCCTAGACAAAGGGAATTGTATACGGGATCGATTGAGTCCTTGACATCGTCATTCATCCGATGAGATCATCGTGGAACATGTGGGAGCCAACATGGGTATCCAGATCCCGCTGTTGGTTATTGACCAGAGGACGTCTCGGTCATGTCTACATGTCTCCCGAACCCGTAGGGTCTACACACTTAAGGTTCGATGACGCTAGGGTTATAAAGGAAGTTTGTATGTGGTTATCGAATGTTGTTTGGAGTCCCGGATGAGATCCCGGACGTCACGAGGAGTTCCGGAATGGTCCGGAGGTAAAGATTTATATATGGAAAGTTGTTGTTCGGGTTCCGGGAAAAGTTCGGGTTTTTTCGGTATTTTACCGGGAAGCTTCCAGAAGGTTCCGGAGGATTCCGGAGGGGTACGGAGGTCTGGAAATTGTTCCACCACGTCCAATACAGTAGCATGGCCTGTAAGGAGCGCCCTAGCCTTAATGGGCCAGGGGCACCAGCCCCCCAAGGCCCATGCGCATGGAAGGGGGAAACCCTAAGGGGGAGGGCCTCCACTTGACTTGGGAGGCACTCCTCCCCCCTTGGCCGCCGCCCCCAACCCTAGATGGGATCTAAGGGGGCCGGCCCCCTCTTCCCCCCACCTATAAATAGTGGAGGGGTGGGAGGGCAGCCGCACCCCAAGTTCTAGCGCAGCCCTCTCCTCTCCCAAGTACTCCTCCTCTCTCGCGGTGCTTGGCGAAGCCCTGCAGATTGCCACGCTCCTCCACCACCACCACGCCATTGTGATGCTACTGGATGGAGTCTTCCTCAACCTCTCCCTCTCTCCTTGCTGGATCAAGTCATGGGAGACGTCACCGGGTTGTACGTGTGTTGAACGCGGAGGTGTCGTCCATTCGGCACTAGGATCTCCGGTGATTTGGATCACGACGAGTACGACTCCTTCAACCCTGTTCTCTTGAACGCTTCCGCTTAGCGATCTACAAGGGTATGTAGAAGCACTCTCCTTCCCCTCGTTGCTGGTTTCTCCATAGATAGATCTTGGTGACACGTAGGAAAATTTTGAATTTCTGCTACGTTCCCCAACAGTGGTATCAGAGCTAGGTCTATTGTGTAGATTCTTTGCACGAGTAGAACACAAAGTAGTTGTGGGCGTTGATTTTGTTCAATATGCTTACCGTTACTAGTCCAATCTTGATTCGGCGGCATCGTGGGATGAAGCGGCCCGGACCGACCTTACACGTACTCTTACGTGAGACTGGTTCCACCGTGTGACATGCACTTAGTGCATAAGGTGGCTAGCGGGTGCCAGTCTCTCCCACTTTAGTCGGAACGGATTCGATGAAAAGGGTCCTTATGAAGGGTAAATAGCAATTGGCATATCACGTTGTGGTTTTGCGTAGGTAAGAAACGTTCTTGCTAGAAACCCATAGCAGCCACGTAAAACATGCAAACAACAATTAGAGGACGTCTAACTTGTTTTTGCAGGGTATGCTATGTGATGTGATATGGCCAAGAAGAATGTGATGAATTATATGTGATGTATGAGATTGATCATGTTCTTGTAATAGGAATCACGACTTGCATGTCGATGAGTATGACAATCGGCAGGAGCCATAGGAGTTGTCTTTATTTATTGTATGACCTGTGTGTCATTGAAAAACGCCATGTAATTACTTTACTTTATTGCTAACCGGTAGCCATAGTAGTAGAAGTAATAAGTTGGCGAGACAACTTCATGGAGACACGATGATGGAAATCATGATGATGGAGATCATGGTGTCATGCCGGTGACGATGATGATCATGGAGCCCCGAAGATGGAGATCAAAAGGAGCAATATGATATTGGCCATATCATGTCACTTTTTGATTGCATGTGATGTCTATCATGTTTATGCATCTTATTTGCTTAGAACGACGGTAGTAAATAAGATGATCCCTCATTAAAATTTCAAGAAAGTGTTCCCCCTAACTGTGCACCATTGCGAAAGTTCGTCGTTTCAAAGCACCACGTGATGATCAGGTGTGATAGATTCTTACGTTCACATACAACGGGTGTAAGCCAGATTTACACACGCGAAACACTTAGGTTGACTTGACGAGCCTAGCATGTACATACATGCGGAACACAAGAGACCGAAATGTCGAGCATGAGTCGTATAGTAGATACGATCAACATGAAGATGTTCACCGATGATGACTAGTCCGTCTCACGTGATGATCGGACACGGCCTAGTTGACTTGGATCATGTAATCACTTAGATGACTAGAGGGATGTCTATCTGAGTGCGAGTTCATAAGATGAACTTAATTATCCTGAACATAGTCAAAAGATCTTTGCAAATTATGTCATAAGCTCGCGTTGTAGTTCCACTGTTTAGATATGTTCCTAGAGAAAATATAGTTGAAAGTTGACAGTAGCGATTATGCAGACAGAAGAAAGCTTATGTCCTTAATGCACCGCTCAGTGTGCTGAACCCCAAACGTCGTTTGTGGATGTTGCGAACATCGGACATACACGTTTTGATAACTACGTGATAGTTCAGTTAAATGGTTTAGAGTTGAGGCACCAAAGACGTTTTCGAAACATCGCGGAACATATGAGATGTTTTCAGGGCAGAAATTGGGATTTCAGGCTCGTGCCCACGTCAAGAGGTATAAAACCTCTGACAATTTTCTTAGCCTGCAAACTAAGGGAGAAAATCTCAATCGTTGAGCTTGTGCTCAGATTGTCTGAGTGCAACAATCACTTGAATCGAGTGGGAGTTGATCTTCCAGATGAGATAGTGATGTTTCTCCAAAGTCATTGCCACCAAGCTGCTAGAGCCTCGTGATGAACTATAACATATCAGGGATAGATATGATGATCCTTGAGGTATTCACGATGTTTGACACCACGAGAGTAGAAATCAAGAAGGAGCATCAATTGTTGATGGTTGGTGAAACCACTAGTTTCAAGAAGGGCAAGGGCAAGAAGGGATACTTCATGAAACGGCAAATCAGCTGCTGCTCCGGTGAAGAAACCCAAGGTTGAACCCAAACCCGAGACTAAGTGCTTCTGTGATAAGGGGAATAGTCACTAGAGCGGAATTACCCTAGATACTTGGTAGATGAGAAGGCTGGCAAGGTCGATAGAAGTATATTGGATATACATTATGTTAATGTGTACTTTACTAGTACTCCTAGTAGCACCAGGGTATTAGATACCGGTTCGGTTGCTAAGTGTTAGTAACTCGAAATAAAAGAGCAACGGAATAAACGGAGACTAGCTAAAGGTGAGCTGACGATATGTGTTGGAAGTATTTCCATGTTTGATGTGATCAAACATCGCATGCTCCCTCTACCATCAAGATTAGTATTAAACCTGAATAATTGTCATTTGGTGTTTGTGTTGAGCATAGACATGATTGGATTATGTCTATCGCAATACGGTTATTCATTTAAGGAGAATAATGGTTACTCTATTATTTGAATAATACCTTCAATGGTCTTGCACCTGAAACGAATGGTTTATTGAATCTCGATCGTAGTGATACACATTTTCATGCCAAAAGATATAAGATAGTAATGATAGTACCACTTACTTGTGGCACTGCCATGTAAGTCATATTGGTATAAAACGCATGAAGAAGCTCCATGTTGATGGGTCTTTGGACTCACTTGTTTTTGAAAAGTTTGAGACATGCGAACCACGTCTATTAGTGTATACGCATGAAGAAACTCCATGCAGATGGATCGTTTGGACTCACTTGATTTTGAATCACTTGAGATATGCAAATCATACCACATGGGCAAGATGACTAAAAAGCCTCGTTTTTCAGTAAAATGGAACAAGATAGCAACTTGTTGGAAGTAACACATTTTCATGTGTGCAGTCCAATGAGTGCTGAGGCATGCAGTGAATATCGTTATGTTCTTACTTCACAGATGATTCGAGTAGATGTTGAGTATATTTACTTGATGAAACACAAGTCTGAATTATTGAATGGTTCAAGTAATTTCAGAGTGAAGTTGAAGATCGTCGTGACAAGAGGATAAATGTCTATGATATGATCATAGAGATGAGTATCTGAGTTACGAGCTTTGGCACGCAATTAAGACATTGTGGAAATTGTTTCGCAATTAATACCGCCTGGAACACCATATTGTGAGGGTGTGTCCGAACATCATAGTTGCACCCTATTGGACATGGTGCGTACCATGATGTCTCTTATCGAATTACCACTATCGTTCATGGGTTAGGCATTAGAGACAACCACACTCACTTTAATGGGGCACCACGTAATTCCGTTGAGACGACACCGTTTGAACTGTGGTTTGGAGAAAACTAAGTTGTCGTTTCTTAAAAGATTGGGGCTGCGACGCTTATGTGAAAAAGTTTCAGGTTGATAAGCTCAAACCCAAAGCGGATAAAATGCATCTTCATAGGACACCCAAAACAGTTGGGTAAACCTCCTAATTCAGATCCGAAAGCAATAGGGATTGTTCTTGAACCAGGTCCTTTCTCGAGGAAATGTTTGTCTCAAAAAGTTGAGTGGGAGGATGGTGGAGACTTGATATGGTTATTGAACCATCACTACAACTAGTGTGTAGCAAGGCATAGGAAGTTGTTCCTGTGGCACCTACACCAATTGAAGTAGAAGCTTATGATAGTGATCATGAAACTTCGAATCAACTCACTACCGTACCTCATAGGGTGACAAGGATGCGTACTGCTTCAGAGTGGTACAGTAATCCTGTCTTGAAGGTCATGTTGCTAGACAACAATGAACCTACGAGCTATGGAGAAGTGATGGTGGGCCCAAATTCCGACAAATGGTTAGAAGCCATGAAATCCGAGATAGGATCCATGTATCAGAACAAAGCATGGACTTTGGTGGACTTGCCCAATGATCGGCAATCCATTGAGATAAATGGATCTTTAAGAAGAAGACGAACATGGATGGTAATGTCACCATCTATGAAGCTTGACTTGTGGCGAAGAGTTTTTCACAAGTTCAAGGAGTTGACTACGATGAGATTTTCTCATTCGTAGCGATGCTTAAAGTCCGTCGAGATCATGTTAGCATTAGCTGCATTTATGAAATCTGGCAGATGGATGTCAAAACGAGTTTCCTTACCAGTTTTCGTAAGGAAAGGTTGTATGTGATATAATCAGAAAGGTTTTGTCGATCCTAAGGATGCTAAAAGGTATGCCAGCTCTAGCGATCCTTCCATGGACTGGAGTAAGCATCTCGGAGTTGGAATATGCACTTTGATAAGATGATCAAAGATTTTTGTTTATACAAAGTTTATGAGAAACTTGTTGAGGGAGTCCTGGACTAGGGGGTGTCCGGACAGCCGCACTATCATCGTCCGCCGGACACCAAGACTATGAAGATACAAGATTGAAGACTCCGTCCCGTGTCCGGATGGGACTTTCCATGGCGTGGAAGGCAAGCTTGGCGATACGGATATGTAGATCTCCTACCATTGTAACCGACTCTGTGTAACCCTTGCCTTCCCCGATGTCTATATAAACCAGAGGGCTTTAGTCCGTAGGACACAACAACCATTACAACAATCATACCATAGGCTAGCTTCTAGGGTTTAGCCTCCTTGATCTTGTGGTAGATCCACTCTTGTAATACACATCATCAATATTAATCAAGCAGGACGTAGGGTTTTACCTCCATCAAGAGGGCCCGAACCTGGGTAAAACATCGTGTCCCTCGTCTCCTGTTACCATCCGTCTAGACGCACAGTTCGGGACCCCCTACCCGAGATCCGCCGGTTTTGACACCGACATTGGTGCTTTCATTGAGAGTTCCTCTGTGTCGTCACCGATAGGCTTGATGGCTTCTTCAATTAATAACAACGACGTCCAGGGTGAGACTTTTCTCCCCGGACAGATCTTCGTATTCAGCGGCTTTGCACGGCGGGCTAATTCACTTGGCCATCTGGAGCAGATCGAAAGCTATGCCCCTGACTGTCAGGTCAGATTTGGAAGCCTAAACTTCACGGTGGACGTCCGCGGAGACTTGATCTTCGATGGATCCGATCTGCAGCCGAGCGTGCCGCATTGTCGCGATGGGCATGATCCAACTCTGCCGCCGGACAGTATCTTGGAGGCCGCACATGAATCTGCTCCGACCCATAGTCCGGAGCCGATCGCGCAGATCAAGGACAGGTGGCTAGACACCGCCTCGGGAACTGCAACTTCCATGGCGATGGAGCTGAACACTGATCTCGTCCCTTACAAAGCTCGTGACTCCGAGGGGCCGGACTCCCTGCCGGACTCCGAACCTCCTGCGCCCCTGCCAATCGAATCCGATTGGGCGCCGATCATGGAGTTCACCGCTGCGGACATCTTTCAGCACTAGCCCTTTGGCGACATCTTAAATTCGCTAAAGCATCTCTCGCTATCCGGAGAGTCCAGGCCGGATTATGGCCAGGATGGTTGGGATGTGGACGACGAAGAAATTCAAAGCCCACCCACCACCCACTTTGTAGCCACTGTCGACGATCTAACCGATATACTAGACTATGACTCCGAACACATCGACAGTATGGACGACGATGCCGGAGACGAACAAGAACCAGCGCCTATAGGGCACTGGAAGACCACCTCGTCATATGACATATACATGGTGGACACCCCAAAAGATGGGGACGACGAAGAAGCAGCGGAGGCAGATTCCTTAAAGAAATAGCCCAAGCGCCGACGTCAGCGGCGCCGCTCTAAATCCCGCCACAGCAAGAATGGAGATTCCGGCACAGGAGACAATAACACCCCAGAAAGTGCCGAAGACAATCCCCTCCAGCAAGATTCAGCGCAGGAGGATGCAGAAGCAAGCCCTCACGAGAGAGTGGCAGACGAAGAGGTTGAGGATGATAATTACATACCTCCCTCCGGAGACGAGGCAAGCCTCGACGACGACGAATTTGTCGTGCCCGAGGATCCCGTCGAACAAGAGTGTTTCAAACATAGGCTAATGGCCACAGCAAACAGCCTAAAGAAAAAGCAGCAACAGCTTCAAGCTGATCAAGACCTGCTGGCCGACAGATGGACCGAAGTCCTCGCGGCCGAAGAGTACGAACTTGAATGTCCCTCCAAGAGTTACCCAAAACGCAAGTTGCTCCCCCGATTAGAGGAGGAGGCATACATACCTTCATCACCAGCGCACAATAAGGCCGACCGACCACCCCGTGGTCGCGACAGAGAGGCTTCCAGGGCCTCCACCAAGACCGTACCCCGGCATCGCTCCAAAAG
The DNA here is from genome assembly GCF_018294505.1 of Triticum aestivum. Taxonomy (NCBI): domain Eukaryota; kingdom Viridiplantae; phylum Streptophyta; class Magnoliopsida; order Poales; family Poaceae; genus Triticum; species Triticum aestivum. The sequence continues at coordinate 237,146,465 of NC_057810.1, forward strand.
TATGAAACCACGGGGGAACGCGCCGGACTTGCGAGATATATTGGAGGACAAAGCAAGGCAATCCAGATCCATCTATGGATCACGTGGGCGCCCCATGACCCACGACGAATACCGTCGCGCCGAATACAACAACTCCGGCCGGGCCGAACACAGCAGACAACGCTCTCTTGAGCTACGACACGATATTGCTCAATACAGAGGCGCCGCACACCCGCTATGCTTCACTGATGAAGTAATGGATCATCAAATCCCTGAAGGGTTTAAACCCGTAAACATTGAATCCTACGATGGCACAACAGACCCCGCGGTTTGGATCGAAGATTATCTCCTACACATCCATATGGCCCGCGGCGACGATCTCCACGCCATCAAGTATCTCCCACTCAAGCTTAAAGGACCAGCTCGGCATTGGCTTAACAGCTTGCCCGCAGAGTCAATTGGGTGTTGGGAAGACCTGGAAGCTGCATTCCTCGACAACTTCCAGGGCACATATGTGCGACCACCAGACGCCGATGACCTAAGCCACATAATTCAGCAGCCAGATGAATCGGCCAGGCAATTCTGGACACGGTTCTTAACAAAGAAAATCAAATTGTCGACTGTCCGGATGTAGAGGCCCTCGCAGCCTTCAAACATAACATCTGCGATGAATGGCTAGCCCGGCACCTAGGACAGGAAAAGCCGAAATCCATGGCAGCCCTCACATCACTAATGACCCGCTTCTGTTCGAGAGAGGATAGCTGGCTAGCTCGCAGCAACAACCTCAGTAAAAATGCTGGCAGTCCGGATACTAAGGACCACAACGGCAGGTCGCGTCGAAGCAAAAACAAGCGACGCGTTAACGGCGACAACAATGAGGATACGGCAGTCAACGCCGGATTCCGAGGCTCTAAACCCGGTCAGCGGAAGAAGCCATTCAAAAGAACCACTCCGGGTCTGTCCAATGTGGACCGAATACTCGACCGCTCATGCCAGATACATGGCACCCCCGAAAAGCCAGCTAACCACACCAACAGAGATTGTTGGGTATTCAAGCAGGCAGGCAAGTTAATTACCGAAAACAGTGACAAGGGGCTACATAGCGACGACGAGGAAGAGACCCGGCCGCCGAACAATAGAGGACAGAAGGGTTTCCCCCACAAGTGCGGACGGTCAACATGATATACGCAACCCATATACCCAAGAGGGAGCGGACGCATGCACTAAGGGACGTATATGCGATGGAGCCAGTTGCCCCGAAGTTCAATCCATGGTCCTCTTGCCCGATCACTTTCGATCGAAGAGACCATCCGACCAGTATCCTCCATGGAGGATTCGCTGCATTGGTTTTAGACCCAATCGTCGATGGATTTCACCTCACGAGAGTCCTGATGGATGGCGGCAGTAGCCTGAACCTGGTTTATCAGGATACAGTGTGCAAGATGGGCATAGACCCCTCAAGGATTAAACCTACAAAGACGACCTTCAAAGGCGTCATACCAGGTGTTGAGGCCAATTGTATAGGCTCAGTCACACTGGAAGTGGTCTTCGGATCCCGGGATAATTTCCAAAGCGAGGAGTTAATCTTCGACATAGTCCCGTTCCGCAGCGGCCATCACGCTCTGCTCGGACGAACCGCGTTCGTAAAGTTCAACGCGGTTCCGCATTATGCATACCTCAAGCTCAAGATGCCAGGCCCTCGTGGAGTCATTACGGTCAACGGAAATACGGAACGCTCCCTCCGAACGGAGGAACATACAGCGGCTCTCGCGGCAGAAGTACGGAGCAGCCTTCTAAGGCAATTTTCGAGTCCGGCCGTTAAACGACCGGACACAGCCAAACGCGCCCGGAGCAACATCAACCAAGACCACGTGGCACGTTCCGAGCACGCGTAGCAATGCGGCCCCAGCCCCAGCCCTCGCATGATCGCAAGACAAGCCCTCCGCGTACATCACTACGCTCTACAGATACCATGGGCATATGGGGAGGGGCACGACCACAACAGACCCAGAGTGCGGCTCGACCACACCAGGGGCTCCCAAGTGTGTCACTTTTTTTATTTTTCATTTTTCTTCTTCTTATATACAGGACTCCGTTCACTAGAGGCCCTGTCCGGCGGCGCGGCCGCCGAACTCACGATGCAACAGCCAGGGAGGGAAAAAGGCTGCGACGAACACTCAGGTGGTCTCCATTACAAGCATTAAATTTGATTATATACACCAGTCCGCAACCCACCCCTGGAGGGGGACATGTTTAATTAGTCCAATCCCTTGCTTACCGCACTATTTGTATCATTCCGCACTCATAGCAGAATTCCTCGAATAAATAATGCAGCACTTTTTGCCTATAATTGCATCATTTTACATATATGTTCATTAATGACATCTTGCACCCGTATATTTTGGTACGGCCGAATACACCAGGGGCTTATGTTCCCCGCATTATGGTGTGATAAGTCCGAACACTTTCGCAAGTGCGGCACCCTGAACTTATAGCATTATATGAATCGGCTCCGAATCATGTCTTGGGTCAATAGTTGGGTTTGCCCGGCTCCCATGTTTTGGTACCTTACGTTCCGTTCCGTCGGCTAAGGTAGCACTTGGAGAACCACTGCGATTGCGCCCCGGTTGAGCTGGGCGAGCGCCTCAGTGGAGAAAGCTAAAACTGACTGGCATGATAAGGCGAGAGACTGGTCGCTGTTCGAGAGGTCTTTTCGAGTCCCTAAAGACTTACGCCGCTTCGAGCGAAGAACCGGATCATGTCCGGCCAAGGCATGGATGGCGCCCCGAACTCGGTCTTCCAAATACTAGGGGCTTCGCTGAAATTTCAAATTATAGAATTCTATGGCTAAGTGAGAGTGTTCAAGCATTATAAGTCCGGTTGCCTTGTTCGTTGTGTTGAGCGCCTCCCTAGATGGACCCAAAAATGGGAACAAGAGTGCTCAAGTTTATCCCAAACACCCCAGCACTAGTGGCATGGGGGCTGAAGCCGAGGACTTGCCATCTCTCAGGTTTTCTAAACGGCTGCACAGAAGGTAATATTTTAAATTAAACAAGCGTTGCTTAGCGCATATGAACAAAGTTTTCAACGCATAGGATAATACATAGCGAGTTTACTCAATAATTACATCTCTGGGGCACTCATCCGTAATCTTGCGGGCACCCTTCAGGACAGTCTTATAGTACATCTCGGGCGTATGATACTCCTTGCCCGCTGGCGGCGCGTCAGTGATAAGCCTCTCCGCATCCAGCTTTCCCCAGTGCAACTTTGTGCGGGCAAGGGCCCGGCGAGCACCTTCAATACAGGCGGAGCGCTTGATGACCTCCACCCAGGGGCACGTATCCACCAGCCGCCGCACGAGGCCAAAGTAACTTTCAGGCATGGCCTCTCCAGGCCACAGCCGGACTATGAGGCTCTTCATGGCCTGCTCAGCTACCTTGTGGAGCTCGACCAGTTGCTTCAGCTGGTCGCTAGGGGGCACCGGATGGCCGGCCTCAACGTACTGAGACCAGAAGACCTTCTCCGTTGAGCTCCCCTCCTCGGCTCGGTAGAATGCGGCGGCATCGGATACACTGTGAGGCAGATCTGCAAACGCCCCTGGAGAGCTCCGAATTCGGGTAATTGTCAGGTAGTTTACATTAACATGCTAACTTTGCATGAAAAATGCCTTACCCACCGCTATTTTCTTCATATCCTCAACCTCCTGAAGGGCCTTATGGGCCTCGGCCTTGGCGGACATGGCACTTTCGAGAGCCGAGGCAAGCTCGGACTCTCGAGTCTTTGAGTCGCGCTCCAAACTCTCATGCTTCTCCATGAGAGCCTGGAGCTTTTGCCGCACCTCCGCCACCCGCGCCTCCTGCTTCTCTCGCTCTGCCCGTTCCGTGGCTGCATTGCGTTCGGCTGCGGACACAACCTCCTTCAGGGTTGCCACCTCGTTCGTGGCCCCTGCAGTACCCACGTTATCCTTGTTATTTGTATTGCAACCTAAATACTTTTCTGTAAGGTAACTATTCAAAGTGGTGTTACTCACCTTCTTTGTCCTCGAGCTGCTTCTTGGCACGGCCGAGCTCTTGCTCAGACCGCTCGAGGTCCTGCTTCAAAGCACTGACCTCCGCAGTCAGTGCGGCAGAGGTCAACAGCGCAGCCTGCAAACCCATATTGACATTATTTTTAGCAACCCTGCGTATATCTTTTTTTTAGATCCTCAGTCCGGTTTTTCTTTCCGAACACCGAACCGAGCATCAGGGGCTACTATCTATGCGGTATTACATTACATATTTTTAACTTCTTACCTCAAAGCCTATTAGAAGGCTACCGCGGGCTTCGGTCAGCCCGCTCTTGGCGAGCTGAACCTTCTGAATCACCGCACTCATGATAGTGCGGTGTTCTTCCTCGATGGAAGCGCCTTTGAGCTCCTCCAACAGGTTGTCCGGCGCCTCCGGTTGGACGGGGCCCACCGGTGTCACGGTCTTGCCCTTCTTGCGAAGGGGCCGCCCGCCGGACTCTGGAACCACTGCGGGTTCCGGTGTGGAGTCCGGCGCAAAGTCCGGGAGGCTGCCTTGCGGCGCCTCCGGAGCCTCCTCCTGATGGGTAACTTCCTGGGATCCCACCTCGGCGTCCTCAGCGGAGCGAGGGGTGGAGGCAGTCGGGATGGAATCCACATCCGACGGAGCCAGCGACCCGCTCGATGAAGCGGGGAGATCATCATCGGCCGGACTGCAGGCAGTGTGCGGCATTAGAAGGACACTATGTGACACAAAAGATAAATTATAAATTACTCAGGGATCCGGATACTTACGATCTTGCCGGAGGCCTGGCCCTTGAAGGCCACTCTTCGCCGCCAACGTTGGTGTTGGCAGAGCTGTCCGGGGGAATAGTTCTTCCCCTCTTCGACCCTTCGGCCTCCCCTGTTGGGGAAGCCTTCCTCTTCCTCTCTCCCTCCTCTGGGAGAGAGTCTTCTTCCTCCTCCTCACCTTTGGGGGAGGAGTCTGCCTCGGAGTCGTCGGACACCTGAAAGCGGGAACTCTTTCGAGTACCCATGGCCACCTTCTTGGCCTTCTTCTCCGGCACCACATGCGGTGCCGGAACCAGCAGCCCCGCTAGATGGGCGTCTACTGGGTTTTCTGGCATGGGAGCCAGGCAAATGATCTGCTCGGCCTTCTTCATCCAGTCCTATCAAAGGAAAAGGGAAATTGAAACCCGCTTAGAGTCAAACTATTAACAACAAGTGTCCCGTAAAGGGGTAGAATCACTTACCTCGTCAGCTGGACGCTGCGAGTGAAATCCGCGATCTTCAGTCGCGGATGCGGGAGCTTCGGCACCCTTGAACAACACCCTCCAGGCGCCTTCGTATGTCGTGTCGAAGAGCCCGCTCAATGCCTGGTGATGTGCCGGATCAAACTCCCACAGGTTGAATGCCCGTTCTTGGCATGGGAGAATCCGGCGGACGAGCATGACTTGGACCACATTAACAAGCCTGAGCTTCTTGTTCACCAGCTTCTGGATACAGGCTTGGAGTCCCGTCAGCTCCTCCGAACTACCCCATAGCAAGCCCTTCTCTTTCCAGGAGGTGAGCTGCATAGGGATACCAGATCTAAACTCGGGGGCCGCCGCCCACGTAGGGTCGCGCGGCTTGGTGATGTAGAACCACCCCGATTGCCACCCCTTGATGGACTCCACGAAGGCCCCTTCGAACCAGAGGACGATGGGCATCTTGCCCAACATGGCGCCTCCGCACTCCGCCTGCGTGCCCTTCACTACCTTCGGCTTGACATTGAAGGTCTTAAGCCACAAGTCGAAGTGGGGCTGGATGCAGAGGAAGGCCTCGCACACGACTATAAACACCGAGATGTTGAGGATGAAGTTCGGCGCCAGATCGTGGAAATCCAGGCCGTAGTAGAACATGAGCCCCCGGAAAAAGGGGTGAAGTGGAAAGCCCAGTCCGCGGAGGAAGTGGGGAAGGAATACGACCCTCTCATGGGGCCTGGGGGTGGGGATGAGCTACCCTTGTCGGGCAGCCGGTGCGCGATGTCGCTGGAGAGGTATCCGGCGCCGCGCAGCTTTTCGATGTGCTCCTCCTTAACGGTGGAGGCCAACCACTTGCCTCCCGCACTGGACATGACTAGAGAAGGTTGAGGCGAGATGTGCGAACTTGGGCGCTGGAGCTCGAGTGCGCGGAGATGGATAAGCAAAGGAGGAAGAAGGCATAGGTGAAAAGGTGGATCCTTATGCCTTATATATAGGCGGACGAAGACTATGCGTCCCCACCGGCCTAGTAAAACTCGCTTATCCCCCAAGCGCCACCATCAATGGCGCGGTTGGGTTACCCACGTCCGTATTGATGTGAATCCCGGGATAAGGGGAACACGATCTCTGCTTTGACAAGACGTGCCAAGGAAACCGCTTTGCTAAACACGCTGAGGTGGTATAATAAAAAACGATTCAAGTAAAGGCTTGGTAGTGGCGTGACGTCATGCCACAAAATACGTCAGCACATTGAAACTTGTGTACATATTATTCTCTCTATGGTGGAATGTGGAATTTATTTTGCAGAGCCGGACACTATCCTGGTGTTCACGATCTTCTATGGATTATTCGGAGGAGGAACCCGCCTTGCAATGCCGAACATTATGCGCGCCGGACTCATCGTGATTGAAGCCAGGTTCAGGGGCTACTGAGGGAGTCCTGGACTAGGGGGTGTCCGGACAGCCGGACTATCATCGTCCACCGGACTCCAAGACTATGAAGATACAAGATTGAAGACTCCGTCCCGTGTCCGGATGGGACTTTCCTTGGCGTGGAAGGCAATCTTGGCGATACGATTTGTAGATCTCCTACCATTGTAACCGACTCTGTGTAAGCCTAGCCCTCCCCGATGTCTATATAAACCGGAGGGCTTTAGTCCGTAGGACACCACAACCATTACAACAATCATACCATAGGCTAGCTTCTAGGGTTTAGCCTCCTTGATCTCGTGATAGATCCACTCTTGTAATACACATCATCAATATAATCAAGCAGGAAGTAGGGTTTTACCTCCATCAAGAGGGCCCGAACCTGGGTAAAACATCGTGTCCCTCGTCTCCTGTTACCATCCGCCTAGACGCACAGTTCGGGACCCCCTACACGAGATCTTCCGGTTTTGACACCGACACTTGTATTTCCAAAGAAGTAAGTGGGAGCACTATAGAATTTCTGATGAGTATATGTTGTTGACATATTGTTGATCAGAAATGATGTAGAATTTCTGGAAAGCATATAGGGTTATTTGAAAAGTGTTTTTCAATAGAAAACCTGGATTAAGCTGCTTGAACATTGAGCATCAAGATCTATAAGGATAGATCAAAACGCTTAATAGTACTTTCAAATGAGCACATACCTTGACATGATCTTGAAGGTGTTCAAGATGGATCAGTCAAAGAAGGAGTTCTTGCCTGAGTTGTAAGGTATGAAGTTAAGACTTAAAGCTCGACCACGGCAGAAGAGAGAGAAAGGACGAAGGTCGTCCCCTATGCTTTAGACGTAGGCTCTACAGTATGCTATGATAAGTACCGCACCTCATGTGTGCCTTGCCACATGTATGGCAAGAGGGTACAAAGGTGATCAAGGAGTGGATCACCAGATAGCGGTCAAAATTATCCTTAGAGGAATAAGGATATGTTTCTCGATTATGGAGGTGATAAAGAGTTCGGCGTAAAGGGTTACGACGATGCAAGCTTTAACACCTATCCGAATGACTCTGAGTAGCAAACTGGATACGTATAGTGGAGCGACCATTTGGAATAGCTCCAAGTGGAGCGTGGAAGCAGCATTTACAATATGACCTAGAGATTTGCAAAGTACATACGGATCTGAATGTTGCAGACCCGTTGACTAAAACCTCTCTCACAAGCAAAACATGATCAAACCACAGAACTCATTGAGTCTTAATCACATGATGATGTGAACTAGTTTAATGACACTAGTAAACTCTTTGGATGTTGGTCACATGGCAATGTGACCTGTGAGTGTTAATCACATGGCGATGTGAACTAGATTATTGACTCTAGTGCAAGTGGGAGACTGTTGGAAATATGCCCTAGAGGCAATAATAAATTAGTTATTATTAGTAGATTTCCTTGTTCATGATAATCGTTTATTATCCATGCTATAATTGTATTGATAGGAAACTCAGATACATGTGTGGATACATAGACAACACCATGTCCCTAGTAAGCCTCTAATTGACTAGCTTGTTGATCAATAGATGGTTACGGTTTTCTGACCATGGACATTGGATGTCGTTGATAACGGGATCACATCATTAGGAGAATGATGTGATGGACAAGACCCAATCCTAAGCCTAGCACAAAGATCATAGTTCGTATGCTAAAGCTTTTATAATGTCAAGTATCATTTCCTTAGACCATGAGATTGTGCAACTCCTGGATACCGTAGGAATGCTTTGGGTGTACCAAACGTTACAACGTAACTGGGTGGCTATAAAGGTGCACTACAGGTATCTCCGAAAGTGTCTGTTGGGTTGGCACGAATCGAGACTGGGATTTGTCACTCCAGTAAACGGAGAGGTATCTCTGGGCCCACTCGGTAGGACATCATCATAATGTGCACAATGTGATCAAAGAGTTGATCGCGGGATGATGTGTTACGGAACGAGTAAAGAGACTTGCCGGTAACGAGATTGAACAAGGTATCGGTATACCGACGATCGAATCTCGGGCAAGTACAATACCGCTAGACAAAGGGAATTCTATATGGGATCGATTGAGTCCTTGACATCGTGGTTCATCCGATGAGATCATCGTGGAACATGTGGGAGCCAACATGGGTATCCAGATCTCGTTGTTGGTTATTGACCGGAGAACGTCTCGGTCATGTCTACATGTCTCCCGAACCCGTAGGGTCTACACACTTGGTTCGATGACGCTAGGGTTATAAAGGAAGTTTGTATGTGGTTACCGAATGTTGTTCGGAGTCCCGGATGAGATCCCGGACGTCAAGAGTAGTTCCGGAATGGTCCGGAGGTAAAGATTTATATATGGAAAGTTGTTGTTCGGGTTCTGGGAAAAGTTCGGGTTTTTTCGGTATTGTATCGGGAAGCTTCCAGAAGGTTCCGGAGGATTCCGGAGGGGTCCGAAGGTCCGGAAATTGTTCCACCACGTCCAATACAGTAGCATGGGCTGTAAGGGGCGCCCTAGCCTTAATGGGCCAGGGGCACCAGCCCCCCCAAGGCCCATGCGCATGGGAAGGGGGAAACCCTAAGGGGGAGGGCCTCCACTTGACTTGGGAGGCACTCCTCGCCCCTTGGCCGCCGCCCCCAACCCTAGATGGGATCTAAGGGGGCCGTCCCCCTCTTCCCCCCACCTATAAATAGTGGAGGGGTGGGAGGGCAGCCGCACCCCAAGTTCTGGCGCAGCCCTCTCCTCTCCCAAGTACTCCTCCTCTCTCGCGGTGCTTGGTGAAGCCCTGCAGGATTGCCACGCTCCTCCACCACCACCACGCCGTTGTGCTGCTGCTGGATGGAGTCTTCCTCAACCTCTCCCTCTCTCCTTGCTGGATCAAGGCATGGGAGACGTCACCGGGCTGTATGTGTGTTGAACGCGGAGGTGCCGTCCGTTCGGCACTAGGATCTCCGGTGATTTGGATCATGACGAGTACGACTCCTTCAACCCCGTTCTCTTGAACGCTTCCGCTTAGCGATCTACAAGGGTATGTAGATGCACTCTACTTCCCCTCATTGCTGGTTTCTCCATAGATAGATCTTGGTGACACGTAGGAAAATTTTGAATTTCTGCTACGTTCCCCAACATCTATGATGGTGGCTAGTCCTATTTATAGTGGCCTTGGTATTCTCTGCAAATGTTGGCGGGAAGGGATCCCACAACGGCATGATTTGAAAGGGGACAAGTAGTACAACTTATCCTGACAAAAGTAGTCTTCGCCTACGAAAGGCCTCTGGCCCCAACGCTGTGGTGGGCTCGTTGATGACCTCCAGACTGCCGTCCTGGTGGTCTTGGTCTCGTTTCACCAGAATGGAAACCTTTGGCTGATTCGTCAGGACTCCGCGCCTATGGCTTGCCTCCTTTGCACCAAAGAGGAAACCTGCGCTCTGCGCCCGCCTGGCCTTGGTCGTCATGGCTCATGTTAGTTGAGCCTTGTGAGGTAAACCCTGCATAGAACTCTCTGCCCCTCGTGAGCCAGCCTGAGGAGACCAATTCCTTCGGGGGTCTTGGCGTCGCCCGCCTCGTGAGGCTTGGCCCCTCGCGAGGGTCTTTTGCTGTTGATGCTGAAGCTGGGCCGTACCAGGCCATCGATGGAGTCACGTGGTGGGCCGCAGGCAGGCAGGGATGGATACCCCCATATCCAGGGCACCGACAGTAGCCCCCGGGCCCAAGGAGCGCTCGGACTTGGCTTCCAGGCGAAGCCAAAGGGCAAGTGCAGAGCACCGCGGGGCCTAACCGCCTGCGGCCTTGATGACGCGTGGCGATTGCTGGGGCATGGGCGACTCCGCTTCCCACGCTACCTCGGCAACTGCTCAACTCGATGGGACGATGCGGCATGCAGAAGCTCATGATGGCTCGAGGTCGTGGAGGCCGACGGTTGGCCTCCCTTGGCTATAAATGCGAGGGAGGGGCAGAGCCCGTCGCCCATCTCTCCTTTGTCTTGTTCTCGTCTGCTTCTTCTCTTCTTCACCTCACTCTCATGGCGCCGATCAGAAGGTACTCCGCGGCTAAAAAGAGGAAGGCCCCTAAGGAGGGGCTCAGGATGAAGATGTGCGCCGCCGCGTGGCGCCTGACGATGATGGTAGGGCCGCCATTACCCTGCCGGCCGCACTACGGACCCACGTCGAGGGTAGCTGACGCGAGTTTGTGGTGTGGGCACCGATGCCTTTCGACACCTGGATCTGGCTCCCGAGGCTACCTCCGAGGGGGGCGGTTGAGCTGTGGTTGCAGCACGCTGGGTGTTGCAGCTGGGCCACCAGAGCTGAAGTCGAGGTGGTGCCCCCTAGAGATGTCTTCATGACACGTGGATGGGGTGAGGTCACCCGGGCTTGCCGCGCAGAGGGAGCCCTAGCGATTCACTTCGAGTATGACGAAACAGCCACCTTGTTCTTTAAGGTCTTCCATGAGGAGGGCGAACGGCTGGAATGCTGCCTCGGAGGAAGCAGCATGCAGAATGGCGCAGCGGGCACCGGGCCTGCTGCTGTCCCCCTTGGCACCTCGTCCAGCAGTTGCGGCGACTCTTGGGAATCCAGTGACTCTCCTGAGCCCAGCGAGTCTCTGGAGTCAAGTGATGATAGCTACGTGCCGCCCACCTCTCGCCGGAGTCGGAGTGCAGCAGCGGCTGCCGCCCGACGTCGCCAAAGATGTTCTAGGGCTTAGTAGATGCCTTCTTTCTTTTGTTTTGCCTGCGCGGAATGAAGATCAGCCCCCATGGGGTTTGTAAGGATCGCAGTATACTTAATATCAGTGTTGCTTCCTTTTGATTTTGTGATGAACTCGCGTATCCCAGTTTGGCACGGTTCCTCCCTTTTCTTTTTCCTCGGCAGTGCTGAGGGAGTCCTGGATTAGGGGGTATCCGGACAGCCGGACTATATACTTTGGCCGGACTGTTGGACCATGAAGATACAAGACTCAAGACTTTGTCCCATGTCCGGATGGGACTCTCCATTGCGTGGAAGACAAGCTTGGCGATCCGGATATTAGATTTCCTTCTTTGTAACTGACTCTGTGTAAACCCTAGCCTCCTCCGGTGTCTATATAAACCGGAGGGTTTAGTCCGTAGGACAGAGGACAATCATAATCATCATAGGCTAGCTTCTAGGGTTTAGCCTCTACGATCTCGTGGTAGATCAACTCTTGTAATACTCATATCATCAAGATCAATCAAGTAGGAAGTAGGGTTTTACCTCCATCAAGAGGGCCTGAACCTGGGTAAAACATCGTGTCCCTTGCCTCCTGTTACCATTAGACTTAGACACACAGATCGGGACCCCCTTCCCGAGATCCGCCGGTTTTGACACCGACATTGGTGCTTTCATTGAGAGTTCCTCTGTGTCGTCGCTGCAAGGCTCGATGGCTCCTTCAATCATCAACAACAACGCGGTCTAGGGTGAGACTTTTCTCCCCGGACAGATCTTCGTGTTCGGCGGCTTCGCACTGCGGGCCAATTCGCTTGGCCATCTGGAGCTGATCGACAGCTACGCCCCTGGCCATCAGGTCAGGTTCGGAAACTTGAACTACATGGCTGATACCCACGGAGACTTGATCTTCAACGGATTCGGGCCTACTCCAGGAGCACCGGACAGTCACGACGAGCACAGCCTAGACCTGCTATCGGACAATACTCGGGATATCGCACCTGCAGGAGCTCCATTCCTAAATCCGGGGCAGATCGCGTCGTCCGAGGATGGGTGGATGGACCCCGCCCCGGAGGACGCACACTTATCGGCGATAGAGCTGAACACAGACTCCACCCCCAAGGAAGCCTATGTCACCGGACCCCCGGACTCGTGTCCGGCTGTAGGTTCTAGACCACGCGCCCCTGAGCCCGCCGAATCTGGTTGGGCTCCGATAATGGAGTTCACCGCTGCGGATATCTTCTAGCACTCGCCCTTTGGCAACATGCTGAACTCATTAAAGTCTCTCTCCTTGTCAGGAAACTATTGGCCGAACTATGTCCGACTCGAGTGGGAAGCAGGCGACGATGGAATTCGTTGCCCACCCACCACCCACTTCATTGCCACTGTTGATGATTTGACCGACGTGCTTGACTTCGACTCTGAAGACATCGACGATATGGACGATGATGTAGGAGAAGAACAGGAACCACCGCCCACGGGGCGCGGGACAGCCACCTCCTCGTATGATATATATATGGTGGACACTCCGAAAGAAACCAATGGCGATGAGGCAATGGAGGATAAACCCTCAAGGAAGAAAGCAAAGCATGGGTGTCGTCGGCGCCGCTCCAAGCCCCGCCACAGCAATACCGGCACAGGAGACGAAAGCAATCCGGATGGTGCCGAAGATGAATACAACCCCGATCAGCCTGCCTTTGAGCAGGCCGAACAGGAAGGCGAGAAGGTCAGCCCATACGAACAGGCGACGGACGGATACTCGGAGGAGGACAACTACATGCCCCCTCCGAAGACGAGATTAGCCTCGGCGACGATGAATTCGGCGTGCCTGAGGACCCCGAAGAGCAGGAGCGCTTCAAGTGCCGACTTATGGCCAGTGCGAGGAGCCTGAAAAAGAAGCAGCAGCAGCTCCAAGCTGATCAAGATCTGCTCACAGACAGATGGACTGAAGTCCTGGCAGCTGAGGAATATGGACTCGAGCGCCACACCAAAGGTTACCCAAAGCACAAGTCGCCACCTCAACTCAAGGAGGAGCCTATACTACTAGCACAGGACGAGGCTGACCGGCCACCTCGTGGCCGGGATAAAACGACGTATCAGCCCGAGTACCAGCCCGCACCCCCACGCCAATACACTACAGCCCGGGGCAATAGGTAGGACATGCGAGACATACTAGAAAACAAGGCAGGACAGCCAAGATCGATCTACGAATCGAGGGGGCGTGCCCCTACACGTGACGATGATCGTCATGCCGGATACACTATCAACAAGTCCGGTCGGTCAAACATAGCCAACCACACTCATTCGAACTGCGTAGCCAGATAGCCTGGCATAGAGGCGCTGCACACCCCCTCTGCTTCACTAACAAAGTGATGGATCACAAATTCCCAAAAGGGTTTAAACCCGTAAACATCGAATCATACAATGGCACAATAGACCCCGCAGTATGGATTGAAGATTTCCTTCTCCACATTCACATGGCCCGCCGTGATGATCTACATGCCATCAAAGGACCGGCCCGACACTGGCTGAATAGCCTACCGGCAAATTCCATCAGCGGTTGGGAAAACCTGGAGGACACGTTCCTCGACAACTTCCAGGGCATGTACGTGCGACCACCGGATGCTGATGACTTGAGTCACATTACCCAACAGCCCGGAGAGTCAGCTAGGAAATTCTGGACTCGGTTCCTAACTAAAAAGAACCAAATTGTCGACTGTCCGGACGCCGAAGCCTTGGCAGCCTTTAAGCATAATATCCGCGACGAGTGGCTCGCCCGACACCTCGGCCAGGAAAAACCAAAGTCCATGGCGGCCCTCACGACACTCATGACCCGCTTTTGCGTGGGCGAGGATAGCTGGTTGGCTCACAGTAGCACCACGCCAATAAACTCCGACACTTCAGATGTCCGCGACAATAACGGCAAGCCACGGCGCAACAGACATAAGCGTCGGAACAATGGCGACAACACTACACTTCAGTCAATGCTGGATTCAGTGGCTCAAAATCCGGTCAGCAGAAAAAAGCCATTCAAAAGAAACAATCAGGGATCGTCCAGTCTGGACCGCATACTTGATCACTCGTGCCAAATTCACGGCACCCCTGATAAGCCAGCAAACCACACTAACAGAGATTGCTGGGTGTTCAAACAGGCCGGCAAAATAAATGTCGAGAACAAGGACAAGGGGCTGCACAGCGACGATGACAAGGAGCCCCGGCGTCCGAACACGGGGGGACAGAAGAAGTTTCCTCGCTAGGTGAAAATGGTCAATATGATCTATGCCACTCACATTCCCAAACGGGAACGAAAACGAGCACTAAGGGACGTCTATGCGATGGAGCCAGTCGCCCCAAAGTTCAACCCATGGTCAGCCTGTCCGATCACTTTTGATTGCAGGGATCACCTTACCAGCATCCATCACGGCGGTTCAGACACATTGGTCCTCGACCCAATCATCGATGAATTCCACCTTACGCGAGTCCTTATGGCCGGTGGCAGTAGCTTGAACCTGCTTTACCAGGACACAGTGCACAAAATGGGCGTTGATCCTTCGAGGATCAAGCCCACCAAAACCACCTTCAAAGGTGTAATTCCAGGATTAGAGGCCCGCTGTACGGGCTCCATAACAATGGAAGTGGTCTTCAGATCCCCGGATTACTTCTGAAGCGAGGAGTTAATCTTCGATATCGTCCCTTTCCGTAGTGGCTATCATGCACTGCTTGGACGAACCACATTCGCTCGATTCAATGCGGTACCACACTACGCATACCTCAAGCTCAAGATGCCAGGACCCCGTGGGGTTATAACAGTCAATGGAAACACAGACCGCTCTCTCCGTACAGAAGAGCATACTGCAGCCCTCGCGGCAGACGTACAAACAGCCTTCTCCGGCAAACCACCAATCTGGCGACAACAACCCCGAACACCGTCAAGCGAGTCCGGAGTACCCTGCAACAGGATCGCCAGGCACGCTAAGAGCGTGACTAGCAGTCCAGCCTCCGCCCTAGCCCCATTCAGGCAGCATTTGTGCCGAGCGTACACAATTACGCACTCAAAATACCCTGTGCATAGGCGGAGGCGCAACGGTGACGCGGTCCATAGTGTGGTTCAACCGCCACATACTTTAAATAACCTTCTTTCTCTTTCAGGACCCTACTTTTGGGCAGCCTCCTCAGAAGACTAGATCATCGGGCTTATCACAGGAGAGAAAACAAAGGAGGCAAAAGGCTTTGCGCACACAGGGAATACCCAGGTGGTGTCTGTCAATAATCGTTACACCTATTTTACATACCTGCATGCGGCCCGCCCTTGGATAGGACATGTCAAATAGTTCTATTTGCTTCTACTTAATGCATTAATTGTACACATGCGCTTGGACGTATTATCTATCAATAGGAAATAATATATAGCGTCAGCTTATTATTCCTATCCTCACATTTTCCCTAAAAATGTTTATTTAATATTGAATCCGTACACTTTGGTACGTTCAGCTTGCCAGGGGCTTCTTACGGTGCCCCATAATATGGCAAGATAAATCCGAACACTTTCAATAGTGCGGCACCCCCAACTTATAGCATTATATGCATCAGATCCAAATCATGTCTTGGGTCAATAGTTGGGTTTGCCCGGCTCCCTTGTTTTGGTACCTTACGTTCCGTTATATCGGCTAAGGTAGCGCAGGGAGAACTACTGCGATCGTGTCCCGGTTCTTCCGGCCGAGCACCTCAGTAGAGAAAGCTGAAAACTGACTGTCATGATGCGGCGAGAGCTGGTCGATGTTCGAGAGGTCTTAAATCCTTAAAGATTTTTTCCGCTTCAGGCGAGGAATCAGCCTTGCCTGATTTAGGCGTGTATACTGCCCCAATTCGGCTTTCCAAATTCTAGGGGCTTCGCCGAAATTTAAAATTGTAGACTTCTATGGCTAAGTGAGAGTTATAAAGCCGCATAGTCCGATAGCCTTGTTTGCTGCGCCAAACACCTTCTTCAAGGACCAAAATTTGGATAAAGAGTGTCTGGGTTTTCCATGAACACCCTGGTACTAGTTACGTGGGGGCGGAAGCCGACGACTGGCCTACTTTCAGAATTTTATAAACAGCCGCACAGAAGGTAATATTTTAAATCAACAAAGCGCCATATAGCGCAAACAAATTCGTTTTAATATTACAAAGATGACACGAGTACATTCACTCAAAGATTGTGTCCTTGGTACATTCATCGGCCACGAGGCGAGCGCCTTTCATAACGCCATCATAATATTTCTCGGGGTAGCGATGCGCCTTGCCCTCCGGCGGTCCATCCTTCACTAGCTTCTCTGCATCCAGCTTGGCCCAATGCATCTTCACACGAGCAAAGGCCCGGCGGGGACCCTCAATGCAAACGGATCGCTTGATAACTTCAAGCCGCGGACATGCATTTACCATCTGCTTTATAAGGCCGGAGTAGCTGGCGGGCAGGGGCTCACCAGGCCACATCCAAACTATTAAGTCCTTCATGGCCACTTCGGCCGCCCTGTGGAGTTCAACCAATTGCTTCAGTTGGTCACTCAGAGGCATCGGGTGTTCGGCTCCAGCATACTGGGACCAGAAAGCTTCTCCGTCAAGCTCCCCTCTTCGGCACGGTAGAACTCCGTGGCATCCGATATGCTGCCTGGCAGATCTGCGAATGCCCCTGGAGAGCTCCAAATTCCGGTAAGTAAAAGAAATGTCTCCTCCACATGCTTGCTTTGCATAATGAATGCCTTACCCGGCGCTATCTTCTTGGCCGCTTGAATTTCCTGCTGGGCCTTTTGGGCTTCGTCCTTGGCGTCTTTCATGCTGAAAAGGGCCTTCGCAAGCTCAGACTCTTTCATCTTGAAGTCAGGCTCCAAGGACTCGAACTTCTTGCCGAGCTCCTGGAGCTCTTGCTGCACCTTGCCCACCCTAGCATCTTGCTTTTCACGCCCAATGCGCTCCACGGCCGCCTTGTCTTCGGCCTCGGATAGCACTTTTCTTAGGGCCGCCACTTCGGTCGTGGCCCCTATTACAAAATCATGACGCTTTTTGTTAGCGTCGCGAATTTTTTCTCCTCTATATGATATGTGAACGGGGTATCACTCACCTTTGTTCTCTTCGAGCTGCCTCTTCATGAGGCTGAGCTCCTCTTCGGCCTGCTCAAGGTCCCGTTTGAGTCTAGTGACCTCTGCTGTGTGGGTAGCAGCGGCAAGCAGCACTGCCTGCTTATTCATATAGACACATACTGTTAGACTCCTGCGGTTTAGAGTTGACCCTCCGTTTGGCTTTTCTTTCCGAACACCAAACAGAGTATCGGGGCAACTATCTATCGGGTGATAATTTCTCACACTTTTGATTACTTACCCGAAAGCCTATCAGGAGGCTGGTGCAGGCTTTGGTCAATCCGCTTTTGGCGGACCGAACCTTCTGAATCACCGCACTCATAAGAGTACGATGCTCTTCATCCATGGAAGCGCCATGAAGCACTTCCAGTAGACTATTCGATGCCTCTGGTGCAACAGAAGTCATTGGCACGGCCGGCTCGCCCTCCTTAGCGAGGGGCTGCCTACACGAATCCGGAACCTTTGGAGGTTCCGGTACAGTGTTCGGCTGGGAGCCCGACTTGCTGCGGCTCTCGTCGGCATAATCCGCGGGGATCTTACTCCCCTTGTGCCTAGCGTCTGGAATTTCACCTTTGGGTGTCTCCAGATCCGCCTCCCCCTGCTCTGGTACCCTCTGGGACCACACCTCCGAGTCATCTGCAGGCTGAGGGGAGGTGGCCGTCGGAAGCGAATTCATCACCGAATCGCTCAAAGACCCATCCGAAGAGGATACCTTGGGATGGGCCCTGGCCGGACTGCATATACGTGTTTGGTGTCATAACAAACTATGAAGCTAAGTCGCACTAAAGTATTACAGAGTGCGGATACTGAAGATCTCACCAGGGGCTTGCCCCTGGGTAGCCACTCCTCCTCGCTGTAGGCGGCCGTGGTGGAGTGATCCGGAAGGGACACCTTTCCCTTCTTGGGCATCCTAGCCTCCCCTTGCGGGGCGGCTTTCCTTTTCTTCTCCTCCCCAATGTGAGGAGGAGGAATTTCTTCATGTTTCCCCCCGCCTCTGTGGGAGGAATCTGCCTCGTCATCCTCGGACGACGAGTCTATGACGGCCTTGCGCCTGGGACCCTTCCTGGTCCCCAAGGCCGCCCTCTTAGTCCCTTCAGCCTCCCCGGATGGGGCGGCCCTTTTCTTCTCCTCCTCCCCTTCATGGGAGGAGCGTGCCTCATCGTCTTCGGATGAGGCATCCGGTGTGACCTTATGCTAGAGACCCTTCCTAGTCCCTGTGGCCTTCTTTTCGGCCTTCTTTTCCGGCACCTTGTAAGGCGTCGGGACTAGCATCTCCGTCAGGAGAGCGATTGCTGGATCTTCTGGCAGTGGAGCCGGACAGTCGATCCGCTCCGCCATCACCACATAATCCTGATTAAATACACACGATGACTTAAAATCCTCCCATGAGTATGGTGGGAAAGGTACATCTGGTGATGGTCAGAAAACTCACCGGATGGGGGAGCCGCGTGACGTGCAGTCCACGGTCCTCGGATGTGGGAGGAGGTATTTCGGAGGCCTTGAATAGCACCTTCCACGCGTCCTTGTGCATCATGCTGTAAAGCTCTTGAAGTGTCTAGTGTTTCGCCGGATCAAACTCCCACAGATTGAATGCCCGTCTTTGGCACGGAAGGATTCGGCGGACGAGCATGACCTGGACCACGTTGACAAGTTTGATCTTCTTGTCCATCATATTTTTAATGCAGTTCTGAAGTCCTATCAGCTCTGCAGGTTCGCCCCAGGCCAAGCCCTTCTTCTCCCAGGAAGTGAGCCGCATGGGAATGCCGGATCGGAATTCGAGGGCCATCGCCAAGTTGGCGTCGCATGGCTCGGTGATGTAGAACCACCCCGATTGCCAACCTTTCACGGTCTCTGCGAAGGAGCCGTCAAGCCAGGTAACATTGGGCATCTTGCCCTCCATGGCGCCTCCGCACTCCGCTTTCTGGCCACTCACGATCTTCGGCTTCACGCAAAAGATTCGTAGCCACAGGCCAAAGTGGGTCTTGATGCGGAGGAAGGCCTCGCACACAACGATAAACACCGAGATGTTGAGGACAAAGTTTGGGGCTAGATCATGGAAGTCCAACCCATAGTAAAACATGATCCCGCGGACAAAGGGATGAAGTGGAAATCCCAGTCCACGTACGAAATGGACGAGGAACACGACCCTCTCGTGGGGTCCCGAAGTCGGAACGATCTGCCCTGCGTCCGGGAGCCGGTGTGCAATGTCTGCGGCCAAGTATCCGGTCGCCCGGAGCTTCGCAATGTGCTCCTCCTTGATGGAAGAAGCCACCCACTTGCCTCCTGCTCCGGACATGTTTGGTTGTGCGGAGAAGTCGAGAACTAAGGCGCTGGAGCTCTAGGGTGCGAGAATGGGTGAGCAAAGGAAGAAGAAGGCGTGGGTAAAATGGGAGATCCTTATACCTTTATAGAGGTGGCGAAAACGGTGCGCCACCCCGCTTGCCTGAGGAAATCGCTTATTTTCCAAGTGCCACGGTTGAGTTACCCATGCCCGTATTAATGAGGATCCCGTGATAAGGGGACATGATCTCTGCTTCGACGAGACGTGCCGAGGAAACCGCCTCGCAATATGTGCGGTGGCTGGCTATGTGAAAATGGTTCGAAAAATGACTTGACCATGGTGTGATGCCACGTTGTCTAAAGTTGTCAGCAGATAATGTTTGTGGAATATCGTTCTCTCTACGATGGCATGTGAAAATCGTCTTGCAGAGCCGGACACGATTTAAGTGTTTGAGGTTTACTTTGGAGTATTCGGAGATGGAACCCGCCTTGCAATGCCGAAGACAATCTACGCGTCAGACTCATCGTCATTGAAGCCTGGTTCAGGGGCTACTAAGGGAGTCCTGGATTAGGGGGTATCCGGACAACCGGACTATATACTTTGGCTAGACTATTGGACCATGAAGATACAAGACTCAAGACTTCGTCCCGTGTCCGGATGGGACTCTCCTTTGCGTGGAAGACAAGCTTGGCGATCTGGATATTAGATTTCCTTCTTTGTAACCGACTTTGTGTAAACCCTAGCCTCCTCTGGTGTCTATATAAACCGGAGGGTTTAGTCCATAGGACAGAGGACAATCATAATCATCATAGGGTTCTAGGGTTTAGCCTCTACGATCTCGTGGTAGATCAACTCTTGTAATACTCATATCATCAAGATCAATCAAGCAGGAAGTAGGGTGTTACCTCCATCGAGAGGGCCCAAACCTGGGTAAAACATCGTGTCCCTTGCCTCCTGTTACCATTAGCCTTAGACGCACAGATCGGGATCCCTACCCGAGATCCGCTGGTTTTGACACCGACAAGCGCGGCGCTCTACACCAATAGGACCCAGTCCCCAGGCAGGCTCCAGCCGTCGCTAGTATGCCAGGTCGCGATGCAATGGTCAAGGGTAGGAGGTGAGCGACCCGAGGTCCAGTAAGAGCTCATGAGACGTGATGCTCACGAGGTCCCCCTTGGCGTGCAAGCAGCTGCCCAGAGAATCGAAAAGGGGAGTGGAACTGCCAAAATGGAACTGCGAGGTGGGGTGTGCGGGGAGCAAAGCTCGTGCCGCAGCGGATTATGACTTATCTTTTGGTGTCTTGGTCCGTCAGTGAGGGAGTCCTGGACTAGGGGGTGTCCGGACAGCCGGACTATCATCATCCGCCGGACTCCAAGACTACGAAGATACAAGATTGAAGACTCCGTCCCGTGTCCGGATGGGACTTTCCTTGGCCTGGAAGGCAAGCTTGGCGATACGGATATGTAGATCTCCTACCATTGTAACCGACTCTGTGTAACCCTAGCCTTCTCCGGTGTCTATATAAACCGGAGGGCTTCAGTCCGTAGGACACAACATACATTACAACAATCATACCATAGTCTAGCTTCTAGCGTTTAGCCTCCTTGATCTCGTGGTAGATCCACTCTTGTATTACCCATATCATCAATATTAATCAAGCAGGACGTAGGGTTTTACCTCCATCGAGAGGGCCCGAACCTGGGTAAAACATCGTGTCCCTTGTCTCCTGTTACCATCCGCATAGACGCACAGTTCGGGACCCCCTACCCGAGATCCGCCGGTTTTGACACCGACATTGGTGCTTTCATTGAGAGTTCCTCTGTGCCTTCACCGATAGGCTCGATGGAATCTTCAACCAACGATGCTGTCCAGGGTGAGACTTTTCTCCCCGGACAGATCTTCGTATTCGGCTGCTTCGCACTGCGGGCTAACTCACTTGGCCATCTGGAGCAGATCGAAAGCTATGCCCCTGGCCATCAGGTCAGATTCGGAAGCCTAAACTTCACGGCCGACGTCCGCGGGGACTTGATCTTCGACGGGCTCGAGCCACAGCCAAGCGTGCCGCACTGTTACGATGGGCATGATCTAGCTCTGTCGCCGAACAGTGCCTTGGTGGCCGCACAACAATCCGCTCGGGCCCTTAGACTGGAGCCGATAGCCCAGATCGAGGACTGGTGGTTGGACACCGCCTTGGGGGCTCCTACTTCCACGGCGATGGAGCCGAACACTACCCTTGTCCCTCGCGAAGCTCGTGACTCCGAGGTGCCGGACTCCTTGCCGGACTCCGGACCTCCCGCGCCCCTGCCAATCGAATCGGATTGGGCGCCGGTTATGGAATTCACCGCCACGGACATCTTCCAACACTCGCCCTTTGGCGACATCCTAAATTCGCTAAAGCATCTCTCGCTATCCGAAGAGTCCTGGCCGTACTATGGCCAGGATGGTTGGGATACGGACGACGAAGAAATTCAGAGCCCACCCACCACCCACTTTGTAGCCACTGTCGACGATCTAACCGACATGCTAGACTATGACTCCGAAGACATCGACGCTATGGACGACGATGCCGGAGACGAACAGGAACCAGTGCCTACAGGGCACTGGAAGACCACCTCGTCATACGACATAGACATGGTGGACACCCCAAAAGACGGGGACGGCGAAGAAGCAGCGGAGGCAGATTCTTTAAAGAAGCAGCCCAAGCGCCGACGTCAGCGGCGCCGCTCTAAATCCCGCCACAGCAAGAATGGAGATTCCGACACAGGAGATAATAATACCCTAGAGAGTGCCGAAGATAATCCCCTCCAGCAAGACTCAGCGCAGGAGGATGCAGAAGCAAGCCCTCATGAGAGGGCGGCAGACGAAGAGGTTGAGGATCATAACTATATGCCTCCCTCCGAAGACGAGGCAAGCCTCAACGACGATGAATTCGTCGTGCCCGAGGATCCCGTCGAACAAGAGCGTTTCAAACGCAGGCTTATCGCCACGGCAAATAGCCTAAAGAAAAAGCAGCAACAGCTTCAAGCTGATCAGGACCTGCTGGCCGATCGATGGACCGAGGTCCTCGCGGCCGAAGAGTATAAACTCGAACGCCCCTCCAAAAGCTACCCAAGACGCAAGTTGCTCCCCCGACTAGAGGAGGAAGCGTACATACCTTCATCACCAACGCACGATACGGTAGACCGACCACCACGTGGTCGCGACAGAGAGGCATCCAGGCCCTCAACCAAAACCGTACCCCGACATCGCTCCAAAAGTACGAAGCCAAAAGGGGAACGCGCCGGACTTGCGGGAAGTATGGGAGGACAAAGCAAGGCAATCCAGATCCATCTACGGATCAGGAGGGCGCCCCACGACCCACGACGAATACCGTCGCGCCGTACTCAATAACCCCGGCCGGACCGAACACAGCAGACAACGCTCTCTCGAGCTGCGTCGTGATATTGCTCAATACAGCGGCGCCGCACCCGCTATGCTTCACTGACGAAGTAATGGATCATCAAATCCCTGAAGGGTTTAAACCCGTAAACATCGAATCCTACGACGGCACAACAGACCCCGCGGTTTGGATCGAAGATTATCTTCTTCACATTCATATGGCCCGCGGCAACGATCTCCATGCCATCAAGTATCTCCCACTCAAGCTTAAAGGACCAGATCAGAATTGGCTCAATAGCTTGCGCGCAGAGTCAATTGGGTGTTGGGAAGACCTGGAAGCCGCATTCCTCGGCAACTTCCAGGGCACCTATGTGCGGCCACCAGATGCCGATGACCTCAGCCACATAATTCAGCAGCCAGACGAATCGGTCAGACAATTCTGCACACGGTTCTTGACAAAGAAAAACCAAATCGTCGATTGTCCGGATGCAGAGGCCCTTGCAGCCTTCAAACATAACATCCGTGATGAGTGGCTAGCCCGGCACCTGGGACAGGAAAAGCCGAAATCCATGGCAGCCCTCACATCATTAATGACCCGCTTTTGCGCGGGAGAGGATAGCTGGCTAGCTCGCAGCAACAACCTCCGTAAAAATTATGGCAGTCCGGATACTAAGGACAACAATGGCAGGTCACGTCGAAGTAAAAATAAATGCTGCATTAACGGCGACGACAAGGAGGATACGGCAGTCAACGCCGGATTCCGAGGCTCTAAACCCGGTCAGCGGAAGAAGCCATTCAAAAGAACCACTCCGGGCCCGTCCAATTTGGACCGAATACTCGACCGCTTATGCCAGATACATGGCACCCCTGAAAAGCCAGCTAATCACACCAACAGAGATTGTTGGGTGTTCAAGCAGGCAGGCAAGTTAATTGCCGAAAACAATGACAAGGGGCTAAACAGTGACGACGAGGAAGAGACCCGACCGCCGAACAATAGAGGACAGAAGGGTTTCCCCCCACAAGTGCGGACGGTGAACATGATTTACGCAACCCATATACCCAAGAGGGAGAGGAAGCGTGCACTAAGGGATGTCTATGCGATGGAGCCAGTCGCCCCGAAGTTCAATCCATGGTCCTCTTGTTCGGTCACTTTCGATCGAAGAGACCATTCGACCAGCATACGCCATGGCGGATTCGCCGCATTGGTTTTAGACCCAATCGTCGATGGATTTCACCTCACGAGAGTCCTGATGGACGGCAGTAGTAGCCTGAACCTGCTTTATCAGGATACAGTGCGCAAGATGGGCATAGACCCGTCAAGGATTAAACCTACAAAGACAAGCTTTAAAGGTGTCATACCAGGTGTGGAAGCCAACTGTACAGCCTCAGTCACACTGGAAGTGGTCTTCGGATCCCCGGACAATTTCCGGAGCGAGGAGTTAATCTTTGACATAGTCCCGTTTCGCAGCAGCTATCATGCTCTGCTCGGACGAATCGCGTTTGCAAAGTTCAACGCGGTGCCGCATTATGCATACCTTAAGCTCAAGATGCCAGGCCCTCGTGGAGTCATCACGGTCAATGGAAATACGGAATGCTCTCTCCGAACGGAGGAACATACAGCGGCTCTAGCGGCAGAAGTATAGAGCAGCCTTTTAAGGCAATTTTCGAGTCCGGCCGTTAAAGGGCCGGATACAGCAAAACGCGCCCGAAGCAATACCAACGAAGACAACCTGGCACGATCAGAGCACGCGTAGCAATGCGGCCCTGACCCCCGCCCTCGCATGATTGCAACAACAACCCTCCGCATACATCATTACGCCTTGGAGATACCATGGGCGTAGGGGAAGGGGCACGATCACAATGGACCCAGAGTGCGGCTCGACCACACTAGGGGCTCGCAAGTGTGCCCCCCTCTTTTTTATTATTATCATTTTTCTTCTTTGTATACACAGGACTCCGTTAACCAGAGGCCCTGTCTGGCGGTGAACCTGCCGAACTCATGATGCAACAGCCAGGGAGGAAAGAAGGCTGCGACAAACACTCAGGTGGTCTCAATTACGAGCATTAAATTCGATTATATACACCAAGTCCGGAGCTCACCCCTGGAGGGGGACATGTTTAATTAGTCCAAATCCCTTGCTTACAGCACTATTTGTATCAGTCCGCACTAATTGCAGATTTCCTTTGATAAATAATGCAGCACTTTCTGACTGCAATTACATTACTTTTATATATATGTTCATTACATGACATCTCGCACCCGTATATTTTGGTACGGCCTAATACACCAGGGGCTTATGTTCCCCGCATTATGGTGTGATAAGTCCGAACACTTTCATAAGTGCGGCACCCCGAACTTATAGCATTATATGAATCGGCTCCGAATCATGTCTTGGGTCAATAGTTGGGTTTGCCCGGCTCCCACGTTTTGGTGCCTTACGTTCCGTTCTGTCGGCTAAGGTGGCACTGGGAGAACCACTGCGATTGCACCCCGGTTGAGCCGGGCGAGCGCCTCAGTGGAGAAAGCTAAAACTGACCGGCATGATAAGGCGAGAGACTGGTCGCTGTTTGAGAGGTCTTTTTGGGTCCTTAAAGACTCACGCCGCTTCGAGCGAAGTTCCGGACAATGTCCGACGAAGGCGTGGATAGCGCCCCGGATTCGGTCTTCCGAATACCAGGGGCTTCGCCGAAATTTAAAATTATAGAATTCTATGGCTAAGTGAGAGTGTTCAAGCATTATAAGTCCGGTTGCCTTGTTCGTTGTGTTGAGCGCCTCCCTAGATGGACCCAAAAATGGGAACAAGAGTGCTCAAGTTTATCCCGAACACCCCAGCACTCGCGGCTCGGGGGCTGAAGCCAACGACTTGCCATCTCTTAGATTTTACAAACGGCCGCACAGAAGGTAATATTTTAAATTAAAACAAGCGTTGCTTAAGGCGCACATGAACAAAGTTTTCAGCACATAGGATAATACATAGCGAGTTTACTCAAAAATTACATCTCTGGGGCACTCATCCGCAATATCGCGGGCTCCCTTCAGGACAGTCTTATAATACATTTCGGGCCTGCGATACTCCTTGCCCGGTGGCAGTGGGTCAGTGAGAAGCTTCTCCGCATCCAGCCTGCCCCAATGCACCTTTGTGCGGGCAAGGGCCCGACGAGCACCTTCAATACAGGCGGAGCGCTTGATGACCTCCACCCAGGGGCACGCATCCACCAGCCGCCGCACGAGGCCGAAGTAGCTCCCAGGCATGGCCTGTCCAGGCCACAGCCAGACTATAAGGCCCTTCATGGCCTCCTCAGCTACCTTGTGGAGTTCGACCAGCTGCTTCAACTGGTCTCTTGGGGGCACCGGGTGGCTGACCTCAGCGTACTGAGACCAGATGACCTTCTTTGTTGAGCTCCCCTCCTCGCCATGGTAGAATGCGACGGCATCAGACACACTGCACGGCAGATCCGCAAACGCCCCTGGAGAGCTCCGAATGCGGGTAAGTGTCAGGTAGTTTACATTAACATGCTTGCTTTGCATGAAAAATGCCTTACCCGCAGCTATCTTCTTTAAATCTTCAATCTCCTGAAGGGCCTTATGGGCCTCAGCCTTGGCGGACTTGGCACTTTCGAGAGCCGAGGCAAGCTCGGACTCTCGAGTCTTGGAGTCACGCTCCAAGCTCTCATGCTTCTCCATGAGAGCCCGGAGCTCTTGCCGTACTTCCGCCACCTGTGCCTCCTGCTTTTCCTGCACTGCCCGTTCCGCGGCCGCACTGGGTTCGGTCTCGGACGCAGCCTCCTTCAGGGCTGCCACCTCGTTCGTGGCCCCTGCAATACTCATATTATCCTTGTTAATTTTATTGCAACCTAAATCCTTTTCTGTAAGGTAACTATTCAAAGTGGTGTTACTCACCTTCTTTGTCCTCGAGCCGCTTCTTGGCATGGCCGAGCTCTTGCTCGGATCGCTTGAGATCCTGCTTCAACGCACCGACCTCCGCAGTCAATGCGGCAGAGGTCAGCAGCGCAGCCTGCAAACCCATATTGACATATTTTAAGCAACCCTGCGTATATATTCTTAGATCCTCAGTCCGTCTTTTCTTTCCGAACACCGAACTGAGCATCAGGGGCTACTGTCTATGCGGTATTACATTACATAATTATAACTTCTTACCTCAAAGCCTGTTAGAAGGCTGCTGCAAGCTTCGGTCAGCCCGCTCTTGGCGAGCTGAACCTTCTGAATCACCGCACTCATGATAGTGCGGTGTTCTTCCTCGATGGAAGCGCCTTTGAGCGCCTCCAGCAAGTTGTCAGGCGCCTCCGGTTGGACGGAGGCCGCCGGCGTCACAGTCTTGCCCCTCTTTCGAGGGGGCCGTCTGCCGGACTCTGGAACCGTTGCAGGTTCTGATGTAGAGTCCAGCGCAAAGTCCGGGAGGCTGCCTGGCGGCGCCTCAGGAGCCTCCTCCTGATGGGTCCCTCTCTGGGATCCCACCTCGGCATCCTCGTCGGTGCGGGGGGTAGAGGCAGTCGGAAGTGAATCCACATCCGACGGGGCCAATGACCTGCTTGATGAAGCGGGGAGATCATCATCGGCCGGACTGCAGACAGTATGCGGCATTAGTAGGACACTATGCGACACAAAAGAAATTGCATATCAAGGATCCGAATACTTACGATCTCGCTGGAGGCCTGGCCCTTGAAGGCCACTCCTCGTCGCCAACGTCGATGTTGGCAGAGCTGTCCGGGGGAATAGTCCTTCCCCTCTTGGACCCTTCGGCCTCCCCTATCGGGGAAGCCTTCCTCTTCTTCTCTCCCTCCTCTGGGAGAGAGTCTTCTTCCTCCTCCTCGTCTTCGGGGGAGGATTCCGCCTCGTCGTCGGACACCTGATTACGGGAACTCTTTCGAGTCCCCGTGGCCACCTTCTTGGCCTTCTCCTCCGGCACCACGTGCGGTGCCGGAACTAGCAGCCCCGCTAGACGGGCGTCCACTGGGTCTTCTGGCATGGGAGCCGGACAGATGAGCTGCTCGGCCTTCTCCATCCATTCCTACCAAAGGAAGAGAGAGATTGAGACCCTCTTAGAATCAATCTATTTACCATAAGTGTCCCGTAAAGGGGTTGAATCACTTACCTCGTCAGCTGGATGCTGCGAGCAAAATCCGCGATCTTCCGTCGCGGATGCGGGGGCTTCGGCGCCCTTAAACAGGACCCTCCAGGCACCTTCGTACGTCGTGTCGAAGAGCCCGCTTAGCGCCCGGTGCTGTTTCAGATTGAACTCCCACAGATTGAATGCCCGTTCTTGGCATGGGAGAATCCGGCGGATGAGCATGACTTGGACCACGTCGACGAGCCTGAGCTGATTGTTCACTAGCTTCTGTATACAGGCTCGGAGTCCCGTCAGCTCCTTCGGATTGCCCCACAACAAGCCCTTCTCTTTCCAGGAGGTGAGCTGCATGGGGATACCAGATCTAAACTCGGGGGCCGCCGCCCATGTGGGCTCGCGCGGCTCGGTGATGTAGAACCACCCCGATTGCCACCCCTTGACGGAGTCCACGAAGGCCCCTTCGAGCCAAAGGACGTTGGGCAACTTGCCCAACATAGCGCCTCCGCATGCCGCTTGCGTGCCCTTCACAACCTTCGGCTTGACGTTGAAGGTCTTGAGCCACAGGCCGAAGTGGGGCCGGATGCAGAGGAAGGCCTCGCACACGACGATAAACGCCGAGATGTTGAGGATGAAGTTCGGTGCCAGATCGTGGAAATCCAGGCTGTAGTAAAACATGAGCCCCCGGACGAATGGGTGGAGTGGAAAGCCCAGTCCGCGTAGGAAGTGGGGGAGGAAAACAAACCTCTCATGGGGCCCGGGGGTGGGGATGAGCTGCCCCTCGTCGGGCAGCCGATGCGCGATGTCGCTGGAAAGGTATCCGGCGCTGTGCAGCTTGGTGATATGCTCCTCCTTAACGGTGGAGGCCAACCATTTTCCTCCCGCTCCGGACATGATCGGAGAAGGTCGAGGCGAGATGCGCGAGCTTGGGCGTTGGAGCTTGAGTGCGCGGAGATGGATAAGCAAAGGAGGAAGAAGGCATAGGTGAGAAGGTAAATCCTTATCCCTTATATATAGGCGGACGGAGACTATGCGTCCCCCACCTGCCTGGTAAAACTCGCTTATCTCCCAAGCGCCACCATCAATGGCGCGGTTGGGTTACCCACGTCCGTATTGATGAGAATCCCGGAATAAGGGGAACACGATCTCTGCTTCGACAGGACGTGCCAAGGAAACTGCTTCGCTAAACGTGCTGAGGTGGTATAATAAAAAACGATTCAAAGGCTTGGTAGCGGTGTGATGTCATGCCGCATAATACGTCAGCAGATTGGACTGGTGTACATTTTATTCTCTCTACGGTGGAATGTGGAATTTATTTTGCAGAGTCGGACACTATCTTGGTATTCATGATCTTCTCTGGATTATTCAAGGGAGGAACCCGCCTTGCAATGCCGAACATTATGCGCGCCGGACTTATCGTCATTGAAGCCTGGTTCAGGGGCTACTGAGGGAGTCCTGGACTAGGAGGTGTCCGGACAGCCGGACTATCATCGTCCGCCGGACTCCAAGACTACGAAGATACAAGATTGAAGACTCCGTCCCGTGTCCGGATGGGACTTTCCTTTGCGTGGAAGGCAAGCTTGGCGATACGGATATGTAGATCTCCTACCATTGTAACCGACTCTGTGTAACCCTAGCCTTCTCCAGTGTCTATATAAACCGGAGGGCTTTAGTCCGTAGGACATAACATACATTACAACAATCATACCATAGGCTAGCTTCTAGGGTTTAGCCTCCTTGATCTCGTGGTAGATCCACTCTTGTACTACCCATATCATCAATATTAATCAAGCAGGACGTAGGGTTTTACCTCCATCGAGAGGGCCCGAACCTGGGTAAAACATCGTGTCCCTTGTCTCCTGTTACCATCCGCCTAGATGCACAGTTCGGGACCCCCTACCCGAGATCCGCCGGTTTTGACACCGACAGTCAGGAAGACGGTGCTTGCTCCTGCGCCTGCAGTGGTGGCGTCGGGCTCGGCCTACAAAGGCCACCTTCCTGCCCCGCTCGCCTAGGTGCTCTACATCCTCGAGGCCCGTCCCTCGAGCGAGCTCAGCCGCTGCTGGTATGCCAAGTCGCGATGTCGTGGTCAAGGCCAAGGGGTGAGGCCTGGAGAGCCAGTAGGAACTCCCGAGGCGCAATGCTCGGGAGGCCCCCCTTTAACGTGCAAGCGACTCGCAGGGCCAGATGGTGGTCGTCCAAGCCGACCCGTGGCCCACTGCCAGATGAACCTGCAGGTTAGATGACAGGAAAGACCGGGAGCCCCTGCGGAGCGGGCCTGCATCCCAGGGCATAGGACAGAGGCACCGAGGACCTCGCGAGGTGGTGTGCGTGAGGCGGGTCGCGAACCAGAGCTCGATCCCCAGGTTTGTCACCGTTGCAGGGACGGACCCAAGCACAAGCGTCGTGCCGACGTGAGTTGTCATGCAGCAATGCGGGAGAGGTACAAGCCAGCAAACACATGGGGGGCCGCGAGGCGGCTAAGAGTCGCGGTCGTAGGGTGACGATCATAGATAAACTCATAGAAACGGTTAGATAGTCCTGGTTAATGCAAAACGATACATGCCATAGGGCCGGACCCACACAGCCTGGGGATGACGCAGCCCGAGGGGCTCCCCTAGACTGAACGAACTAGAGAGATGTCACTTGGTACCATCGCTGAAGAGGTGTTGAAGTAGCCAAAAAACGCGTGCTGCTAGAGTCGTTCCTCATGAGCCACTCTGGTGCCGAGCCTCGGGAGGTTCAGAGGGCCTGGGAGGCTCCTGAAGGTGCTCCTTCATCTCTGCTAGGACCGCCTGATGCCTGGCCTCGCAAGCCGCCAAGGCGCCCCTTATGCAGTGCTGCAACACCACAACCGCGCCTAGCAGACCGAAGGGCATGCGGACGTAGCTGTGAGGTGGACCCTCACATCAGCCGACACGAGACGGATAGATGAGCTGCCGAGATGCGGCCCTGTTGAGCCCAGGGATGTCAATGCAGACGCGGAACTCCTTGCCTTCACCAGGGCAGTGAGCTGCACCGTGCGGCGATGACGATCGCCTTGCAAAACCCATGCTTCTTGAATCTCCTCGATTGCCTTGCTGATGAACTCCTGACCACCTAGCGCCTCCCGCCTGCTACCTTCTCCTAGGAAGCGTGCTCTGAAGAGCACCTCCACATGGTGCCCGAGCGCCTCCCTCGTGACCCTGTCTAGGTCTGAGGCCCTCCCGAGGAGAGCCCCCGAGCCTAGCCTGAGAGGGGCGCCGGGCGCGCCTTCCTATGTGATGGGTGAAGGTGCCGTGTCTACGGATGCGAGGCTTAGTGCGGCGTCCTCGAGTGATGCTCCTTCATGAGACCCCTGTCCCAACTGCAGCTTCTTTGTCTTGGGGGCGACATCAGGAGGGAGGGCGCCGCCCTCGTCTTCAGGGTTCTTGACCGCTGCAGCCTGGAAGGCGCGCTCGAGGGAGCACACCGCATCCTTCTCTTGGCACGCGGCCATGATGATGCTGCTGCTTCCTGGCATCTTGAGGATGTTGTAGCCATGGTGCATAGCCACCATGAACTTGGCAAGTGCTGGGTACCCTAGGATGGCATTGTAGGGCAGGCGGATATCAGCGACGTTGAAGTCGATGAGCTTGTTGCGGTAGTTGTTGCACTCGCCGAAGGTGACAAGGAGACGGACCTGCCCCATCAGGTGTGTAGAACCATCGGTCACTCCTGAGAATGGCTTGGTTGGGTGAAGCTGGTAGTATGGCACTTGGATCCTGTCGAACGTCTGAACAGACAGAACATTGAGCCCTGCTCCGCCATTGATGAGAGTCTTGGTCACGACAATGTTGCTAATGACGGGGGAGCAGAGCATAGGGAGCGCGCCAGCAGTGGCCGCGCACTTGAAACACCTGAGAGGGCGAGTTGCTTCGGGCTTGGGGAGCGCTGCATTCACCTCGCGCTCGAACTGCTTGAAGACGCGGTGGGAAGCCGAGGCCTGTGAGCCGCCCAGGATGCAGGCGATGGCTCGAGGTTCCTGGAAGCCCCTAGCCCCCTTGTCCTGGTGGTGATCTTCATTCCTTCTTGGTGGTGGAGGCAGAGGAGGCAGAGCTGCGTTTCCCTGAGGGCACTCCTCACTAGGCTGCTCCCTCCAGGCGCCCTCACGAGGTTGGCCCTGCTAGCGGTCCTCCCAAGGCTGGTCGCGCCACTCTTGACGGTGGTCACATCCGTCCCAGCGTCCTCCACCTCGGCCGCCTCCACGGCCATAGCCTCGATCATTGTGCTCGGGGCTGCCGGATATCGGGTTCCGGCAAAACCCTTAAGGTTCGAACACTAGGGTGCGCACAAAGATTTCCTCCTACCGAAACACACCTCAGCCTCGCCACGATCTCTAAGCTAGCACGATGAACTCACAACACAAGGGACACAAGGTTTATACAGGTTCGGGCCACCGTTGTGGTGGAATACCCTACTCCTGTGTGTGGTGTGGTGGATTGCCTCTTGGGCTGGTGATGAACAGTACAAGGAAAGAACAACCTCACGAGGAGAGGTGTTCTTGTGCTTGGTGGTTTGCTCGGGGAGGAATTGATCCGTCCCTTCTACTGTGGCGGCTAGCCCTATGTATAGAGGCCCTGGTCCTCCCCCCAAATATTGAGCAGGAAGGGATCCAACGATGGCCATTTTGAAAGGGGGCAGCTAGTACAAGCTATCCTAACTAAAGGTGGTCTTCACCTATCAAAGGCACTGGTGGTGATGCCGTCTTGGGCTCCACGATGACCTTCGTCCTGCCTTCCTTGTAGGACCTTGAGAAGAGGTGTCTAGAGGGGGTGATTAGACACTAAGTACCAAAGTTGCAGTTTTTAAGTTTTCTTAAGTTTAAGTGGAGTTTAGGCACAAGTTTAACATTCACAATACATAGCAAGCAAGCATGCAAGAGTATATGGGCAGCGGAAAGTAAAGCATGCAACTTGCAAGAATGTAAAGGGAAGGTTTTGGAGGATTCAAACGCAATTGGAGACACGGATGTTTTTGGCGTGGTTCCGATAGGTGGTGCTATCGTACATCCACGTTGATGGAGACTTCAGCCCACAAAGGGTAAAGGTCGCGCAAGTCCACGGAGGGCTCCACCCACGAAGGGTCCACGAAGTAGCAACCTTGTCTATCCCACCATGGCCATCGCCCACAAAGGACTTGCCTCACTAGCGGTAGATCTTCATGAAGTAGGCGACCTCCTTGCCCTTACAAACTCCTTGGTTCAACTCCACAATCTTGTCGGCGGCTCCCAAGTGACACCTAGCCAATCTAGGAGACACCACTCTCCAAGAAGTAACAAACAGTGCGCTGGTGATGAACTCCTTGTTCTTGTGCTTCAAATGATAGTCTCCCCAACACTCAACTCTCTCTCATAGGATTTGGATCTTGTGGAAAGAAGATTTGAGTGGAAAGCAACTTGGGGAAGGCTAGAGATCAAGATTCATATGGTAGGAATGGAATATCTTGGCCTCAACACATGAGTAGGTAGTTCTCTCTCAGAAAATGTATGCTAGAAGTGTAGGTTCAGTCTGATGGCTCTCTCCACGATTGAAGAGGAGGTGGAGGGGTATATATAGCCTCCACACAAAATCTAACCATTACACACAATCTACCAAACTCGATGGGACCGAATTGTTAAACTCGGTCAGACCGATTTAGCAAATAATGTGACCGTTAGGTTTTTCGGTGGGACTGATATGCAACTCAGTAGGACCGATATGGTTAGGGTTAGGGCATAATGTAATCTCGGTAAGACTGATTACACAAACTCGGTGAGACCGATTTTGGTAATGAGCTTTCCAGAGAGTTGGTCAGGCAAACTCGGTTTGACCGATTACACAAACTCGGTGGGACCGATTTTGGTAATGAGTCAACCAGGAAGTTTGCATTGTAATCTCGGTAGTACCGATTGCTCAAACTCGGTGAGACAATTTTGGTAATGGACATACACAGAGAGATTACAATCCCATCTCGGTGAGACCGATATTTCTATCGGTGAGACCGATTTGCCTAGGGTTTGTGGCAGTGGCTATGACATCAAAGCTCGGTGGCGCCGGATAGAAAGAATCGGAGGGGCCAAGTTTGACTTTAGGTTTTAGGACATATGTGTGGAAGTGGGAAAGTAGTTTAGGGTTTTGGAGCATATCACCAAGCACATGAAGCAAGAGGCTCATTAAGCAACACCTCATCCCTCCTTGATAGTATTGGCTTTTCCTATAGACTCAATGTGATCTTGGATCACTAAAATGGAAAATGAATAGTATTGAGCTTGAAGCTTTAGCCAATCCTTTGTCCTTAGCATCTTGAAGGAGTTCCCACATCCTTTAGTCCATGGCACTCCATTGTTGAACTTATCTGAAACATACTAGATAAAAGTGTTAGTCCAACAAGAGATATGTTGACATTAATTACCAAAACCACCTAGGGAGCACTTGTGCTTTCAATCTCCCCCTTCTTGGTAATTGATGACAACATACATCAAAGCTTTAGATAAAGATATAAAGAGTAGCAAGTAAAGCTTTAGAAAGACATGCAACAAGCATAGGCTCCCCCTACATGTATGCAATCATGTAAATATGGAATATAGAGGCATGTGAGAGCATAACCATGATGGAGCAAGCAATGTGTTACATGTATCTTGGTCATATGTATCAGGGCAAAGAATATTAAAGAGAATACCTTCATGCTCATGAGTCCTTCTTGCAAACAGTATGTACATCAGCAAGAATTCCTCATACACATGATTGTGATGCATATACTTACCTTGTAGTCTTGAGTTGGCTTAGGATAGAATGAACCTGCGTAAACAAGGTTAGATAACATAGATGCACCTACTAGCCAGAGCAAACAAAAGAAACTACAAGAATACCAAGACTGGGATGACATGTAGAGAGTGAATACTAAGTACCACATTGGATTAGACATGTCCCCAAGAGTAAAGATATGCAATGAATTTAAATGATTTCTTTCCCTTAGATGTCTTGCTCCCCCTGAATCTAGCATGGGATACTGGGAGA
Source organism: Triticum aestivum (assembly GCF_018294505.1). Lineage (NCBI taxonomy): Eukaryota > Viridiplantae > Streptophyta > Magnoliopsida > Poales > Poaceae > Triticum > Triticum aestivum. The sequence continues at coordinate 237,181,675 of NC_057810.1, forward strand.
AGATAGGGAATAGAAAATCAGAGCTGAAAGATATGAATGATGAACAGAGCTAATGCAAATAAGCACAAAAGATCATATGAACATGTCTCTCCCCTCAAGAAGACATGTGGCATCTCTCCTCTTGAACACAAAGCATCTGGGATCCTTGAGAAATACTTCTACTTAAGTATTCTCTCCCCCTGGAGATCTATTTCTCCCTTAAGGATCTCTCTTCCCCTTGAGGAGGTGATAAACTCTTTCTCTGATGTGATCTCTCTCTAAATGATAAGCTTTGATGTGATCTCTCTCTCCCCCTTTGACATCAATTTCCAAGAAGGGTCTTCTGGAATCTGTCTAATGGGTTTGGTCCTTGAGTCACAGCACAAAGCAATGATAAAAATGTGATGCTTGTAGAGGACAAGATTCATTGAGTGGAGCTGGATCAGAAGAAACATAGAATGTGTGGCAAATTGTTTTTCCTGATGTGAAATTGGTGGCACCGAGTGGTATGCTTCGGTTGTACCAAAAGGATTTGGTCGGACCGAGAACAACAAATCGGTGAAACCGAGTTCATTGCAGAGAAAACACTTGTCACCTCATCTCCCTAGACTAGTAAGATCTCACAAAGATTTGCAAGGAATTTACTGAAAGATATGCAATGAATTGGAATGCAGAGAATGCAGAGCAAACAGAAAGAAATCTAGATGAAGTTTTTTTTGAAAGGGGAAACAAATATGCATGAGACAAATGCAAAAACACAGAAAAGAACACAAGAGAACTTCATCTAGAGATGGTCGGCGACAAAGTCACCTATGTTAGAGTATATTGACTTAGGAGTCAAGTGAGATCACTTGATCATAGGTCATACTCATCGTTTAAGCTCAAAATGGGGTTGCCATTTTTTGTTTAAGCATCTTGATGTATTCACATCTTTTCGAGTTGCTTTAGCTCATAACTTGGACTAAAGCTTCTCTAAGATGGAATAGCATACCTTGGTTGGTGGTGTTGTCCATGTAGTTGAACTTGTGTGGGTTGCTCAAGGTTGATGTAGCTCATCAAGAATTTGGAGCACCACTTGGAATTTGAGTCCATCTACCTACATGGGTTAGTTCTTGCAAGGAAGAGCACTTGTGTATCCAAAAATGACAATCATGAAGCTCAACATAGAATTTGTCAAAGGATATGTTTGAATGGTTTCGTGCTTCCTTGTCTTCATCCACCATAGTGTAGAGACTTGATGATGTAGAGATTGCTCAAGATATGAGTAGGTTACAACCTCATGGAGTTTGATTCCACCAAGTACCTACAAGGGTTAGATAACATGCAAGATGCAAATATATCCAAGACAAAAGATTTTCATCATAAGAGAAATATCAAGGATTAGTCATAAGCTCATGTCTTGCATGTATCCAACGGGGTTTCTACTCCAAGTTTGAAGCATCAATAATGTTCAATTCTCCTCTTAACCTGCAAAACACTTTCTCATCAAGAGGTTTAGTGAATATATCCGCTAATTGCTTTTCGGTGCGAACATGCTTAAGATTAATGTCACCCTTAGCAACATGATCTCGAATGAAATGATGACGAACTTCAATATGCTTAGTTCGAGAATGTTGCACAAGATTATGACCAATTTTGATAGCACTTTCATTGTCACAAATCAATGGAACATGTCTCACATATATCCCATAATCTTTAAGAGTTTGGGTCATCCAAAGTAATTGAGCACAACATGAACGAGCGGTAATATATTCCGCTTCGGCGGTGGATAAGGATACCGAGTTTTGTTTCTTGGAGGACCAAGACACAAGAGATCTACCAAGAAATTGACAAGTACCCGAAGTGGACTTTCTATCAACCTTGTCTCCGGCATAGTCCGAGTCGGAATAGCCAACAAGATTGAAAGAGGCCCTCTTAGGATACCAATTGCCAAAATTTGGTGTACGGATTAAGTATCTCACTATCCTTTTCACGGCCTTAAGATGACATTCTTTAGGAGCAGCTTGATATCGTGCACACATGCACACACTTAGCATGATATCGGTATGTAAAGCACATAGATATAACAATGAACCAATCATAGAGCGATAAACCTTTTGATCAACCGGTTCACCATCTTTGGTCAAGTCGAGATGTCCACTAGTAGGCATGGGTGTAGACATACCTTTGCATTCTTGCATATTGAACTTCTTGAATAAGTCCTTGGTGTACTTTGTTTGAGAAACAAAGGTACCTTCCTTAGTTTGCTTGATTTGCAACCCAAGAAAGAATTTGAGTTCACTCATCATAGACATCTCAAACTTCTCCGACATTAGCTTCCCAAACTTTTCACTAAAATGAGGGTTAGTTGAACCAAATATAATATCACCAACATAAATTTGGCACACAAATAGTTCTCCATTAACCCTTTTAGTAAAAAGTGTGGAATCAATTTTCCCAATTCAAAGCCTTTTTCAATAAGGAACTTGGTCAAGCATTTATACCATGCTCTAGGAGCTTGTTTAAGACCATAAAGAGCTTTGTGAAGTTTGTAAACATGATTGGGTTTCTTAGGATTGACAAAGCCGGGAGGTTGCTTAACATAAACTTCCTCCTCTATTTCACCATTTAGAAAAGCACTTTTAATGTCCATTTGGTACAAGGTGATATCATGATGATTAGCATAGGCAAGTAAGATGCGAATGGACTCAAGTCTAGCAACGGGAGCATCAGTCTCACCATAGTCCATACCTTTGACTTGTGTGTAGCCTTGGGCGACGAGACGTGCTTTGTTGTGAACTACTTGTCCATCTTCATCTTTCTTGTAGCGAAACACCCATTTGGTACCGATGATGTTGTCGTTGTTGTCGGGCTTCTCAACCAATGTCCAAACTTGGTTCCTCTCAAAGTTGTGTAGCTCTTCATGCATAGCATTTATCCAATCCGGATCTTCCAATGCTTCTTCGACCTTTATAGGTTCAATGCTAGAGATGAAAGAATAATTTTCGCAAAAGTTAGCTAAACGAGTTTTAGAGCGAGTGATTCTCCTGGTCTGAATGTCATTGTAGATTTGCTCGACAGGATGATCTTTAGCAATTCTTGCTCGAACTCGTGAAAGCTTTTTCTTGGGTCTTCGTTGAACATCTTCTTCATCTTGTTCTTCTTCTTGGCCTTCTTCATTGTTGGCATTGTCGTTCTCTCGTCGTGGTGGAGAAGGAGGTTGTTGACGTTCATCTTGAGGCACTTCCTCGTTCTCATCATCTTGGTGTGTCCCACTTGTGGATGCTTCCGCATCAACTCTTGGTTCACCTTGTCGTGAAGTAGAAGCTTCCACTTGGACGGATGAGGTACTCTCCTTCACCTCCGTTGGACGGACCTTGCCAATAGACAAGTCTTGGATTGCTTCCGAAGGATCTTTGTCTCCTACATCAATTGGCAATTGCTCTACTTGCGAGCCGTTAGATTCATCAAACTTCACATCTACCGTCTCTTCAACCTTTCGGGTGAAATTGTTGTAGACACGGTAAGTGTGAGAGTTTGAGCCATAACCTAGTAGGAAACCTTCATGAGACTTAGGAGCAAATTTAGAACGACGATGCTTATCAAGAATGTAGCACTTTGAGCCGAATGCTCGAAAGTATCCAACTTGCGGTTTGTTACCGGTGAGGAGCTCGTATGCCGTCTTGCCGAGTAGCTTGTGAAGATACAAGCAATTTGTTGCATGACAAGCTGTCTCAACCGCTTCTACTCAAAAGTGCTTCGATGTCTTGTACTCATCATGCATCGTTCTCGCCATTTCAATGAGTTCCGGTTCTTCCACTCAACAACTCCGTTTTGTTGAGGTGTGTACGTAGTCGAGAACTCGTGTGAAATTCCTTCTTCGTCAAGAAAGGTGTCCACATTTGCGTTCTTGAACTCTGTTCCGTTGTCGCTGCAAACCTTCTTGATCTTCACTTCAAATTGATTTTGGGCCTTCCTAGCGAAGTTTTTGAAGATCTTTTGGACCTGCGATTTATCATCGAGAAAGAACACCCACGTAAATCTTGAAAAATCATCAACTATAACTAGACCAAAAGAATTTCCACCGAGACTCTTGTAAGAGTTGGGACCAAAGAGATCCGTGTGAAGTAGCTCGAGTGGCCTCCTTGTGGTCATGATGTTCTTCACGGGATGCCTTCCTCCAACCTGTTTACCTGCTTGACAAGCACTACAAAGTCTATCCTTATCAAATATGACATCGTTAACTCCAAGAATATGATTTCCTTTAATAATCTTGTCTAGGTTTCGCATACCAACATGACCTAATCGTCTATGCCATAACATACCTTTTGAGGATTTAGCAATGAAGCAAGTTTTAGGTTGAGCCTTTTTAGTGAAATCAACAATGTATAGATCACCTCTACGCACACCGGTAAAGACCATTTTATGATTGTCTCAACGAAACACTTGGCAATTTACTTCAGTAAATAGGACATTGAAACTGAAATCAGCAAGTCTAGATACTGAAAGTAAGTTGTATCCAAGAGATTCAACGAGCATGACATTTTGTATGGAGCTATCATGTGATATGGCCACCTTACCGAGGCCAACCACCTTACCCTTTGAGTTGTCACCGAAAGTGACATACTTTAGAGGACTATCACTATCAGCAAGCTCACGAAACATGTCTTTATCTCCGGTCATGTGATCGGTACATCCACTATCAAGGACCCATTCCTTTCCTCCTGACATATATTCCCGAAGATTTGCCATAAGACCAAAGTGTCTCATTGCATCATCAAGATCGAAGTCACTATCATCATCCTCATCATAGTATCCATGTTCAACATCGTCATGTGGTGGATCAAATCCTAGAGAGGGTGATTCGTTAGAGTGAGTTTGACAATGATGTTGCTTATGAATTTTTATAGCTTCGAAAATAATATCACTAATAATTCGAACATCTCCTTTGGCATGCATAAGGTTAGTAAGCTCAAATAGACGATGACCAAACATAGGATCACTAGTATTCATCTTACTCAAAGCAATGGACTTATGGAGAATTTCATCAAGATTTTCAAGCAATAATTTGGAAAGCGTTCCTCAAGAAATTTCCATATAGTGTAGGCACACTTAAGAGTAGGCAAACATCCAATCAAGTTTCTAGGCAATCCTCTAATGATAAGTTCGGCAGTTCTAAGATTCCTAATCATGTCAATTGACTCATCATGGGTAGTATGCATAGGATCAACATAAGGTGCACAAGGGCTAGCAATGTACTTGTTCAAATGATATTGATTGAAAATTACAAGCATCTCATTTTTCCACTCATGAAAATACTCTCCATCAAGAATAGGGACTCTATGTCTAAGACTCCACAAAGTAGACTCATCCATCTTCCTCCAATGGTGATTAAACTAAGGCAATGGAGACCAATGCTCTGATACCACTTGTAGGACCTTGAGAAGAGGTGTCTAGAGGGGGGTGATTAGACACTAAGTACCAAACTTGCAGTTTTTAAGTTTTCTTAAGTTTAAGTGGAGTTTAGGCACAAGCTTAACATTCACAATACATAGCAACCAAGCATGCAAGAGTATATGGGCAGCGGAAAGTAAAGCATGCAACTTGCAAGAATGTAAAGGGAAGGGTTTGGAGGATTCAAACGCAATTGGAGACACAGATGTTTTTGGCGTGGTTCCGATAGGTGGTGCTATCGTACATCCACGTTGATGGAGACTTCAACCCACGAAGGTTAACGGTTGCGCGAGTCCACGGAGGGCTCCACCCACGAAGGGTCCATGAAGAAGCAACCTTGTCTATCCCACCATGGCCGTCGCCCACGAAGGACTTGCCTCACTAGCGGTAGATCTTCACGAAGTAGGCGACCTCCTTGCCCTTACAAACTCCTTGGTTCAACTCCACAATCTTGTCGAAGGCTCCCAAGTGACACCTAGCCAATCTAGGAGACACCACTCTCCAAGAAGTACAAACGGTGCGCTGGTGATGAACTCCTTGTTCTTGTGCTTCAAATGATAGTCTCCCCAACACTCATCTCTCTCTCATAGGATTTGGATCTGGTGGAAAGAAGGTTTGAGTGGAAAGTAACTTGGGGAAGGCTAGAGATCAAGATTCATATGGTAGGAATGGAATATCTTGGCCTCAACACATGAGTAGGTAGTTCTCTCTCAGAAGATGTATGTTCAGTCTGATGGCTCTCTCCACGAATGAAGAGGAGGTGGAGGGGTATATAAAGCCTCCACACAAAATCTAACCGTTACACACAATCTACCAAACTCGGTGGGACCGAATCGTTAAACTCGGTCAGACCGATTTAACAAATAATGTGACCGTTAGGTTTTTCGGTGGGACCGATATGCAACTCGGTAGGACCGATATGGTTAGGGTTAGGGCATAACGTAATCTCGGTAAGACCGATTACACAAACTCGGTGAGACCGATTTTGGTAATGAGCTTTCCCGAGAGTTGGTCAGGCAAACTCGGTTTGACCGATTACACAAACTCGGTGGGACCGATTTTGGTAATGAGTCAACCAGGAAGTTTGCATTGTAATCTCAGTAGTACCGATTGCTCAAACTCGGTGAGACCGATTTTGGTAATGGACATACATAGAGAGATTACAATCCCATCTCGGTGAGACCGAGATCCTTATCAGTGAGACCGATTTTCCTAGGGTTTGTGGCAGTGGCTATGACATCAAAGCTCGATGGCGCTGGATAGAAAGAATCAGTGGGGCCGAGTTTGACTTTAGGTTTTAGGACATATGTGTGGAAGTGGGAAAGTAGTTGAGGGTTTTGGAGCATATCACCAAGCACATGAAGCAAGAGGCTCATTAAGAAACACCTTATCCCTCCTTGATAGTATTGGCTTTTTCTATAGACTCAATGTGATCTTGTATCACTAAAATGGAAAATGAAGAGTCTTGAGCTTGAAGCTTTAGCCAATCCTTTGTCCTTAGCATCTTGAGGCAGTTCCCACATCCTTTAGTCCATGCCACTCCATTGTTGAACTTATCTGAAACATACTAGATAAAAGTGTTAGTCCAACAAGAGATGTGTTGACATTAATTACCAAAACCACCTAGGGAGCACTTGTGCTTTCAGTCCTACTGGTCTTGGTCTTGTTGCACCGATATGGAAACCTTTGCTTGATGCCTCTATACTCCGCGCCTGCGCTTGCCCCCTTAGCACCAAAGGGGAAACGAGGACACTGCAAGCGCTGGCGCCCACCTGGCCTTGGTCGTCATGGCTTGCGTCACGGGGACCTCGCGAGGTACCCCTTGCCTTGATCTCTCCGCCTCCCTCATGAGCATGCCTGGTGAGGCCGCTCCAGAGGGGGCCTTGGGTCGTCTGCTCCTGAGGGGGCCTTGGGTCGTCTGCTCCGTGAGGCTTGGACCCTCGCGAGGGTCTTGAGCATTGGCTGATGAAGACAGGCCGTACTGGGCCATCGGCCAAGCCACGCTGCAGGCCGAAGGCCGGCAAGTCTGGGGACCCCCGTTCCCAGAACATCGACAGTAGCCCCGGGCCCAAGGCACGCTCGGACTTGGCTTAGCAGTGAAGCCAAAGGGCAAGTGTGGAGTGCCGCGGGCCTCTATAGCCTGCGGCCTTGGTCAACGCATGGCGACTGATTAGACTTGGGTGTCTCCGCTTCCCCATGCTCCTTGACAACTACCCGATTTGACGAGTCCCTACTGCATGCAAAAAGGGTCATCATTACCTGCGATCATGGAGGTCAACGGTTGGCCTCCTTTGGGTTATAAATGAGGAGGGGCGATAGCCCTTGTCGCCCATCTCTTCCCATTCCACTCCCTTCTCCTCCCTTGCTCTCGTTGCTTGCAGCGCCCCCATGGCGCCCGCGAAGAGGTTTTCGGCCGCGGAGAAGGGGAAGGCTCGCCAGGAAGGGCCTGGCTCTCCTCCGCCCAAGCGTGGGCGCCGTCGCCCTCGCAAGCATACTGCGACCCCTGCCATGGCTCTCCGCGGCCAGGACGGTGACTCTTCACGTGGTGGTGGCCGCCCATGTTGAGGCAGTCCAGTTGGTGGGGGAAGGTGTGCTGTGGCTGTGCGGCCCCTCGGCCGCACTTCCACTCGGTGGAGGTGCTGCCTAAGTTCGTTGTGTGGTCGGATAACCCGGCCAGCAACTGGCTTCAGCTCCCTGGCAACTTCACCGATGAGCTGTCGGCCGCTGGCCTAGGCGGGCTCTGGTTGCAGGCGGATGGCTGCTGCAGCAGGGCCGCCTGGGTCGCGGTGGAAGTCTCCATCACTGGCAACGCAGCCCTGGCCCGAGGCTGGCAGACGTTCGCCCGCGCGCTCGGTCTGGGCAGGCGATGCACCCTCCACTTCAAGTATGATGGCAACGCGACCCTCTACGTGAGGGTGTTTGGAGAGGACGGCCGCCGCATTGGGTGCTGCCTTGAAGACAACGACAGCGACCAGGTGCTCGGTCTTGGTGATGGTCGTGATGAGGGTGAAGGCGAACTTGCTCCCGGCGACGACCGCGGCTTGTCAAGCTACAGCGGCTCTTCCTCCGGTGGCAGCTCCTCCAGCGGCAGCTGATCAACCGCCACGCTGCCATGCCCGCCTCGAGGGTGGCGGCGGGTCATCCCGTCGCCGTGCTTCGGTGAAGCGCGAGGTGGAGTCTGGCTGAGCTCGGGAGGACGCCATGGATCCCTCCTCGCGAGCTGCCGCGAGGTGCGTGTTGCTTTTGTTTTGTTTTCCTTCTTTCCTGCATCAAGAGAGACAAGTATGGGGCCCCGCGGGGCGTGCAACAAACTATGATTCCCTAGTTAATATGCTGCACTATTGTTTCCTGCTATGTAATGGCGTCGTCGTTGTACGTTGGCATGTAGGAATGACTTAACTTGGTACGCTTGAAATAGTTTCCGCCTCGCGAGGTGACTGCCTCAGGCCTCGCCGGGCATCTTTAGAGCTACAAAAAACTCGTTGAGAGACTATTCTTTTCCGAACCTTGGTCACTAGGGCTGCCGGTGATGGCCCGGTGCTTCGTGTCATGATGCCCGAGGGGCATGGACACAGAGGGGTGCTCCCGCTGTGAACTCGAACAAGAGAGCCTAGCAAAAATCAGAAGAAAAGGGCTTGCGAGGGCGCCCGTACAGCCCCCTCGCAAGGCTTGCGCGAGAGTGCGAATCAGGCAAAGAGCTAAAGACAAAAAATGGAGGTAGGAAGCGATTGAATGGGACCGGCAAAGATCATCAGAAGAACCTTCAATCAAGGTTCAAACAAGGAAGAGCGAGCCAACTGCAGAAAGCAAATGAAAAGCCGCGTCCGGCACCTAGTCTAGTCTTCAACGTCTTCTCGCCAGCGCAGAGCTAAGTGCTGCCACTGGGCATGGGAAGGAGCCCCCGAGGCCCAAGGGCGGCACTCCTGAGAGTCCGGGGCGTGTACAGCCCCACTCATTATTACGTGAGAGTGTCACGGGCGGCGAGCTTCACGGGCACTGGGCCTTCTTCACAGGCACCAGGCCTTTCTTCGGGTGGCGAGCTTCACAGGCACTGGGCCTTCTTCACAGGCACCGGGCCTTTCTTCGGGCGGCGAGCTTCATAGGCACCAGGCCTTCTTCACAGGCACCGGGCCTTTCTTTAGGGGTAAAACTTCCGTAGGTGCTGGATGTTCCAGGCATTTGGGATGGGTACCCTATCTTGGGTCTCCAGGAGCGCGGCGCCAGGCCTGGAAACGTGGACGACCTTGAACGGGACCTCCCACATGGGTGAGAGCTTGTGCAGCCCTTCCCTTGAGAGCACCCGCCTTAGGACGAGGTCACCTACCTCGAGCGTCCCGGGGCGGATGTTGCGACAGTGATACCGCCACAACGCCTGCTGGTACCTTGCCGCCCATAGTATGGCTTCACGGCGGCGTCCCTCCCCCAGCACGAGGTCCATCCCCCGCATGGCGTCCTATTGTGCCTCATCAAATGCTAGGACCCACACGGAGCAACGCCTGACCTCGTGAGGGAGAACTGCTTCAGCTCCGTAGACGAGGAAGAATGGGGTCTCGCCCGTTGGTTTGGTGGCGGTGGTGTGGATGGACCACAGCACGGACTGGAGCTCGTCGTGCCAGCCGTTGCCGCAAGCCTCCAGCTTCTTTTTGAAGGTTCTTGTATTGAGGCCCCTCAGGACCTCCGCATTGGCGCGTTCGCCTGACCGTTGCTCCAGGGGTGCGCCACTGAAGTGTAGCAGATCTGCGTTCCAAGGTTAGCGCAATATGTTTTGAAGAGATTGCTGGTGAACAGCGAACCATTGTCGGTGATGATGCGGTTAGGGACCCCAAACCGGCTCACGAGGCCCTTGATGAACTTGACCGCGGACCCGGCTGGGATGGTGCAAACGGCTTCCACCTCCGCCCACTTGGTGAACTTGTCGATGGCGACGTAGAGGTAGCGGTAGCCCCCAGGTGCTCGAGGGAATGGGCCCAAGATATCCATCCCCTAGACCGCGAATGGCCACGAGAGCGGGATGGTATGTAGGACCAGTGCTGGCTGATGGATCTCCTTGGTGTGGAATTGGCAAGATTCACAGGACTTCACCAGCTCTGTCGCGTTGTTGAGTGTCGTAGGCCAGTAGAACCCATTATGAAACGCCTTCCAATGAGGGTCCGTGACGACGAGTGGTGTCCGCAATCTCCATCGTGTATGTCGGCCAGCAGCTCATTCCCCTGTTACATGGAGATGTAGCGTAGGGACATGTCATTTGGCCGCTTCCGGTATAACTCACCGTCTTGTATTCAGTAGGCCGTGGCCTGCCTGGTGATAACCCACAAGTGTAGGGGATCGCAACAGCTTTCGAGGGTAAAGTATTCAACTCAAATTTATTGATTCGACAAAAGGGGAGCCAAAGAATATTCTTTAGTATTAGCAGTTGAGTTGTCAATTCAACCACACCTGGATAACTTAGTATTTGCAGCAAAGTATTTAGTAGCAAAAGTGGTATGATAATAAAGGTAACGTTGGCAAAAGTAAAGATAATAGTTTTTGGGTTTTTGTAGTAATTGTAACAGTAGCAACGGAAAAGTAAATAAGCGAAGAACAATATATGAAAAGCTTGTAGGCAATGGATCAGTGATGGATAATTTTGCCGGATGCGATTCCTCATGTAATAGCTATAACATAGGGTGACACAGAACTAGCTCCAGTTCATCAATGTAATGTAGGCATGTATTCCGTAAATAGTCATAGGTGCTTATGGAAAAGAACTTGCATGACATCTTTTGTCCTACCCTCCCGTGGCAGCGGGGTCCTAGCGGAAACTAAGGGATATTAAGGCCTCCTTTTAATAGAGAACCGAAACAAAGCATTAGCACATAGTGAATACATGAACTCCTCAAACTATGGTCATCGCCAAGAAGTATCCCGATTATTGTCACTTCGGGGTTGTCGGATCATAACACATAATAGGTGACTATAGACTTGCAAGATAGGATCAAGAACACCCATATATTCATGAAAACATAATAGGTTCAGATCTGAAATCATGGCACTCGGGCCCTAGTGACAAGCGTTAAGCATAGCAAAGTCATAGCAACATCAATCTCAGAACATAGTGGATACTAGGGATCAAACCCTAACAAAACTAACTTGATTACATGGTAAATCTCATCCAACCCATCACCGTCCAGCAAGCATAAGATGGAATTACTCATGCACGGCGGTGAGCATCATGAAATTGGTGAGGGAGGATGGTTGATGATGACGACGGCGATGAATCCCCCTCTCCGGAGCCCCGAACGGACTCCAGATCATCCCTCCCGAGAGAGATTAGGGCTTGGCAGCGGCTCCGTGTCGTAAAATGCGATGAAACTTTCTGTCTGGTTTTTTTTCTCCCCGAACGTGAATATATGGAGTTGGAGTTGGGGTCGGTGGAGGTCACTCTGTGCATTTGAAAACCGAACCGAAAAACCATACCGAAATAAACTGAACCGAACCGATTTTATGTTTTTTATGGTTTATGGTTTCGGTATGGTATGAACTTTTCATACCGATTTGAACTTTGATTTCTATGGTATATACCGAAAAACCGAACGGTTATCCGAATAAACCGAAGTGAAAAATAAAAATATATTTCTTGAGTTGAACAACCATACAAGTTGTCATTTTTCTTATACATGAGTCAAATTCACCACTAAGCACGCAAATTTCTCTTGTAACATAGTCATTTTTCTCTTTTTAAAATGCTAAGCACGTCCATAATCATCAAAAATGAATTAATGCATACATCTATACTTATATATATAGTTATATACTATTTGTTTAAAATAGTATGTGTTTTGATTCATAAATTTGCAAATTATTATTACGTCATTTTCAAATTCGCGTCAACTTTGGTTTTTATGGTATATACCGAAACCATACCGAAATAATTTTGTATATACCGAAACCGAACCGTATTTTAATTTCATACCTGTGACACTCCAAAATTTTTATTTGGTTTTTATCAAAAACTTTGTGGTTTTAATTGGTTTTATTTTTTTTTGTGAAGCTCTATGAAAAATTGGGATTTTCTTATCTTTGAAGCCACCCTTGGCTTTGTATTTTTGCCCTTGAGATAAAACCCCTCCAAAACCTCCCCTCCCCCTTGTGATCAACCTAAATTCTCTGTCCCAACTAATCCAAACTGGTTTTGGATTTTTATTCTAATTATTTTTCCCCTCAATTCAATTCTGAAAATTATTTGGAGCCTGAGGAATTTTCAAAGCAAGTACACTCTTTCATTTGAGTTTTGAACTCAAACCAATTCTCCTGGATTGTCCTTTGAACCCACAACCCAGAACCATCTTGATCCACTCCTCCTCTTTTCAAATTTTTCAAAATGCAGTCTCTGCAAGTTTGGACCAGATTTGCCAAATTTGATGAAATTCATATCCACACTGCTCCAAAAATTCCACCAAAAATCATGCAGCCTACTTGAGCAAGGAGAAGCCACTCCACCAAAAATCAGCTCAAGGAAAAATCACCAGAGGCCAATTTCACTCGGTCGAACACCTGGTGGGCGCTGTTACTGTTCAAAATTCAGAAAATTCAGTTTCAGTGTCATCTTCCGTCCGTCAGTTTCAGTCACGCGGCCACAGTGCCCTTGGCACGTTCCTCGCCGCCTATTCCTCTTGTCCGAAGCTGCACACACGTGCGTGGAGCCTTCCTGGCGTCGGTAGCGCGCTGGCTCGCCCTCGCCGGCGTCTTCTGCGGCGTCGAGACCTCCCGTGGCGGCCGACAGGAGGCACACCACAGCAGAACGCCGTTCCGCGCCGCCCATCGCACCCTGGCTCTCCGCGTGGTCTCATGCACGCCAGCGCACGCCCGTAGCACAGCCACCGTGGCCGGCAAGCACAGAACGCGCTCTCCGCCGCCGACAGGCCCGCGCCATCCCCGTTCCGTCGAGCTCGCCCTTAACACCCAAACCCCGGCCAGTTTAACACCAAAACGGACCCATTGAACCTCCGTGATGACGCTCGACCCCCTGACCACCCCGACCGAGCACTGCGCCACCGTAATTGCTCGCCGGTGATCCTCGTTCACGGCAACCGCCTCGGACCGCCTATATAAAGGGGTCCCAAGCTCACTCTCGTGCACGCAGCACCCCCACTACTCACCAACACCCCGCCAGGCCACTAGGGGGACCTCGAGGAGGTCTCCTCCCCCAGCTCCGGCCGCCTCGCCCTGCCTCGGCCTCCAGCCCGATTCGTTCTGGTGAGGCCATCCCCGGCGCTCAAACCCCGTTCGTTACCCTCTCTAGCTGCCAGGAGCATGACCCCCTCTTCAATTTAACCTTTGCAGCCCTCTCCAACGAGCCCCTCGACCACCCGAGCCGCCGTCCGCCGGAGCAAAGCTCGCCGTCGACGTGGTGCTCGCCGACCGACTCCACCACCATCAACTGACGCGGAAGGGTGCCCTGAGCACGGAGGTACTCTCCGATCTCTCTGCCTCGCCGTGGATCGCCGCCGGCGACCACCGCGGCTCTCGGGCGCCGGCGAACTCTGCCGCCCCATTTGAACATTTGAACCTGACGGGTGGGACCCCACCGTCAGCCTCTCTGCTCTCTCTTTCGAATCATTTTCTGGAAGCGCCTTCGGGCAGAATGCGTTTTCTCTTCGGGCTGGCGTAGTCGCTACCGAAGCGCTTTCTGTTTTTATAAACTAGCCCCTGGAAATCTTCTGTTTCATTACAGATAAGTCCCTGGACAAAAACCCTTATAACTTTTAATCAGAAAAGTATTTTTGATTGATTCTTTTTCTGTTCTCTTTAAAATTTTGTCTAGTTTTTTATCAGGTTTATTTGAAAAATATTTGGTTTACCTTCTGTGCACTCCTTGGTATTTACGTTAGCGCATATATTTTCTTTAAACCATAGATACCGAAGGAGGTGACGGAGCCGCGAACTTCACCGAGCTAGGCTCCGACTACTCTGAACCAGGCAAGCATGTTTGAACTTTTCATATGATGAGTGTCTTGGCATGTTTTGCATTTAGTTAGTTTCATGGCATGTTGGTGAGCATACCGATGAACATTATTTTATGTGATAATAAGGTGAGTGAGTTCGATGATCCATACGTGGATGAATGTGTATATGAATTGCCATGTGTTGGCATGAGGATGGGTACGATGGCAGTGTTGTAGCATGCCAGTCTTACGCCAGACTATGTGACTTCAGTGTCAAACCATATCGGTCCGGTACCTATCATTTCCTTCCTTGTACTACCACATGTTTTCCGCAAGGAATATGGTTTAGTAAGTTCCAAACCGCTTTCATGGTACACACCAAAGAGGAGAGGCCGTGATGATGGTTCCATGGCCCTGGATTAAAGCCAGTCATCCGGTCAGGGGGCATGGGTGTTTCCGGTTGGGACCGAGAGGGGGGCACCCCTTAGAGCGCGCGTATATAAATTTGATCCCATGCTATTCGAGATTGTGATCTCCCCGTCTCAAAAGTTTTTCTTGGACGATGACCAGGGTGATTCCTAGCATCGAGAGGTAGGATGGGTGTGTACCGGTTAGCTGTGTTTTCTTCCGAAATACCATAAACGGAACTAGTCCTTCGTGACTACGGAAATCCGTTGGCTGTGGGAAAAATTTTGTACAAACTCTGCAGAGTCATATATTCCTCCAAATCATCTCTTCCATGTCCAGTTTCGTTCCATCTTATCCTAATCGATTGTCAGCTTTGATGACAGAGACTCCGGTGAATCGCATGAGTGCTAAGTCCAGTTGAATGATTATCCCTGTGGATGGACTAACCCGTTTATTCTCATGGATTGAATGTTTATTATGAGTATTATTTACTGGTAAATTTAAAGCCCTTTCTGCGATGTCGCTCAGACGTCCGACGGTGGCATTTCTTTTAAAGCCCTTTCTGCGATGTCGCTCAGACGTCCGACTGTGGTATTTCATTTAAAGCCCTTTCTGCGATGTCGCTCAGACGTCCGACTGTGGCATTTCTTTTAAAGCCCTTTCTGCGATGTCGCTCAGACGTCCGACCGTGGCATTTCTTTTAAAGCCCTTTATGTGGTGTCGCTAAGATGCCCGACTGTGGCATCATTTCCTTATTTTTATTTGTTCACCTTTCGAGGCGTCGCTTAAGACACCCGATCGGTCCTTATTTGTGCTCTGTGGAATTTCAGGCGGACTACCGCCGTTTCCCTTTTTTACTTAGCCGTTATGCCAATTTTAATTATTGTGCATTAAGGAATTAATCATGTTGCATCCATGCACGCATTTGTTATATCTTACGTCTGAACTGTCTTGCGAGTACTTTCAAAGTACTCACTGGCTTGTTGATTTGGCCAGATGCTGACGAAGGCGATCTCATGGATGAAGAGTTCGATAGCGAGTCCGACACTTAGAGGAGTCCCAGTCAGTCTCGTGCGACCCTGGATTTGGTCACTGTTTTATATCCACTTCCGCCACCAAATAAATTTATCGAGCCTCACCTCGACGTTTGATGAAATGATATTCTTAGAGTCTTGTATTTCCCTTCCCGCTATGCTTTTCCACCACCAACCTATCCATGAGTCAATAGTATGTCTCCACACCACTGTGTCCTGTCCGCCATTATGTATGATTATTGGCGTGCTTGTAATAAATTGGTTGAGCGACCGCAGTTCAACCCTGTAATATATTTTATGCTACTGGCTTATTGTATCAAGAAATTGTCTACCAGTGAGGAGGATTTCTCTCATACTGGACTCAAAAGACTGGTTTACCAATAAATATTTTTATTGGAAAACCGGCCGTGACAAGCTTGGTACCAGAGCCAGGCTGACTGTAGGAAGCCACTAGGTGCGATCGCTAATTAGTTATTAGCATGATAGGGCTATTTTATGCTTTTGCAATTGTAGTCATTTTCTGTCAGTCAGCATAAATTTATGATCTGACCCTGCAGAATTTTGCCTACTTTTGTAGATGGCCGACGTCAGCTGCGAGTCTCAGACCTTCGCCAACATGCCCGATGGGTTCGTCAAGCTTCTTTCTTCCATCGTTCAGGTCGCGATGGGGCCATCCGTGCGCCCAGTCTTCACACTCTACCAGCACCGAGTCAACGACAGTCTGACCATGCACCAGGCCGCAGTGCAGTTCAGGGGAGGGCGTGGTGAGTTACGCCGCTTCCGGTTCGTGGGAAGAGCCATGCCTACGGAGAGGCATGCTATGCAGATGGTAGCCCGCGAGGCGATAGCTCGTCTCAGGGATGTCCTTCCCGTGATGAAGACTCGTCGTTACCGTTATCTTCCGTGCCATGTGCCTTACACCTGTCACTACGCAAACTCCTGCCCCAGAGGAGAACGAGACGAGGCTTTTGAGATGCTCATTGAGTATCTCCGGGCCCTGGAGGCAGCCTTCGACAACCTGGTGGACGACTTTGTAGCTACCCGCATGGACTCAGTCCATGGCTGTGCTGCCAACAGGAGGGAGCTCCTACCCATCGCTCCGCCACCGACTTTTGTCTCGTCATCAGCATCTTTTACGCCTACTCATCGCCTGCCCTCTACCGAAGAATTTAACCAAGTCATTGCACCCACTCCAGCGCGCACTACACCAACCTTCGCGCCCACTCCTGTGCGTGTTGCTCCGCCCCTGGCAACCGCTCCGTCCGCTCTGCGCAACACTACACGTATGGAGCCCATTAGCGAGGAGGAAGTCGAGTCCCCAACCTCGCTACGCCTCGCCCTCGGCAGGGCAAAGGAGGTCGTCAACATCTCTGCCTGAGTACGCTTAGCTGCCATGTATTGTACCGCTTTGTAAGATATGTGCATAGGTTGTGAGAAGTAGCCTGTTTGCGCATCATGTAGGATCTGGAGAAGTGCACTAGCCTTAATAACATGTCAGGATTATGTACGCATATCCTGAGTGATGTACTGTATAATTACCGCCCGCGTGTAAGATATGTAATGAGAAGTCCTTCTCCGTGCGCAAGTCGATTTGTTTTTCTTAAGTAAGCTTGGGTATTTAATAATATCTGCCAGCTTTATGCATTTATGGTTTTATTTTTGCGACTCTTTCCGCTTTTCTTAAGAGTTTTACAAAAAATATTTTTTTCCCAGAGCGAAAAATGTCTCGTCCTTGGACACGTTCCATGCCAACTCCACCAGAGGAAATTCATGATACTCAACCCAACAATGAGTTCACTCAGGGACAGTCAAGCCAACAAGGCAGTGAATCGGCACTTTCACAAATGTGCCGCCTTTATGAACAGAGTCAGCAACAACATCGCGAGATGATGAACCAAGTCATCAACATGGGGAATCATCATGGACAGTATCAGCAACATTCCAAGTTATCTGAGCTACAGAAGACACGTCCTCAAACATTTTCTCACACTGACAAGCCTCTTGAAGCCGAGGACTGGCTTCGAGATATGGAGAGGAAATTAATTATTGCAAAGTGTTCAGATCTCGAGAAAGTACTATATGCTCCACAGTATCTCACAGGAGTAGCCGCATCGTGGTGGGAGAATTTTCTGCACATGCATCCCAACGAAAATGACATAACCTGGGATGATTTCAAGGAAGGTTTCCGTGGTGCACATATTCCTAAGAGTATTATGAAAATCAAGAAGAGAGAATTCGATGACCTCAAACAAAGGAACATGACAGTGTCAGATTACAACAGTCAATTTACCCTATTATCCCCTACGCCAATGAGGAGCGTATGACTGAAATCAAGAAGATGGAGAAATTCCTTGACGGTCTGGCGCCCGCGCTTAAATGCCAACTGGTCGTGCACACTTTTCCTGATTTTAAAAAGCTGGTGGACAAGGCCATTACTCTGGAAAATGAGAGACGCAGTCTGGAAGATATCCGCAAGCGAAAAAGGGACCAGACTAATCACACTCGCAATCACCGAAGCAAGATAGATTTTAAAAAGGGTGGGACACCCAAATTCTCATCCAATGTCTCACGCCCAATCAAAAATTTTCATGCAAGGGACAAGGAATTCACCTATCGCCCCGGCGTTACCTGTTACGCTTGTGGAGAAGAAGGGCATTATGCCAAACAGTGCCCCAAGCCAAGGAACTCAACCCCAAAGCCGAACAACGGCGGCAATAATTCAGCGCCTAAGCGAAACAATTTCAATCCCAACAATAACCACAGGAAGGGTCATATGAACCACGTAACCAAAGAGGAGGCACAAAATGCTCCGGATATCGTACTCGGTGCGTTTCCTGTCAACACAATACCTGCAATGGTTTTGTTTGATTCTGGAGCTTCTCACTCTTTCATCTCGAAAAGTTTTGCGTTGCAAAATAATTTTTCGATGCTTCCTTTGGAGAAATCCATAATAATCAAGTCCCCCAGGATTCAGCAAGTTTCTCAGAATTACTGTTAGAATGTGGTCATTGAGTTTGAAGGATTGGAGTTTTACGCAAATCTTATTGTATTGGAAAATAAAGGACTGGATGTCATCCTAGGGATGGATTGGCTAACCACCAATAAAGGTTTTATCGACTGTTTCAACAGGACCGTGATTCTCACACACCACCAAGGGAAGACAATAAGAGTATCAGCCAAGGAAGGAAAAAGACCCCGGCAACCGAGATTAAATAAGATGGACGTT
Organism: Triticum aestivum; assembly: GCF_018294505.1. NCBI lineage: Eukaryota > Viridiplantae > Streptophyta > Magnoliopsida > Poales > Poaceae > Triticum > Triticum aestivum. Next base: position 237,200,679 of record NC_057810.1, read on the forward strand.
TCTGAGCTAAACAAGGTTCCAGTAGTGTGTGAATTTCCAGATGTATTCCCTGAAGAGCTGCCAGGCATGCCACCAGATCGAGAAATAGAATTCCGCATTGAGCTAGCACCAGGAACCACCCCCATATACAAGAAACCATACAAAATGGCACCATCCGAGTTGATCGAATTGAAGAAGCAAATAAAGGAATTACTGGAAAAAGGATACATTCGAGCCAGCTCCTCACCTTGGGGATCACCAATTTTATTTGCCAAGAAGAAGGATGGAACGCTGAGATTGTGTATCGACTATCGAGCACTGAACATGGTCACAGTCAAAAACAAATACCCGATGCCAAGGATAAACGATTTGTTTGATCAACTTGCTCAGGCCAAGGTATTCTCAAAAATTGACTTAAGGTCAGGATACCATCAATTGAAAGTACGAACGGAAGATATCCCCAAAACAGCCTTCACCTCCAGATATGGACTGTACGAGTTCACAGTGATGCCATTTGGATTAACTAACGCCTCGGCATATTTTGTTCACCTCATGAACAAAGTATTTATGAAGTTTATGGACAAATTCGTCGTAGTATTCATCGATGATATTCTGGTATACTCCAAAACACCAGAAGAGCACGCAGAACATCTCAGGATTGTACTAGGAGAGCTAAGGAAACACCAATTGTATGCCAAGTTCAGCAAGTGCGAATTTTGGCTAAGACAAGTAGGTTTCCTAGGCCACGTGCTGACTCAAGACGGTATAGCAGTGGACCCAGAGAAAGTCAAGGCCGTACTTGACTGGAAGTCACCAGCCAGCGTAACAGACATACGAAGTTTCTTGGGAATGGCAGGATATTACCGCAGATTTATTGAAGGATTTTCCACCATATCCAAGCCTATGACACAGTTACTCAAGAAAGATAAGAAGTTTGAGTGGACAGAAGCCTGCGAGAAAAGTTTCCAAGAGCTAAAGCGGAAATTAACAACAGCACCGGTATTAATTGTACCCGATATACACAAGAATTTTGAAGTATTTTGTGACGCATCCAGAAAGGGTCTCGGATGCGTGTTGATGCAAGAAGGCAAGGTTGTCGCCTACGCTTCAAGGCAACTTCGCAAACACGAGGAAAATTACCCCACTCATGATTTAGAAATGGCAGCAGTTATTCATGCACTCAAGGAATGGAGGCATTTCCTACTTGGGAATCGATGTGAGATATATACGGATCACAAAAGCCTCAAATACATTTTTACGCAGCCAGAACTAAATTTACGGCAACGCCGCTAGTAGGAATTGGTAAAGGATTATGATGTTGGTATCCATTACCATCCAGGGAAAGCAAACGTAGTGGCCGATGCCCTGAGTCGGAACCCCAGCTCCGACGGGAACTATCTGCACAGCTTGAGGCCCGAATTCCATCAAGAATTTGTCAAGCTCAACTTGATAATGGTAGCAGAAGGCACCCTATCAAACTTGGAAATACAACCACACCTTGTGGAGAAAATTAAAGAGGCTCAGTCCGGTCACCCCAGCATTGAAGTAATTAAAAGGAAGTTGAGTATGGGCAAGGCCTCGGAATTCGTCATAGACAATGAAGGAATATTATGGTACGGAGAAAGGCTATGCGTGCCAAACATAGAGGACCTTAAATAGCAAGTTTTAACTGAAGCACACACCACTCCATATTCGATCCACCCTGGAGGAACCAAAATGTATAAGGATATTCAGGAAAGATTTTGGTGGCACGGTATGAAGAGGGACATAGCCGCCTTCATTGCATGTTGCGACTCATGTCAACGCATAAAAGCTGAACATCAGAGACCAGCCGGACTACTGCAACCTAACAAAATACCTGAGTGGAAATGGGATGAAATAGGGATGGATTTTATTGTCGGATTACCTCGGTCACGACACAGGAATGATGCCATATGGGTCATCACTGACAGGTTGACCAAAGTGGCACACTTTATTCCAGTGAAGACAACCTACACCACTCAGAGGCTTGCCAGGATTTATCTTTCCCGCATAGTCTGTCTGCACGGTGTCCCGAAGACTATAATTTCCGACAGAGGCACTCAGTTCGTCTCAAGATTTTGGGAGCAATTACAACAGGCTCTGGGAACCCAACTAGCCTTCAGTACCGCATACCATCCACAGACTGATGGACAAACAGAACGCGTAAACCAGGTTTTAGAAGACATGTTGAGAGCATGTGTCCTCACCTATGGAACCAGTTGGGAGGACAGCCTGCCATATGCCGAGTTCGCATACAACAACAGTTACCAGGCCAGCCTGCAAATGGCTCCTTTCGAAGCCCTATACGGAAGGAGATGTCGTACCCCATTAAATTGGTCAGAGACCGGAGACAGCCGCATCTTCAGACCAGATATGCTCAGAGAAGCCGAGGAAAAAGTCAAGCTAATCAAGGACCGACTTAAGACCGCTCAAAGTCGACAGAAAAGTTATTATGATCAAAAACATCATAGGGTCAGCTTCGAACCCGGTGAATTCGTATACTTGAGAGTATCCCCGATGAGAGGATTGCAACGGTTTAAGATTAAAGGAAAATTAGCACCAAGATTCATTGGACCATTTTGCATAGTGGCACGAAGAGGCACTGTAGCCTACCAGCTAGACTTACCCGAAGACTTGTCCGACATTCACGACGTGTTCCACGTCTCTCAATTAAGGAAGTGCGTAAGCAACCCAGAGAAACAAGTATCTCATGAGAACATTGACGTACAGCCAGACCTCACTTATCGAGAACGTCCCATAAGAATATTAGAGGAGTCTGAAAGGAGGACCCGACAGAAAATCATCAAGTTTTTCAAAGTCCAGTAGAGCAATCACACCGACAGTGAAGCAACTTGGGAAAGCGAGGATTTTCTTTGGACAGAGCATCCACACTTATTTAAGGATCAGCTGAAATCTCGGGGACGAGATTTTTCCTAAGGGGGTAGGTGTTGTGACACTCCAAAATTTTTATTTGGTTTTTATCAAAAACTTTGTGGTTTTAATTGGTTTTATTTTTTTTTGTGAAGCTCTATGAAAAATTGGGATTTTCTTATCTTTGAAGCCACCCTTGGCTTTGTATTTTTGCCCTTGAGATAAAACCCCTCCAAAACCTCCCCTCCCCCTTGTGATAAACCTAAATTCTCTGTCCCAACTAATCCAAACTGGTTTTGGATTTTTATTCTAATTATTTTTCCCCTCAATTCAATTCTGAAAATTATTTGGAGCCTGAGGGATTTTCAAAGCAAGTACACTCTTTCATTTGAGTTTTGAACTCAAAACAATTCTCCTGGATTGTCCTTTGAACCCACAACCCAGAACCATCTTGATCCACTCCTCCTCTTTTCAAATTTTTCAAAATGCAGTCTCTGCAAGTTTGGACCAGATTTGCCAAATTTGATGAAATTCATATCCACACTGCTCCAAAAATTCCACCAAAAATCATGCAGCCTACTTGAGCAAGGACAAGCCACTCCACCAAAAATCAGCTCAAAGAAAAATCACCAGAGGCCAATTTCATTCGGTCGAACACCTGGTGGGCGCTGTTACTGTTCAAAGTTCAGAAAAATCAGTTTCAGTGTCATCTTCCGTCTGTCAGTTTCAGTCACGCGGCCACAGTGCCCTTGGCACGTTCCTCGCCGCCTATTCCTCTTGTCCGAAGCTGCACACACGTGCGTGGAGCCTTCCTGGCGTCGGTAGCGTGCTGGCTCGCCCTCGCCGGCGTCTTCTGTGGCGTCGGGACCTCCCGTGGCGGCCAACAGGAGGCACACCACAGCAGAACGCCGTTCCGCGCCGCCCATCGCACCCTGGCTCTCCGCGTGGTCTCATGCACGCCAGCGCACGCCCGTAGCATAGCCACCGTGGCCGGCAAGCATAGAACACGCTCTCCGCCGCTGACGGGCCCGCGCCATCCCCGTTCCGTCGAGCTCGCCCTTAACACCCAAACCCCGGCCAGTTTAACACCAAAACGGACCCATTGAACCTCCGTGATGACGCTCGACCCCCTAACCACCCCGACCGAGCACTGCGCCACCGTAATCGCTCGCCGGTGATCCTCGTTCCCGGCAACCACCTCGGACCGCCTATATAAAGGGGTCCCAAGCTCACTCTTGTGCACGCAGCACCCCCACTACTCACCAACACCCCGCCAGGCCACTAGGGGGACCTCGAGGAGGTCTCCTCCCCCAGCTCCAGCCGCCTCGCCCTGCCTCGGCCTCCAGCCCGATTCGTTCTGGTGAGGCCATCTCCGGCGCTCAAACCCCGTTCGTTACCCTCTCTAGCTGCCAGGAGCATGACCCCCTCTTCAATTTAACCTTTGCAGCCCTCTCCGACGAGCCCCTCGACCACCCGAGCCGCCGTCCGCCGGAGCAAAGCTCGCCGTCGACTTGGTGCTCGCCGACCGACTCCACCACCATCAACTGACGTGGAAGGGTGCCCTGAGCATGGAGGTACTCTCCGATCTCTCTGCCTCGCCGTGGATCGCCGCCGGCGACCACCGCGGCTCTCGGGCGCCGGCGAACTCTGCCGCCCCGTTTGAACATTTGAACCTGATGGGTGGGACCCCACCGTCAGCCTCTCTGCTCTCTCTTTCGAATCGTTTTCTGGAAGCGCCTTCGGGCAGAATGCCTTTTCTCTTCGGGCTGGCGTAGTCGCTACCGAAGCGTTTTCTATTTTTATAAACTAGCCCCTGGAAATCTTCTGTTTCATTACAAATAAGTCCCTGGACAAAAACCCTTATAACTTTTAATTAGAAAAGTATTTTTGATTGATTCTTTTTCTGTTCTCTTTAAAATTTTGTCTAGTTTTTTATCAGATTTATTTCAAAAATATTTGGTTTACCTTCTGTGCACTCCTTGGTATTTATGTTAGCGCATATATTTTCTTTAAACCGTAGATACCGAAGGAGGTGACGGAGCCGCGAACTTCACCGAGCTAGGCTCCGACTACTCTGAACCAGGCAAGCATGTTTGAACTTTTGATATGATGAGTGTCTTGGCATGTTTTGCATTTAGTTAGTTTCATGGCATGTTGGTGAGCATACCGATGAACGTTATTTTATGTGATAATAAGGTGAGTGAGTTCGATGATCCATACGTGGATGAATGTGTATATGAATGGCCATGTGTTGGCATGAGGATGGGTACGATGGCAGTGTTGTAGCATGCCAGTCTTACGCCAGACTATGTGACTTCAGTGTCAAACCATATCGGTCCGGTACCTATCATTTCCTTCCTTGTACTACCACATGTTTTCCGCAAGGAATATGGTTTAGTAAGTTGCAAACCGCTTTCATGGTACACACCAAAGAGGAGAGGCCGTGATGATGGTTCCATGGCCCTGGATTAAAGCCAGTCATCCGGTCAGGGGGCATGGGTGTTTCCGGTTGGGACCGAGAGGGGGGCACCCCTTAGAGCGCGCTTATATAAATTTGATCCCATGCTATTCGAGATTGTGATCTCCCCGTCTCAAAAGTTTTTCTTGGACGATGACCAGGGTGATTCCTAGCATCGAGAGGTAGGATGGGTGTGTACCGGTTAGCTGTGTTTTCTTCCAAAATACCATAAACGGAACTAGTCCTTCATGACTACCGGAAAAATTTTGTACAAACTCTGCAGAGTCATATATTCCTCCAAATCATCTCTTCCATGTCCAGTTTCGTTCCATCTTATCCTAATCGATTGTCAGCTTTGATGATAGAAACTCCGGTGAATCGCATGAGTGCTAAGTCCGGTTGAATGATTATCCCTGTGGATGGACTAACCCGTTTATTCTCATGGATTGAATGTTTATTATGAGTATTATTTACTGGTAAATTTAAAGCCCTTTCTGTGATGTCGCTCAGACGTCCGACTGTGGCATTTCTTTTAAAGCCCTTTCTGCGATGTCGCTCAGACGTCCGACTGTGGTATTTCATTTAAAGCCCTTTCTGCGATGTCGCTCAGACGTCCGACTGTGGCATTTCTTTTAAAGCCCTTTCTACGATGTCACTCAGACGTCCGACCGTGGCATTTCTTTTAAAGCCCTTTATGTGGTGTCGCTAAGATGCCCGACTGTGGCATCATTTCCTTATTTTTATTTGTTCACCTTTCGAGGCGTCGCTTAAGACACCCGATCGGTCCTTATTTGTGCTCTGTGGAATTTCAGGCGGACTACCGCCGTTTCCCTTTTTTACTTAGCCGTTATGCCAATTTTAATTATTGTGCATTAAGGAATTAATCATGTTGCATCCATGCACGCATTTGTTATATCTTACGTCTGAACTGTCTTGCGAGTACTTTCAAAGTACTCACTGGCTTGTTGATTTGGCCAGATGCTGACGAAGGCGATCTCATGGATGAAGAGTTCGATAGCGAGTCCGACACTTAGAGGAGTCCCAGTCAGTCTCGTGCGACCCTGGATTTGGTCACTGTTTTATATCCGCTTCCGCCACCAAATAAATTTATCGAGCCTCACCTCGACGTTCGATGAAATGATATTCTTAGAGTCTTGTATTTCCCTTCCCGCTGTGCTTTTCCACCACCAACCTATCCATGAGTCAGTAGTATGTCTCCACACCACTGTGTCCTGTCCGCCATTATGTATGATTATTGGCGTGCTTGTAATAAATTGGTTGAGCGACCGCAGTTCAACCCTGTAATATATTTTATGCTACTGGCTTATTGTATCAAGAAATTGTCTACCAGTGAGGAGGATTTCTCTCATACTGGACTCAAAAGACTGGTTTACCAATAAATATTTTTATTGGAAAACCGGCCGTGACAATACCGTATTTACCAAAGTATTAATACTGTACAAACCGAAAAACCGTACAAACCAAACCATGTAAACCAAATAAACCGAACGCACATGCTGAGGTGGAGGTTCAGGGGCAGGCCGTGGGCCCCCTGGTGTATTTCTTTCGCCCAGAAATTCTTATTAATTCCAAAAAGTGCCTTCGTGGATTTTCAGGACATTCCGAGAACTTTTCTTTTCTACACATAAAACAACATCATGGCAGTTCTGCTGAAAACAGCATCAGTCCGGGTTAGTTTCATTCAAATCATGCAAGTTAGAGTCCAAAACAAGGGCAAAAGTGTTTGGAAAAGTAGATACGTTGGAGACGTATCAACTTCCCCAAGCTTAAACCCTTGCTTGTCCTCAAGCAATTCAGTTGATAAACTAAAAGTGATAAAGAAAAACTTTTACAAACTCTGATTGCTCTTGTTGTTGTAAACATGAAAAGCCAGCATTCAAGTTTCAGCAAATATTATGAACTAACCATACTCACAATAACACTTAGGTCTCACAATTACTCATATCAATAGCATAATCAGCTAGGGAGCCATAATAATAGAACTCGGATGACAACACTTTCTCAAAACAGTCATAACATGATTTAACAAAATGGTATCTCGCTAGCCCTTTCTGAGACCGCAAAACATAAATGCAGAGCACCTTTAAAGATCAAGGACTGACTAAACATTGTAATTCATGGTAAAAGAGATCCAGTCATGTCATACCCAACATAAACCAATAATAATGAATGCAAATGACAGTGTGCTCTCCAGCAGGTGCTTTTTAATATGAAGGGTGATGACTCAACATAAAAGTAAATAGTTAGGCCCTTCGTAGAGGGAAGCAGGGATTTGTAGAGGTGCCAGAGCTCGATTTTGAAATAGAGATTGAATAACATTTTGAGCGGCATACTTTCACTGTCAACGCAACAACTATGAGATGGTTGTATCTTCCATACTACATGCATTATAGGCAGTTCCCAAACAGAATGGTAAAGGTTTATACTCCCCCAACCACCAACAAGCATCAATCCATGGCTTGCTCAAAACAACGTGTGCCTCCAACTAACAACAGCCCTGGGGGAGTTTTGTTTAATTATTTTTATTTGCTTTGATCTTTTTGGATCATGGGACTGGGCATCCCGGTTACCGGCCCTTTCTCGTGGATGAGGAGCGGAGTCCACTCCTCTTGAGAATAACCCACCTAGCATAGAAGATATAGGAAGCCCTAATTGAAACATGAGCTGCTCGAGCATACAAACAGAATTTCATTTGAAGGTTTGGAGTTTGGCACATACAAATTTACTTGGAACGGCAGGTAAATACCGCATATAGGAAGGTATAGTGGACTCATATGGAACAACTTTGGGGTTTATGGAGTTTGGATGCACAAGCAGTATTCCTTCTTAGTACAGGTGAAGGCTAGCAAAAGACTGGGAAGCGACCAACTGAGAGAGCGACAACAGTCGTAAACATGCATTAAAATTAATTTACACCGAGTACAAGCATGAGTAGGATATAATCCACCATGAACATAAATATCATGAAGGCTATGTTGATTTGATTCAACTACATGCGTGAACATGTGCCAAGTCGAGTCACTCAATTCATTTAAAGGAGGATACCATCCCATCATACCACATCATAATCATTCTAATAGCATGTTGGCACGCAAGGTAAACCATTATAACTCATAGCTAATCAGGCATGGCACAAGCAACTATAATCTCTAAATGTCATTGCAAATATGTTTACTTCATAATAAGCTGACTCAGAAATGATGAACTCATCATATTTACAAAAACAAGAGAGGTCGAGTTCATACCAGCTTTTCTCATCCCAATAAGTCCATCATATATCGTCATTATTGCCTTTCACTCGCACGAAGGAACGATGTGTATAATAATAAGAGTGCACGTGCATTGGACTAAGCTGGAATCTGCAAGTATTCAACTCAAGAGAGAAGACAGGGTAATATGGGCTCTAAGTTAAATAAACAATCATGCATATAAGAGCCACTAAACATTTTCAATATAGTCTTCTCGACCCCCAAAGGAAAGAAAAGAAAATAAAACTATTTACACGGGAAAGCTCCCAACAAGTAAGAAGAAGAATAAGAAATCTTTTTGGGTTTTCATTTTAATTCTACTACAAGCATGGAAATTAAACTAACTAATTTTTTTTGGTTTTTCTTAAGGTTTATCAAACACACAAGAAGAAAACTAGAAAAAGAAATTTAAAGTAGCATGGATAATACAATGAAAGAGTATGAGCACCGACGACTAGTGTGTGAACATGAATGTAAAGTCGGTGAGAAATATGTACTCCCCAAGCTTAGGCTTTTGGCCTAAGTTGGTCTAGTACCAAGGACCGCCTGGCTGATAACTGTAGTTGTAACTGGGGTCGTACTGAGACGCAGCGGCAACCGCCTCCTGAGCTGCGGCATGTTGGCGAGCTGCCTCCGCTCTCCGCTCGTGTTCAGCTGCTTCCTCCCTGGTAACAACATATCTTCATTTTGCCTGATAATCAAAAAGGTAGGGAGCAGGAAGAGTAACATGGACAACGTTGCGTCTGTCATAGATTAGTCGATATTGGAGGAATTGTTCATTCCTCCTTAGAAATTGATGATTGACCATAGCTTCATAGTCCAAATAAACAGGAGGTATAATCATATCTCCCTCTCGTGGGGCTATACCAAGATAATTAGCCACACGGGTTGCATAAATTCCTCCAAATAAATTTCCCTTTCTACTATTATTCTGCAACCTACGTGCAACTATTGCCCCCAAGTTATAACCTTTATATACTAACGCAACACTCTTGAGGACACACAGATCAGGGACGCACATATGACATGCTTCATCCTTACCGTTAATGCATCTACCAATAAAGAGAGCAAAATAATGCAGAGCAGGAAAATGAATGCTCCCTATGGTAGCTTGTGCTATGTCCCTTGATTCTCACACAGTGATACTAGCAAGGAAATCTCTAAATTCAGATTTGTGAGGATCATTAATATTACCCCACTGTGGGAGTTTGCAAGCAGTTGTGAAATCCTCTAAATCCATGGTATAAGATGTATCATAAATATCAAATATGACACTAGGAGAATTACGCGCACAATTATATTTGAACCTCTGCACAAAGGAATCAGTTAATTGATAATACTGAGGACACTTATCTTGTAAGAACTCCTCCAGCTCGGCATTACGCACATACATGTCAAATTCCTCCTTGAAGCCTGCTTCGACCATAAAATCATCGGATGGCCACTCACAAGCTCGTACATCCGCGCCCCTTGGCAATTCAACATCTTGCTCACGTATAGCAATCCTTGGCCCTTTCTTCACCGAGGAACCACCTTGGTACATTCTCCTAGACATAATTCT